>NC_064670.1:122269754-122573792 GCF_943734685.1 Anopheles coluzzii | reverse complement strand
AAACAGAAACATTTGTGTAAAACAATTAACATTACGTGCGCACTTCCTTCCCTGCTGCTTTGGTCGACTAATGGCATCCTCTGAGCCAACGGAGGTAACGGATTTGGTACAAAAAAAAAACGTGTGCTTTGTGTTTGCGCGTAGGCAATTAAACACTTACGGCTTTCTTTGAGCAACGCAACGCACATTATGACGCACCGGGGAACAATGCACCGTTATAAAGGATTTTTGGATGGATGCATTGTTAGCTCACACAGCAAACAACTTTAACAACGAGTTGTCTTGTCCAACCAACCAGCCAACCAGCCAGCCATACATGGCCCTTCCGACCCTCACGACGCGATTAACATTCATGTTGGGGCGGTTGGAAAAAGTTTTGTCGCTTCCGTGACACTGCAACAGGCACGTGTTCGTCGCTCAACAAAGGGAGCTTGTTTGTGTGCAGGCTAAAAGAAGGAATTCTTTTACAAAAATAAGCAACTTTTGTGAAGTTTGGCTTGTCCCGGAAATTATTCTTCTTCAGCTTTGATCGCAGGATTTCCGGCCCGGTTCGCTTTTTCTGCGCGGAAAACTTCACATTTGACCTTATTTGGTGTCGCAGCCAACAACAACGAAAGTTCAACAAACCCAACGGAACGGCACTAACCTACATTCGTGTCTTCATTTCAGCCCTTTCTCAGCCGCAAGTTCTTGAAAGTGAGATCGTGCGATGCAGCTGTGGGCCGTTCGAGCAATGCAACTCAGAGGTCAATGTGCAGTTGGCGCGTTCCATTTCCCTGTCGTACGGGTTCGTATCCCCCGGACCGGTTCTGCGTGCAGTTTCACCCCCTTTTCGTGAGGGAAAACTTGTCCCCGAAAAGTTGTGCGGCTACAACGCACGCCGCAAGGAAAGTTTTGGACTTTTACTGTTTCTGTTTTTGGCTGGAAAATTGTGTTTCTTTATCCTTTGTGTTTCTTAAAAAATAAGGCCTCTCGCGCGGTACCGAGGCTGCAGTTCATACACACAACAACACGCTGGTTGGTTGGTTGGTATCGGAACGAAAAGAGAAAGTTTTCTCCACCGGTCCCTTTTTAGTGAGGTTCGTTTGGCCCCGCGACGCGATGCCTTTCGTGTGCTACAAGCGTCGCGTTTTCTTCAGCGTCTTTCCGTTCGCTTGTAGACAGTGTATGAGTGCCTTTTTTCTCTCTCTCTCTCTTTCTGGTGCCATGTTGCAAGAGTGCAAAGTGAGGTAAAAGCGGGCTAGGTATTTTTGGGGATGAACTGTTTTTTGTTAATACTCTTTCCGCTACTAGACACAGCCACCGACGTACCGGCGTCGTGGCATTTTTTGCTTCTCTACCAAGCTCTAAAATTAGGCCAGCCTCAAACCCCCTCGAAAAAAGCTCAGTTATGATTTTCTGCTCTATCTGATGAAATGTAAATCTCTCGAATTTGGAACCCCGAAACGGGAACGCACTGAATTTGGAAGATATCATCAAAGTGCGGTATGGAAAGCCCCTCTTTGGGGATGATGATGATGTAGGTGGAACTGTAATGGAGCAGATAGGTCTAATAATTGCTTGTAATATTTGGAGCACAAAATGGAAGCACAGGAAGCAATTTTAATTGAGAATTTGTCCCCAATTTTGCTTCAAAACTGTGTGGAAAACGACTTTGAAATAATTACTTAAAATCAGCTCGATCTCGTAATGCCCCAATCCAGCCTCCAGCGCTACTCTGAATCTAATCTTGATAACAGCCATGCCCTTGTTGTTTGCTGGGCGATGACCTCGACATTCGACGAGCCCAAAACGATCGGTACGCTTTTTGTGACATAAGTGTAGACTCGTTTCAGTGGTCTAGTATTTGGCTTCCGCTTATCCATCAATTCTGCCTCTGCTATGCGGCTTAAAATAGGCATACGATCGCGCACACCATCAAGCAGAAGGTGTGACACCGTTCCGTGTTTGCGCTGAAGAATATGAAGGAAATACTTGTGCGTAGCCACACCACACCCAGCGCGAAAGCGCGTTCAATGCCGAGGTGAACCTACCTAAGGGACTATCCCTCAGAATTGAAAAAAAGGTTCACTTCACACCTCTTGTCGTACGCTTCGGTGTCGTCTTTGTTCAAGGTTTATTTGACCACACTTTGTCCAACAGGTCCAAAACCGTGAATTCGGTATCTTCACTGTGTGTGTATTGAATTTATGACATAAAATCCGGTTCGACCGATCGTGTGACGTTTTGCTCGAGCCCAACGTCGTTTGACGTCACTATCAAACACGTCGAACTAAATCGTTTGCTGAATGAAACTCACTTTTGTACGTCAGTTCTGCTGCTAATCCGTGTTAATTAACTCCAAAACGATCAGTGGGAAATGGGGGTGAGAGGGCGGGAGTGCTTCGTTTCTTCTGCAAAGCTCGGGATACACAGGATACTCGTGCCGGTGCTGTAGTTATCGAATGTAGTTACACGATCACCTTTAATTTTTGAAGAGGAAACTTTAATCACACACACACACCCGAAAACACACACCTTCTTCACAAAACCACGCACAATTTGAAGGGGGACAAAACGTGTACCGGCTCGTTGGAAACGGGAAGATCCAGGAAATGTGTGATCGTGAAAGACAAGAGGGGAGAGTTGGATGCCCGAAAGGAAAGGGAACGGTGTTTTGGAGGGCGGGAGGGCTTTCTTCTGATGATTGGGTTGGGTGCAGAAACACACTTCCGAATTCCGAGACGGACCAAAGCAGACTGTGACCGTGCGTGCTGGTAGTAGCGCCAGATACTGGTTCGAACACCTGGGCCCTGGAGCCGGTCCCTACCCGAACGCTCCACCGTGAGCGAAAGATGGAGAGTGAAAGAGAGAGAAAGAGCGAGAGACCGATGAGATGGAACGTTTACAATCACCAACACAGAGACAGTGCTGAGCCACACAAACATAGCAAGCGTAACCTTTGGCAACACGCGGTGGCGGTACGGTTCGAAAGAGGCAGAGAAAGAAAGAGAGAGAGAGAGAAAGACTCGAGTAACTTTCGCTTTGCGGATTGCCATTGCGTAGGTTGAGTAGAAACTGTATGGACACGTGTATTTGTCAGTAAGACTTTTTTTGTGATAAAAACAATGAATCATTTTTATAATACCTGAAAAAATAATAAACTGTGCACTACAAACAAAAAAAGCTTTTATAATGAGCTTTTTCAGCAGCGGGTTCGTCGTTTGCTCCTTCGTTGAAGTCTTTCGTAAGTCAACTCGCTTGATAACAGCGAGTTTTAATTGGTTAAAATTTATCAGATAATTAGGCTAGGATCAAAATTGAAAGAAACCGTTGCCGTTCCACGTGCGTGCATTTTAGTCGGTTGAACGATTTTAAATTTGGGGTAAAATAATCAATAAACGCCTTTCCAGTGCGCAATTGGAAAGCAAAGCTAAACGTTACTTAGAAGCGTTGGTAGGAGGATGAAAAACAAAATTATATATGCTTATCGATTCAAACCCCCAAAAGCTAATGGAATATTTGTTCCACTGCATCGGACTGCGCACACCAGAGAGGGTGGAGAGCATTTTCTTTTCCGTAGGCCTTCCCACCCCACTGTGGTTTTGTATTTTTCCGGTACTCTCTTTTGCTGCACCGTTCGGAACCGTGCCCGAAGCGAGCGAAAGTACTGGCAAGATCATGGTAAAGGTTAAAGACCTTAACCTAAATTGGGAGCTCGAGGAAGTGGTGCCGTTTTGTTTCGAATTTCGTTGCAGAAGAAAACGGAGCAGATCGAACGGAGTTTTCCACCAGTGCGATAGGGGCAGGGAAGAGAAAAGTCTTCAACCAACCAACCGGTGAGCGTTAGTGAGGAGGAAAAACCGGTATCAGGTCTGAATGGATACTATCGGTCTTTACCAGGGACCGCCACACGCATTGCGTTTGGGTCAATGAACGTGCGAAAGTTGCGTACACGCGAAACGGAAGGCAATGGAGGAAAAAGAACCGTTTGAACCGCATCATCGAGTGCAGTAGGCGGGGAGAGGGAGGCTACCAATCAGGTAGCCCCACGCGCCCGCAAACCTATCTTTAAATGTGTGCAATTGCATGTGCGTCGTGGTGCAATTTTCCTCCCCGTTCCCGCTGTGTCGTTGTGATGCGGTGCACAGAGCGAAAGAGAGAGAGAGAGAGAGAGAGATAGAGAAGAGGGCCGGTTGGGAAATTTCACTTTCGTTTCGCAAGGGCGACGTGTTGTGCGGTGCGGTTTCGTAGGTTCCGCACAATGATCCTCTCACTTTCGAGCGCAATGGAAAAGAATTGCCCGGGCGATCGTGGCGAGTTGCGATTTATCTCAAGAGCCATGCGATAGATGAGAAAAGAAAACATCAGGATTGTTTTTCTTGGTGGGAGCTGATGAGAGGAGCTCAACGAGAAGCTTCTGAGCCTTTTTTGCGGCCAGATTCGACTTAAGAAATTAGTTATGTTTTTTTGTGAGTGTCTAGGAAATGAAAAGTAATAATTTATAATTTAGCTCACCGTTCGAAGAAAAAAGATTAAAACTAAATGAAGTTTCATAAAAAGCGTCGTTTAGCAGGAGCAAAACATATGAACGAAAGGATGATGGAGTGGTTGAAGGGTCATTAAAGGAATTAGATACAATAGGGCAACAGGTGGATAATTACTATAGGGAAGCTGGAAGCTTTGATTGCTTCATTACATCATTACATCACGAAGTTTGGTTATCGTGAAGCAATATGGATAAGTAAATATGCTCGAAACGATTATTTAGTAGATCATATAGCAGATAGGACAAGTTGCTCTATTATAAGACATACTAAATGAATTAATTAAAAAAAAACTCAAACTTACTTGAAATGCTAGAATTAAATTATTTTTCAAATTACTTCCGAACGAAAAACCAACAAAACTGATTTGAACACCCAACAAAAGATTGCAATGTTTCGATGTTTTTAGCCACAATGGGATGGCTGCGGTCATGAAAGATCGATGTTTTTTTAAATTTATTTTCAAATAATAAACAGACAGAAACGGTTAGAGTGTGAACGATTTTCGTGGATTAGGGCAAATATAACAGCAATTTCCAGCAATTTTTTGGGCAAATATAACAGCAATTTCCAAGAAGATTGTCTAAAAAGGATGCCATATGGTCAAATTTCCAACTCATGAATTTCATTTCATGTGCCGGGCTCGTAGTACAGTCGTCAACTCGTACGACTTAACAACATGCCCGTCATGGGTTCAATCCCCAAATAGACCGCGCCACCATACGTAGGACTGACTATCCTGCTATGGGGGGGAATCAATTAGTCACTGAAAGCCAAAGCCCTCAAGGGGGTACAGGCAGGCCTTGACCGACATCGGTTGTTGAGCCAAAGAAAGAAAGAAGAACTTCATTTCCAATAAGAAAGAGTCAAAGAAGTGTCCCAAAACTATGAGAACCCCTGAAAAATCCTGTAAATTTCATTTAAAGAGATTTTGCGAAAAATTAAGACGTTGCTATATATCGTTGGTAATATAATCGAATGATTTATCAATGTTAAGTGTAAAAAATCATATTGAATATTTATTTTAAAGAGCTAAATCCATGTAGAATTCAAAAAAATCTTATTTAAAATGCTAAACAATCTGTACAAAATATTAACCTGAAAGAACATTTTCATCGAGCGTAACCACCCGCTTCATAATTAAAAAGAAAAAAAAGCTATCATTATCGAAATTAGAAGTTTCTCACATTCGTTCTTCACTAAGCCTTAAAATAGCTTGCCCCACTTTCAACTCCACCCCGTAATCTACCAATCTAGCAAATGCGCATTGCATTCGGGAGAAAATTCAGGTTGAGGCAAACATCACCAATCGGTGCAGTTGCACCGGACGTTTCGCGATAGCGGTGGCGCCTACCACAACAACTTGTGCGCCCAGTGAGCCGCGTGAATAGAACCCACTCATTCACTTCAATTTCTATCTATACTAGCACAAGTACGCACTGCACAGGTGCACTGGTTCAAAAGGGCCCCGGCGCGTGTGAATAACCCCAATCTGAGCCACACAAACACAGGTGCTGGTCGCTGGTGGTATAACAACAGTACGGTATGGGCTCTGTGACGCGTTGGATACGCGATGGCCATGGCTTGGAAAATGACCAATCGCTCCACGGCCTGCGACTGCACGCGAACCTGTTTGGCGGCTTTTCACACACACGCTTTTGATCGAAAGAGGTTCGGCATCAGGGTGGACGTGTTTTTTTGTTCATTTGAACAGTTTCGGGCGGCACCGGGCAGCTACCGTTTTGACTGCCTTTTTTCGGACGCCTTTCGAAGTTCGTCCTCGTCCCCCAGGGCGGTCTAAGGTTAAGTGGCAAAGTAAAGGTTGCCAATTCAGATAAGGGTTGTTCGGTGGTGGCTTTGGTGCGGAAAGCAGTCGACCTTCTTGCGAGATCATTTAATCATTTTTGGTGATCAATCCAACACACACACACACTCTCGCTGGGTCTATTTGATGGATGTCACACCGTACAGGAAGTCAATAAAATAAGAGTTCGTAAATCTCGCCGCAATGCACACAGAAGTCGGGGGCTCACCGCATTGCATAATGGTAAAGGCAGACCGCAGCAGCAAGATGGTGAAGCAATCCCTGGAAAGCCATTAATTTTCCTTCACTTTTCACCACCGTCACCGGTCACGTCCGTGTTTTACTCCTGCTTTTTTATTACGATCAACTCTTTCGGCGTGTACTTCACGTGTCTACTTACCCAGCTTCACTTGTTACGCTTCCTTATCAGTGCGCTACAGTCGAGTTTCCTCTATTGGCGTGTTGAAACCGCTCCCCACCTGCTTCCCACTTCATTTTCTTTCTCGGAGTAGTAAACACTGTCACCACACCACACATGAAGAAAGTGCCGTAATCGTTCGCCATTCGCGTGGGTTAGTTTCTGTTTTCTTCCTTCATTTTATTCGTAGGTTCGATTATGATTTACTGTACCGTGTACATCCTCATCTTCGCGTCCACTTGCACGCGCCTGCGGCTGCCTCCAGGGTTGCTTTGATAGCAATTAGGATTGTTGTGCACGTTGCGCAATCGCTCGCTCTCACACTCCCCCCTGTATACGCGGCGTCGGAGCTTACGCCTTTTCTACGCGATCCCAGGGTTTAAGAGTTTTGTCCCAAGATATGTGCTCAAAGACAAGAGTAGCGTGGTGGTTAATTTTACCACACGGCTTCCAAGCTCCACTCCGCGCTGCCAAACAATGTGATCGCAGAGGACAGCCATTACGCCAACCGTGGCCGTGTTACGACGCACAAGAAAATGATCATTTATAAGAAAAAAAGCCACACAACAGAAATAGTAGTAGCTGTAGTAGCAGTAGTAGTAAAACAAAATCACAGTTTTGGTGTTTGGGGAGTAGAAAGTAGAGCGTGTGCAGTGCCTGCTCCAAAGTCCTCTCCTTGCAGCCTGAACAAGGTTACCGCTTTTTTTGTTTTGTTTTTTTTTTCGAAAAAAACGGGTTCGGGTTCCTAGTGGCCATTTCTAAATCTTACAAAAGGGTCTCGGTAGTGGGTATGAAGGTTAAGCATAATCAACGCTGAAGCAAACAATTAATGCGCCAATGATATGATAGAGCATAATGTATACCCATCCCCATAATTGAAGTAAGCTCCCCTCCATGAGGACTATTATTCACTGTTCTGTCTAATATGTTTAGAAGGAGCGTTTAGTTTCGTTTCTTATCTTACTAGCAAGCAATCCGATTGGTGCATTGGAAATATAATACAATCTTCTTAAGCCTACAAACAATCTTAACGTTTAGGTGGTCGTTTAATCAACCTCCAGCTTGCGGAAGCTTCCGATCATGCCTGCCTCCAGATCGCGACGGCACGAGTCCGCACAGTGGCCCGGCATCTTTGACAGCTCGATGTACATCTCGTCCATCGCCAGCAGCTGGGCGCGCTTCCGGCGGCAACGCTCCTTAAACTGAGCGATCATGTCCGCCATCGGCACGGTACCGCCGTACTCCTTCGGCAGAATCTTGCGGTTAATCTTGCCGGCAAAGTCCTCCACGGTGCGGAACAGCTAAACGGATGGGAAAGGAAAGCGAAGAGAGAGAGAGGGAAAAGGGGGAACAAAAAATGCGTATGGTTAAATGTGAGCAGCTAGCTTAAACATGCAAATATATTCCACCCTCTGGTTTTTTGTCATTGGAGAGAGACACTACGACTTTCTTGCCCAAGACGCTCCAAGGCGTGCTCTAGTCCTTCGGAATCTTGTGAAGGTTAGGTTCTCTGATAGTGGACGAAGGGGTTGCTTCTTTTTCCAATAGTTTGTTTGGCAAACTGTTTGAACGCCTTTTTTCTGTAGATGACCCTGGCAATAGTGTCGCGTGGTCTGACTTGGGAGCTTTTCTTTGCAAATCCTGATTTAAACCGTTGGGGGCCTGCCGATGATTCGAACGATCGAAATGTCATTTGAAGGAAAAAGAAACCGGTTCGAGGCGTACAAAAAAAACCGATCGAGTGATCTTCGGGTTTGGCAAAATTTTGCAATGCAGATGGGATGCCAGACAGTTTTGTTGTTGGAGGAGGGAGTTCGACTGGTTTTTGCGGGATGAGGAAGATCTTCCGTGTTTTATGCGTGTCTTCCAGACAGGGATACATGTGCGTACCAGCTTGTGGTGAAATTATGTTTTAAGTAAGTTATATACAACAGATCATGATCTTCAGAATTTTGAGATGCACAGACACTTTATGAGTACATTCAACTAGATAAGACACCAATATTCAATGAGCTTTTAGTGCGTAGATCTCTATCCTACTCCAACATTCACTCCACTTCATCACATTACTTACGTTAATTCGCTTGCGCAGCTTATCGCTCAACAGCGAGACACAAAACTCGAGCAGCGTGGCGGCCGTCGAGGGCATTCCAATCAGATTGAATCCATTGATACGGTTCGGCAAACCGTTCTGTATGCAGTCCGCCACCTTCTTGATGTCCACCAGCGACCACATGCCCATCAGCTTCATCGACAGCTCCCGCTCGTCCACGCAATGCACGTAGCCGCAGATCTGCGACTGCTCGTCGTCCGCCAGCACCTCCTGCACGAGGAAGTGAACGCGCGCCAACAGTGCCGAAGACACGCGGCTCAGATCCAAATTGCCAGCCACCGACAGTACCACCTGCCGGCCATGATCGTCCCGCTCGGGCAGCGGTACAATGTACCCACCATCGATGATGGCCGCAATCTCCGGATCGTCCACGTCCATCCGCTCGAACCAGACCGGATTGGTTTGGCGCACCGTCAGATACTTCTCCAGCATGGCACAGGCCTGCGGAATCGAGTACTTCTTGGTGCGCAGGAAGCGCAACAGAAACAGCGCATCGGTACGGCAGCGCTTGATGTGCGGACTCTTGGCGATGAACTCGCGCATCTGGGCCAGCCCCTGCGTACGCAGATGCTCGTCCTCGCGCAGCTCCGATTTGGCCGTCTTACGCAGCTTGTCCGAGAGCGTCCAGGTGTACGGCTGGTAGGTGGCCGGGCTGGCACAGTTGCTGTAGACCGTCGTGTCGTTGTCCATCGTTGTGGTGCGCACTGTGGGGGATACGGATACGGAGCAAATGATTGATTGAGTTGGAGTTGGAGCGGGTTTTTGTAACGGGGTGAAATAAATTAGAAACAACCGTTCGGCCGGGGAGTTGGTGGACTTTCTCGTGCTCGCGTTGACCTTGAGAAGGGAGCGAGCGATTCGTAAACAAACGAACAGTGGCCACATATGACGGTCAACATGTGTGTTTTCCCTTTTTTCTGTGTTTGTGAAACGCTGATTCGAGATATTAACGGTTGCATAAAGTTCCAAGCATCAATATTGGACAGAGTGATGGCAAGCGTTAAGTGATGCAATTAAAAGCGCAAATATTCAAAGTTCCTTGAGGTGACGGTGGGTTTAAGTTAAATATTAGACCACACGAAGGAGAATCAGCAGGTTTATGATGTTTACTGGCAAACTGTTTATCCAAAGCGCTGTATTAATGGCGATTGCAAAATGGATCCCCAATCGAGCACATTGTCATAACCCATCAAACCTACTAGGGGCGTCTAATGTGTTTGAAGCGCTTTTTGTTCTTACGCTTAGAAGTGTGTCAAACGTTGACACGTAAAGAAGCGGAAGTACTTTGCTAGCGGCACCGATTGGAACGGGTTGAGCGGAAACGTTTACCAGTTCTTCCTGGTACACTTCAGCACAAACAATACACGCCCTAGACGACGTAAGACGTTTTGGAGAGACAAAATCCAAAGGTCCATGATGAATGAACCACAACACCCAGGAGGGGAGCAACCAACTTCTTCTGAACGCTCATGAACTTGACCTCGACTACGAGTTGGAGCGGAGTGATGATCCGTTAGGCCGCAAAAGAAGAGCTTAGCTGTTAGACCTTGAACGTCTTGAAGATGGGAGGAATTGCTATTGGCAATTGGCGGGCCCAATGCTCCCCCGATAATGAGCGGTATTGTGGTGGATGTCTACGAATGATTTACAAAAAATGGAATATTTTGACATGAAGACATGAAGACGCTATGCAGGATCTGTTCAACGTCTCGTTAATTAGTGATATGATTGTTGTGTTCAATTGAAGCTAATTCCTCAACTTTTGACGTGCAAAAACCTCTTTTATGCATGGAAATACTTAGGAACAATAGGAATTATAGGATACAACAGACAAGTGTACACTCAGCGAACCAAAAAAACACACAATGTTATCAAAACAGATTATCTTCTCTAAATGTCCACCTAGCTATTTCATCATATCAGCAAATTCTGAAATAAACCACTTGAAATGACTTTCCAACCAAAGTTTCTGCTTAATGTACATTCCTCAGCTAGAAGTAGGCATCGGTTTCAACAACATCATTTCGCATTCCAATCGTGTGCCAGGGACCATTTCGACAGTGAGCCAAATAAAAACCCATTTATTGCATATAATGAATCCAATACTCCCCTGTTGAGTTCCCTTTTCCCCTCTAGACGATTGCTTTTACAAATTAACTCTCTATCCATTCCGAATATTGGAGACATCTTCATCAGCGAATCTCGGCACGCAATCACAACTCATTACCAAACTCGGTATCTCCTAGGCCCGGGTTGAAGAGAGGATGATGATTCCTTCTCTTACATACAGTCCAAGCAAAACTGCATTAAATATGCCGCAAAACTCGTGCCAATTCCGGTGCCAAACAGAGGAAAACGGCGGGGAAAAACCTCCCACTGCGCGTGTGCTTCCGAAAAAGGAAAAACCGAACCCCGGACGAATGCTTCCGCTTCAGAATGCTTAATCACGATCACTCATCACTCCTCTGCTGGCCAGAGCAAAAGCAGAAAGCAGCGAACGAGTCAAGAATGTGTAATTAGTCTATCCGTAGCGCAGATTAATCCACAGTCCATCGGATTTAAAGGCGGAGAAGCGGGAAGATCTTTGTATGCGCTTGCTGGCCCCACACAATCACGGCGAATTCCTCCCACCGAAACGTACGCACGACGGTTTATCATGCGTGTAAATATAATCTATTTATACCTCCGCCAGTACTCCCCTCATACACTCCGGAAGAAGTGGGGAAGAATTTGTTTCTGCTCCAGTTCCACCGACAAAGCCGTCGGCCCCCCTATTTATGTGTGCTCCGATCGATCGGTATTTAAAAATATGGTAACATGGGCGAAGAGGTAAAAACGTCATTTGATATTTTCCCCCGGGTGGAGGTTAAAAGTAACGATCGCTGTCATTACCCACCAGATGGATTATATTACAGATCGTTACAAGATCGCAAAGAAAAATGTGCATTGCAATGGCGATCGCGTGTTTCAAGTTCATTTTTTCCACAAAGTATCTTCGTTTGGGGAGCTGTGTTTTGGCGATTTGTTATGGTTCAAGCCCCTCGAAAATGAAGTCGTAATGCGTGAAATCCTATTACCCCACGGATGATCGTACAAGCATCTGCGGAACAGTGAACGGTCGGCTATTTACTTAATAACCATGCATGAGATGGTATGTTACATTGCGTCTTCTCCATTTTTTTCGTTGTTTTTTGTGGCAATCTAATTGATTGTTTTCGTATTCGTAGATCGGGTAGTTTGGCGACGAATACCCTCGATCGTAAGCGAACCTTAAGGTCAACAGATTTTGCATCGTCACCGACGCCATCACGGCAGGATGTGGACAAGGGCTAGTTCGCGTGATCAGCCGGCCGTCTTTTTAAACGTCAACACCGTGATTTCGCTTTCGATTGCGAAGCAGCTCTTTCGGACGCCGTAACGAATGATGGCAAAATTAGTGGACGATGAGTGTGTCGAAAAAGAAAAAAATCGTCATCCTTTCTTCGCCGGTGGACTTCACCCGAAAAACATAGAAGCGAAAATTAATCCAAATCGGAAGCGGTGGAAATTGAAGGTGACCTCTCATGCAGAAGCAAAACTATCGTTGATCTTCGCGTAGTGGCATTGGGCAAGGGGTGTTGATTTCAGTTTTCCAAATTCCAAGTAGCGATCGCGATCGTACTAAAGCAAACTTAATGAGTTATTGTGAAATCATGACACAAGTCTACGCTACAGTGTGTCATCTGGCCAATTTATAGGGGGAAAAAACCTACATCACGCCAATTCGCAACTGTGTGTCCCAACGCCCAACACACGCTTCTTATGTTTCAGCTGTTTTTCGGCTTACACGCTGCTATCACCTCCAGCTCAGTAGGCGGTGGTCGTCATCTTAAATCCACCCCAAACCTCTGGAACCAACTGATGCTGGCGGCACACTGTTGCCAAGGAAACGTGTATGGAAAGATGGCTTTAAAAATAAAATTCCACACACTTCCACCACCAGCCAACGGTCGCCGTGGCCATAAATATGATGCTGCATTCACCGGCTCGGACCGCGTCGTTCGCACACCTGCCAAAGATGCGAGCGAATCTTTCGCCAAGATTTCGGTTCGCGTGTGTGTGTGTTTACTGACGTTGTTTGCTTCCTTTTGCGTGAAATATGCGCCACAAAACCAGGAACCGAACTGTACCCATGTCTGTGTTGTCGCTCTGGTCTGTGCCGATGATAAATGGCCCAGCTATTAGGATGCCTGACTCAAACCGTTTAGCGATATTGGCCATCTTCGACCGGTGGAGTAATTTATCAAGTGTGTTGGGATGTCACACCGATCTTTGGGTCTGGGACACACCTTTTAACGGATAGCAGATGTCGCTGGCATCATGTTTTGCCTGGCAGAGCAAGAACTTCGACAGACAGTTCGTCTCTGCCAACTGCGATATGTGGTACGAGTTTCTTGAACTCTTTGCAGTCCACATACGGCGCGGATCTGGTCACCCATACTCTGGAGTCCAGGTCAGCAAGTTGGGCGAGCTGGAAGGTTATGCAATCGAACGCGACTTGAGCTGCATAAAGCTCAATGAAGCGAAAGACTCCAATGCTCCAAAGTTGACTTCAACAAAGAAGTAGATCTTGGACAAATACAAACACATATACACACATGTGTGCTCCGTTTTCAATACCTTCCCCTTTCCTAACCCAAAGACACACTACACACACACACGCGCACACGCACTCATACACACAAGCCCAAGTGAAAGGTTTTGCAGCCCCGTAATGGTAAGAGGGGACAAGATACGGCCTTTGGTAACAGTATCAACAGTGGTATAAAACAAAATAAAGCTTGCCTGTGCAACTTCCCCCCCCCCTCTTCCCGTACCTTCACTGAGCGTGTTGGGCTAATCTGGCAGTTGCACCATCGCACGGTGGCTCGCGATCAACGCTCGATCGATCGATTGGCCCATGCAGAGGGGGGTTGTGAGTACCGTGAACCGTGAAACCGTGACCAGCGCTATACTGAAAAGACAGATTTGCCAATTACTATACTCGTAGCCATGCACTAATGCTTGGCGACCGGCGGTGCATGCATGCCTGCAGCCGTGTTAAATTTCACCCTCCCCGAGCCGATTGCCGACTGCAGATTGGATGTCAAAAGGTCGGAGCGTCGTCTGGGGCTGACCTAATCAGCGTGCTGCCTAATGAGTGTTTGGTGGTGCCTTTTTTTTTATGTCCCGCTCATTAACCGAAATCTTTTGCACCGGAAAAGGTCAGGTAACACACTACACTATGTTAGATCATCGATGCATTTTTTGTTTTGTTGCTGTGGTCTAACTGCTAGGACTTGAAGTTGCTCCCATCCTACTGTCTTTTTTTTGGGGGTTGAAGGTCTGTTGACCATCTTAACGCAAAAATTCACTTTCGATTTGCACTCACATTGGAAACTGACGGGTTTTCGTGAATATGTCACCGTACTCCTGGTCGGATTATGCCGTTGCTGTTACCGCTTCTCCAACGCACCAAACGGTTACGTAGCACTTGTGTGGACCGACTTTCAACACGTTTTGTGCGAGGGTCACTATTCACGCGCACCCGAAACCGATCACGAGCTGGAACGACGACGAGCTGGGACAAGGAGCGTTGATGCACACGACCGTTCGGTACGGCGGTCAACGCAGGAATTGGCTGTCGAAGACGCTGCTCCAGACCGGGTACCGGGTGTTTGTATGTGTCTTGTGAGAGTGAGAGTGCTTCAGCGGCCTCGATCGCTGGCCCAGCTATGGGGTAGGGGGATTTTGCACGCTGCGTGAGGGTTAAGTCGATCACTAGACAGCGTGTGTATGTGCTTTGGGAAAGAGTGATTGGAAGGAAACTACATGAAAAGTTGGAAAAATCAAATAGGAAGGTTTCACTAATTTCTCTCAAATAAATAAACGATTATAAAAATCCATAAATTTTTATATACCCATTAATAAAAGGTTATTTATTAAACACCACAAACAATCATACTATATTGAACACACACTGTAGTGAGAGCTCACCGCGTTGCTACACGTTCTCTCGTCTGCGTATGTAGCTCACAACAGCGCAGAGAGCTGGCGCAAGTCCGCAAGAGCGTTTAGTAACCTTAGTAGGCTTTGTTTTGATTAGATCACCATCGGCCCAAACCACCACCCTCTGCTCTGCCGTACAATTTCTCCACCCCGAATTGTGTTTCGCATACGCGCCATTATGTGTATGTTCTTTGCCTCCCCCACCTGTGGCCTGTGGCCTAAGGTCAGCGCGGCGTTTCGTTCACCGAGCCGTCGAACACGTGCACGATACGAAACCTAGCAGCTAAAGCGCGAGTGTGTGTGTGTGTGTGTGTGTGTGTGTGTGTGTGTGTGTGTGTGTGTATAATTTCGTCTATTCGTAATCTTCTTCTTCTTTTTCGGCCCACCAAATCTATTCATAATTCATGAGTTTACCGAGAATCAATCAAAAATTGCCAAACGCTGGTGTCCTATTACCGGATGAGCGTGGATTGTAAGGGCTACGGAAACCAGGCTTGACGACGGACGACGATTTGCGCTGTAAGATGCGTTGCACGTAGTACGGCTAAGTGCGCTGTAAACCGTATGGGTAGTAAAATCTGGTCGTTAAGGTATGCCATTTGACAAAGGAAGGGAGAGCAGGACTTGGTGCTCGTTGAGTTATGAGGGCACGAGGGATAGTTGGACGGTTGGTAATGAATAATTGAATTAAATCGATTGATTACATTGGAAGGGGTATGGAAGAAATTTGGCTAGAAACAATTCAAGACTTGCCGATAGTTGAACTACCAAGAAACCGTTTTAAGCGCATTGTTTACACTTAGTATCGCACATGATTGCAATTCAATGCATGTGGATCTTCGCTATTGGAATACCAGCCGGAAATACAATGTTGCAGATGATGAATGCTCTTTCCTGCCGGGTGCTAATAGTGTCCATTAATCTAATTTCCACGCGAGAATGCAGTTAAAAGGGTAAGTGACAAAATGCAGCACTCATACTCATCGTTGTTTATAGAGCCAATTGGCGAGTATTGCAATCGAAACATTGTACTAGCAAGAGAGCAAGAGCTGTTGTTAAGTGAGGGAAGACGGTTTGATGATGTTCGCAACAACAAAACGTTGATCATGATCTACAACGGTATTGAAAGAATTTGAACGGTTTTATAGCACGCCTGTTGATATGCAATTGCACAGCACGACAAAGTCCCAACGCGTATGCAACATGTTGTACGCTATTTGATTACATTGCATAGCTTTAGGCGTCTCAGGAAATGGTTTTAATTCGTTAGTCATTGGCAAACGACTCACCTTCTCTCTTTGGGCCCTGATTCGGGCTCGGGAGAACATGTTTGTGACGTCAATAAGTGTGCAGGCTAAAATGTTATTCTAGGCACGTGAAACACGTTAGAAACAAAACAACCAGGAAGGATGCGGAGAAAGACGTGACATGGTGCTGCTACAGAAAGCATAATCAGCGTTGGGAAACCCACGCTAGATGTTTTGTTGTTTATGTTATTTCTTCCGGGATCAAATTATTTGCCAAAAAACACACACAAACAGCCGAAACCAGTTTTCATTAAAATTGTTCTATTTGCTACACAGTGAATGATGTTTACAAATATATACATTATTATGAGCTTATTAGGGCGTTAAAGATTGCAGGTTTGCAGGTATACAGTTAATTAAAATCCAGCCGAAGAAGCGTTGAAGAGACTCGCACAGCGTAATATTGACGCTGTGTTATCCAAACTTCATCCTTCACACCTTGGCTGAGGGTCATCCTTGAATAAAGATTATCATTTCTAGTCACATCGGCGACTGCGGACTGGCCGGGTCATTCAAATTTTGACCAAAAAAAAAAGAAACGTTTTGTTTCACTCGATTTTGGTTCCATCGTCCCCACCCGTCGGTGGTACCCGCCGGTGGTCACGTCAGGTGCTAATTATTATCGTTGCCCGTCATGTCAACAGACGCTTCCACTACTCTCGTCTCTCTGTGACTCTTTCTACAAGGTCCAAAGCTCGATTTAAATATGCCATTCATAGCCATACACACACAAACATATAGAGGGGAAACAAAGCGAACCATTCCCACTTGTCTACAATTGTAAAATAAACACAAATCCCCGAGAGTATACATATTGCTAAACAAATTGAAACGAACCAAAACGATACATACATCACAGTCTAACAGAATTACAGATTGGATTACAAACTAAAAGCACGCTCGCTAGTCGAGCTGCAGCTTGCGGAAGCTTCCCACCGTTCCCGTTTCAATTTCTGCCACGTGCGACTTCTTGCAGCTGTCCATATCGCGCCCAACCTCGTAGTCCATCTCGTCCAGGGCAAGCAACTGGGGACGGTAAATGCGACAGCGCTGCTTGAACGCGGCAATGTGGTCCTCCTTGGGGATCTTTCCACCGTACTCCTGGGGGATGAGCCGCTTGTCCACCTTTTTGTGCAGATCTTCCCAGCTGCGATGACACTGCGTGGAATGAAGTGAAAGGTTTTCCTACTTGAAGCACTAAACCATTACAAACTGTCGCCTCTTGCTTACCATGATACGATTGCGAAGCTTCTCGTTCATCAGCGCCAGCGTGTAGTTCGCGATCTTCAGCGCCAAGCTCGGCGTATTAACAAAGTGTAGCTCCTGGATGCGCATCGGCACCGCATTGTTCAGGTACGTCGCCAGATCGCGTATATCGTTCAGCGTCACCAGCCCCAACATGCCCATCGTAATGCCGGACAGATCGTACACCAGCACAAACCCAGCGCACTGCACCGACGCATCATCGTACAGCGTTTCGCCCACCAGCATATGCATCCGGCTGCCATGCCCAACCGTGTACACCTTCGGATCGAGCGTGCCAGCATCGCCAAAAATCACCGTCCGACCACGTGCATCCTTCTCCAGCAGCGGATAGAGAAAGCCCGCCTCCACCAGCCCACACATCTCGCGATCCTCAATGTCTAGCCGCTTGAACCAGTGCGGATGCACCACCCGGCAGGCCAGATAGCGCTCCAGCATGTGCGACGCATTGATGAACGAGTACTTCTTCGTGCGCAGGAAGCGCAACAGAAAGCGTGCGTCCGTGCGGCAGCGCTTGATGTGCGGATGCTTCGCGATCCAGTCACGCAGCTGGGTCAGGCTCTGGTCACGAATCGTCGCATTTTCGCGCAGAAAGTCCCGCGCTAATTGCTGACAGTGTGCGTCCAGCTCGTCGATCTCGTTATCGTAGCGGGCGGGCGCTTTGTCCAGGTTCGGGGCCGGAAGCACCACTAGCTCGTCACTGGGCATGACTGGGATGTTACTAGTACAGATACACACAAACACAAATGAAAGAACAATCACTCACACACGCACACACAAACGCACAAACACACTGTTCACCGGGAGAGTCCCAACCGCACCGGTCGACCGATCGAGACGAAATGAACCTGCGAGCCATACGATCGATGGTTTAATAATTAAAGATTCGGGTTTTGGGGTGCTTGTGACGTGTTGCGCGTGTTGTAGTATGGAGGGAAGCAGCGTGGGACATCTGTTTTGGTGGCGATCATGTGTTTGGATGCGGTGGGGTGAGTATTACACGCGAAAGAAAGCGTTTCCAGTAGAATGGCAATAGCGACACCAGAGGTGACAATTGACTAGTCTAATACGAGTAGTTTAATGATCGAGCAAGTGAAGCTGCTTGGTTGTAGTGCATAGCAGAGAGCAGCAGTGATGCATTTTACAGCGTCTTTTTCGCTGACGAGGTTGGTGAAACGATCGATGGGTAATGGATTATCCGGTGCAACAGCTCTATGATGTGGTTGGTGCAAATGGAAATATTGCACAGAAAGTAGCAATCAAATAAAAGGGGGTGGAGTGAACTATTAGATGCATTATTCATGCGGGGATTTCAGAGCATTTCTGTTGAGGAGTGGTTCAATAATTGTGGGTAAGTTTCGTAAAGAAGGATTAAATCGTGAGTTATAATTGAATTTAGCGTGATCTATATGAGCTGGTTGCATGGAGCAGGTGGTAAGTAAGCAAATTAGTGCAACAAATGGAGCATGTTCAATTCTCGTTTCAGATGAACATCAACGAACTACCGAAAAACTTTTGTAGTTGCACTTATTATTTAAAAATAAGCGAAATTTGTATTTCTGTGCATACTATTTCGTAAAATGACCCCAAATTAGCTCTTTTTGTTTGCCTTTTTTTAATGCTCAAATAATAATAATACGATTCAAATGCGTTAATAAGCACGCATGGCGTTTACCCAAACTCTCATACAAATAAAGCTTAGCCTTACACACGCGCACACCTTCCCTACCCGATCAACGTCATCCCACAGACAGAAAAGCACAATTTCTTTTCATAAATTATGCCACGGGATATTTGAGCATTTCGGTGGTACGTTGCAATCCACCACTACCACCTGGGATCCTCATCCATTTACGCAATCCATTCAGTTGGAGGGAAATATTGACGCAAGCGGTGGGTAAGTGCAAGTTCTTCGTATTAGTACGCGCCTCGAGCATACGAGCATGATGATGGTTGCTGAACCGCGGGATTACAAATGGACGGTAAAATAACACACACTCGCCGGAGGTGGAGGATGGAGCAAACGGAGACTCCAAATCAAAGCCCTCCGATCAGCCAGCCCGACAACGGCGACGACGCCAGCCAGCGCCAGCGCCATCGTTCAATTATTCAATTGTCATACCGAATCCATTCGCGGTCCTTTTCCACGAGCTTTGGCACTGTGTACTTTCACTACATACTGACGGCTCGAGCGATCGCAGAAGGGGAAAGACTCATACAATTTTGAATAGGCTGGTCAGGGCATCCCTCAGACAAACAAAAAAAGAAGCAAAAATCACCACCTCAGCCCCGTATGTCGTAATATGCTGCTGCCAAGATTGATGCTCTTGCGGTGCGTTTGGGTTTTCAATTTTTTTGGGGCCATAGTGCTTACCCAACTGACCAATTGAACTGCCATTGCACACCGTCGCTGCTCGGTGGTTCCTTTTGCGTTTTTAGGACCGCGATGCGATGCACGGATGGATAAATGAGATGAAAAGTGCTTCGGCTCCCACTCTCCGCACGCCGACTAGCGGACTGGCGGATGCTGGGTGTGGCGTGAAAGGTGTGGCATTGCTTTGGTCAAGTGTCTGTATGTCGAAGCGTTCGAACCTGGGTGCAATATTCAATGGCGTGACGGTGTTTACGGTGCTTCTTGAACATTGCACCGGTTGGTGGGGATCGGGGGTGATATTGACGTGATAGTGCCATGCACACATCCAAGACCTTAACCTCCAGGATGGGATGCAGGCACGGAACGTGTGTGCTACCGGATTGACGGTGAATAAACGATGGCGAAGAAATAAAGTGTAAAATTAACGTTAAACCTGTTGCAATGTGATATGAGTCCTTACATGGTCATATCTACTTTAACGGATGATGAATATTTTTACAGATGCAGATGCAGTACATTGAATAACGGTCTGTGAAGGAAAATTGAGAAGAGCAGAAGATTACGATTTGCGTTGCTGTGAACATTAAAAAGTGTAATCAATAATTTTGCTGCAATTTTTAAAATCTGTGTGATATCTGATCAATTATTACAAATTGGTATGATTCATGACCACGGCGGTCCCGTGGTACATTCGTCAACTCGAACGCCTCAATAACATGCCCGTCATGGGTTCAAGCCCAGAATGGACCGTCCTGGGATAGTCCGGAGCCATCTGGAGCCACTAGTCGACATCCGGAGCTTTTCGCAGCCGTCGGAACCGTTTGAGTTGACCGGAGCCGCCCGGAATCGCTAGTCGGCAGCCGGAGCCGTCCGGAACCAGTCGGAGCCGTCGAAAGCGTTGGAGCCCTCGTAGCCGACAAAGGTAGGTTGGAGACGTTGGAGCCGTCCGGAGCTCTGACGGCTCCGGACGGCTCCGGCTGCCGACTAGCGGCTCCGGACGGCTCCGGACGGTTCCGACGGCTTCAACGGCTCCAACGGTTCCGACGGTTCCGAAAAGCTCCGGCTGCCGACTAGTGCCTCCGGACAGCTCCAACAGTTCCGATGGCTCCGACTTGCTCCGGCTGCCGACTAGCGGCTCCGCACTGTTCCGGACGGCTCCGAACGGCTCCGATAGCTCCCGATGGCTCCGGACGGCTATGGTCGGAATCGACGGTTTGAATTTGTCGGAATCGGAGCCGAAGTAGCAATGCTCGGAAGCGATTCCGAGCCGTGGGTGCAATTCCTATGACTACTGCAAGACGGGATCAATTAAAGGGTTCATTCAATTCAGTATTTCTCATAGGTGTGGAACATTTGCTTGGCTCTTTCTTACTCGGGAATGAACGGTATGTGAAGGAAAATGGACTCTGCATTACACACTTTCAACAAATCAAATAGGAATTTTCGATGGGCCATAGAGTTCAATTCTCATCATATAACATTCACTTCAAGAAACAGCCAAAAAAGTGCCCCACAGTTATAAGAACTTCTTATCTCTATACCTTGTAATACTTTGTGTAAACATACTTTCGGTTGTATATATTGTTCATAATAAAAACACCACATTTTTGTACTGATCATCCAAAAAGGCACATTGATGGACCCCTTGGATACCATAATGGAAGCTTTTATTTGGCGGGAAAGACGGACAAAAGCTTCGATTCAACTGAGCTTCTCAAAGCTTTATTTGAGAGCTTTTCTAATGAAATAAACAAACCTCTATTACAAAACAAAGATGAAAGAATTCACTAATAGATGAAAGACCTTGTAAGTCATACAATCATAATCATTTTTTGAGATTTTAGGCAACTGAAAATTATGCATACTGGAATGACAGATTCATAAAGTTCGATGTACTGTTTTGAAGATATTAATCACATTTCAGGAAGATCATTATACAGTGTAAGTAAAATAAGACATTTTATTCTGGACCCATTCCAAAACCCTGCTTAAACGTAATACTGAATATTATGCTGTTTGAAATGAATTTAGCTCCCTTTGACGTCACCGTTACAAGAAACCAGAATCGCACACATACACCCTAGAATCAACGAAAAACAATCACTTATAACTGCGTTTGCAAGAACTCTATTTTTGCCATCGTCCCATTCTGAAGTGTTGTGATCGATGTTGATGAAGAATTTTAATAGAGTTTTAGAAAGGATGAGTGGTTGCTTTTTTTGTATACGCATATAGATACGCCGTCCGTACGAAACCGTTTCTCACTTTGTCATTTAACATTTGCCAAATGCTACGTCATTTGGCGGACCGTGACTAAACAAAAATTCGACTGCAAACCAAAAACCAAAACAAAAAAAAACTAAACAAACATGTCTCCTTCACGCTTCTTGGCTGCGAGATTGGTTTGTTTTTGCCTTCGAGTGCCTTATACCAAGCTTTGGAGATAAGATAACCTTGCAGCAGCAGCAGCAGCTTATCACATTGAGGTGGAGGAAGACCCGCCAGGGGATGGTTCAATCGATCGAGAGCTTTCGGAAGCTCCCAACAGCACCATCGGCCACCACCTCGCCCACATCCTCGTGGACGGCCGCTTCCCGTGGATCCTTCAGATCGATCTCCATCTCGTCAAGCTCCAGCAGCGCAGTGCGCTTCGACCGAAGAAACTCTCTAAATCGTTCGTTCAGCACCTTCAGGGTGGCACCGTTACCACCGTACTCCAGGGGCAGTAGCTCCGGGGACACCTTCGCCCGTAACTCTTCCACCGTGCTGTGACACTTTGTGAGAGAAGAAACGCTCATTAAAAACAGTTGTCAACTTGTCACTCAGTTATTCAGGTAATAATTACATGAATGCGGGCACGAAGCTTCTCACTCGCGAACGACAAACAGTACTTGCTGATTTGTGCCGCAAACGTGGGCACACTGACGAAATGATTCTCCTTCAACCGCACCGGCACACAGTTGATTACGCTCCGCAAGTAGCCGGCCAGGTTGTCCAGCGTCCAGCACGTGACGTGTGCCATCGTCATACCGCCATTGTCGAAGATGTGCGTAAAGCCGGCAATCTGGTTCGCTTCCTCGTCCAGCAACGCTTCCGCCACCAGCATGTTCAACCGTATCATCGTGTCCGAGTTGTACCGCTGGGCGTCAAAGTTCCTCACCACACCGAAGATCACAATCCGTCCACTCGCCGGATCACGTCCGATCGGCACCAAACAGCACGCATCCAGTACCGCCCCGAGATCCGCATCTTCCGGATCAAGCCGGGCGAACCAGCGTGGATACGTCTGGCGCATGGTCAGATACCGTTCCAGCATCTCGCAAGCCATCGGGACGGAGAACTTTTTCACGCGCAAAAATCGCAACAGAAACCGATCGTCCGTGCGGCACCGGTGGAGTCGCCCATTCTGCCGGATCCACTCACGCATCGCGGTCAACGATTGGTCGCGCAGCTTGTCCTCTTCCCGCAGTTCCGTGGCCGCAATCTGGTCCAGCTGGCCGGACAGCCCATTGCACGGGAAGAACGTTTCAGCACGTTGAGCCATTTGCGCAAACCGATCTTTTCCGCACGGAACGGAACACACTACTGGGGAGCGCACGGTCCAGAGCCCGAGAACCCGGCTTGCTGTGTTTGTGTCGGCGCTCTGTTTAATAACATACAACCCTTCCCCCTTCTCAACCTGGCTCCACCGCGGAAACGTCATTCGCGGACGATTACGATGGAGGCAGTGGGTATTTGTTTTTTTTTTGTAATTTTTCGTTTGCCACCCCATGACGGGAGGTAACCGTTGAAATGTGTGCCTGTTGTTGCTGGAGTCGGTGATCGAGCGGATTTTTGAACCCACTTCCAGCCCGCTCACGGGGGTTCGCTGAAAGGGGTTTTGGGAGATACATTTAATTGACTGTGTCTGACTGACGCACCCGCGACCCGTTCTCTCTCTCTCGTACAAACCGGCAGCAAACATATTCGCCCGCCCGCAAGTGACTGTCAATGATGAGCCTAGAGGGAAGGAGATGCGGTGAGCTCGGGTTGAAGCAACTGCTGCGTTTATAGTTTATTTGTTTACTTTGGGGCGAGGGTGATGGAAAGAGATGGAGACTCTCCGACACACACACACATGAACAGGGACGTAAATATCACATCATTGTGAATGATTGCAGAAGAGCGCAATGGGAGAAGATAGATACTACGGCGTTGCTGGCGCGCGTTGAAGGGTTCGTATCTCAAATCTCTGCCGTAATGATGGTTGCGATATGACGGTGTGCGTTATTACATTGTTAGAATTATATCACTGTAATGAGATGGTGGTGGGGACACCTATCTGATGGAAGAATGAGTGTGCGTATATCGGAAGGGTAGATCAATTATATGCGCCTCGCAAGATGCTGTTCGATTGTTGTCAAACGGAAACGAACTCTGTAAGGGCGTGACTCTGTACAAGCGTTTAGTGTATAGGAAGGTAGAGCATACTTAAAATAAATAAATAGAGATCATCAGAACACAAAACGACCTTGAAAAGATGTAGTATGTTCTCGAGTGAATTGAATAATGCCATCAGATTGCATACCTTTAGGCGTGTTTGAGCTTCGTATTGCATACCTTGTAACAAGCGCACCTCAAAGGTAGGCAATGCGCATTTCAAACTATTCCTCTTAATGTTTAACAACTTTCAGTTACTTTTATGAGTAGTTTGAACCAAATCCGAGTTCGTTGCATAATCACATTTCACCTTTCACTCGGTATTTGTCAATTTATACCTAAATTTACCTATAAAGGCAAACTCCTCTAGGCAATTGATCGAGCACTGTCTCCTAGTCTATTTCACGGAAAAACTCTTTATAGGTTTTAGGCATCGAACAGATTATACATGTTATCCGTTTACGCTAACATCCATTCCAGTCATGCAATCACAATTTGGAAACACTCCCGAAACACACGAAAGAAACTCTCTCATTTCCTTCTCCCAAAAACGCATATACACAAAGCAAAAGAGACACAGATGAATGTCATTCATCAAAACAGGAATGTGTACTGGGTGCACCGCGGTGGAATAGACAATCCAACGACACCGCGAACACGGCGCATACAATGGCCGACGAATGTCAAAAAATGGCCCTGGGGACAATCGACACCATCGCGCGGTCTGCATGTCTGGAGAAACCGATCGTAAACAAAGACCGATTGATAGGTACTATTTGGAGGCTGTTAAATCATACCCGAACCCGTGTGGATGGTGTTTGAGAGGCGTTGCTGTGTTCGAACTATGATTGATTGGAGAGCAGCTGCTGCTGCTGCTGCTGCAGGCGACGAACGCACATTTTTCAAGCGGTTTTTTTGGTTTTGAGTGTTTTATTATAATCATTTTATTCGTGAGCTCGTTACAGCGGCCCTTTTCTGCAGATATCTTAGTGCAGCTAACTTCTAATACCCTAAAGAGTGGAATAAAACCGACTCGGTATGTGGTAGACACCGTGCACAAAACGGATGGAAGGTGAGTTATGCTTTCCAAAACAGATGCTAATCACTAAACATAATACAATACAATACAACCCTATGAGCCTACCGATATGATACCGTCGCGATGGAGATGGGAAGAGGAGGAGTGTGCAAGAGAGTTGGAACCGGAAACACACTTATAAATATAACGTAAATGTTGCGCATGCAACAGACACGCTAGTCGATGTCCAGCTTGCGGAAGCTGCCCACCATCCCCGCGTCGATACCGCCCGGCGCACAGCCGGTCTTGCTCCACACGGAGGAAAACTTGGCCACATCAATCTCCATCTGGTCGAGCAGCTGCAGCTCGTCGCGGCTTTCGCGGATGCGCTTGCTGTACACGTGCGTGAGGGCTTTCGGTTCTTCGGTTTGATCGGTGTACTCCGTTGGTAGCAGCGTCTTGCCCAGGTAGCTTACCGCCTCATTAATGGTTTTGTGGAACTGTTGAGGGAAACAAAGGAAAAAACATGTTTGTTAGTCAATATCGCTGGCAAGGGTTTACGTCATTTTCAATTCAATGGACCAAGCTTAATAGGATGTCTTTTCACCGCCAGACACATAAAAAACCACCGTAATGGCGCGCACACACGTGTCTGGCCGATGGGTGGGCGAATCAGTTGCCCAAAAAGTCAATGTTCCCGCGAACGTCACGGGATATTTTATCTTAAAACTGGTTTCTCTGTCTAGATCGTGTTCTTTACAGATCTCGTAACAAACATGATGCGCAAACCGCGATACCGGTCCTGGACAATCTTCATTGGTTGACTCCCAGTTTGGGTTGTTTTCGCGTGTGGATGATAACTTTTACGATCAAGCTGAGGTAAGGTGAGCTGCCTTCCCGAAACTAGCGTGTGGCATTGATTTACAACTTAAACTGTTGATTATTATAGCTAATTCAGCCTCTGGGACTTCCATGCTAAGTTTAGGGACGTCATTGGAGTTCAAATCAAAGGTTTTGTTAGTCATTTTTAAAGCTAACCTTTCATTTAACAGCAAACCAAATCAAATGAAATTGCCCCAAAAAAACGATCTCCTTCACGATGTTTTGCAAACACTCAGCCAAGCCGTTATCAGTTTAGTCTCATTGGAAAACCCCTACTAATGTTGATTTGCAAAGGCACACCAGACAGTTTTTTTGTCTGTACCGAATTTAGATTTCTCTGCGCATACATTATGTATATTAGTCACTGTGATTTAGAAATCGAACTGTCTTCTGGGAGCTTGGAGATGTTCCCCATTTTCATATCTCTCTTTCTCTCTTACAACGACACGAAGGCAAGCAATTTCGCCAATTTAGCAACATCCTCCAAGAGGTTTCTCTTTCTCCAAAAAAGCATGAACTCGCATGATCGCATGATCGGATCTGCTTGATCGGATGATTTGAAATGTCAGCGACTAGCCCCCCCACACACACAATACAATTTCCACCCAACAGGGCCGGACATTGCAACTTCTTGGAGGGCGTTGGAGGGGTTGAGAGAATTCCCAACTCAATCCACAACTAAGACCACACCAAAACGTTAGTTTTTTGGAGGCCTTTTGTCACGTTCCACGGAGTCAGCGGCGTTGCGTAAGTACCGTTTTCCGATTGCGCCAAACACTGTGGTGGCCTACAAATCTTCAAAGCGTCTCATTTCTTCTCACACTGTCCACACACACACACCGGCACCCAAAAAAACCAACCCCGCACATGAATTCACAAACGGCCACAACAAAACGCAGGCGCTCCAAATTCGGAAAGGTGTGAACCGCACTGCACTGCTTCTTTATCGCCGCCCCAAGGTTCGTCGTCATTTTGCGCCCATTGTCACCCGCTACTACTCACAAAGAACCGATGCTTCAGCTTGGGGCTGACGTAGGCAAACAGCAGATCCACGATAGATGCGGCCACCTTCGGCAGCCGGATGACGTGAATTTCCCGGCAGCGGATCGGCAGCAGGTGGTTGATGTACGGCCCAATGTTGCGCATCTCGCTCAGCCGGAACAGCGTGAAGTGTGCCATCGATGCTTCGTAACAGTCCACGATCAGTACCACGCCGGCCACCTGCACCATCTCGTCGCAGGACAGAATCTCCATGTTCATGTGCAGAAACCGTATCAGATCCTCCAGGTCGTACTTGTCCACGCGGAAGTTGCGCGACTTGATCAGTATCACGATCTGGCCCTTGGCGTCGAACCCGAGCACGTGGAACACCTCCTCCTCGCCGAGCGCCACCATCGTCTTCTCGTACGGGTCCAGCCCCTGGAACCAGTGCGGGAACGTCTGGCGAAGTGCTAGATATCGTTCCAGCATTTCGCACGCCTTCGGGATGGAGAACTTGCGCTGGCGCAGAAAGCGCAGCAGAAACACGGCATCCGTGCGGCAGCGGCGGATGTACGGATGCTTCGCTATCCACTGGCGCATCTGATCGATGGCCTGCTTGCGGATGTGATCGTCCTCGCGCAGCTGGTCCGCCGCCAGCTTCCGGTACTGCTCGGGCAGGCTGCACCGATACTCGTCGAACTTTTCCGGACACTTCTCGACACCGTACGTGACCGTCATGATGATGCTGTTGCTGGTGCTGTGTTGTGTTGTTCCTGTTGTGTTCACGATCACCTCCAAACACCAACTGACACTGACGGTCGGTGCGCTCGGTCTGCGAAAGCTCGGGGTGGAAGAATAACGCACTTTCCCTTTCCACCGCAGAGAGGCACGGCACGTCACGGCACGGCGTGGCCAGGTAGTCGCAGGTTGTGCTTGTCCGTCTTTCTTTGTCTTCTGTTTCGCGTCGGCTCGGGATCTATTGTCGAACCATCGAACTTCTTCGTCTTTCCATCGTTTCCATCACGTGGAGCAACTGGTTTTCGGAACGCCGACCGCCGGATGAGACGGTTCGTCTTCATGCGACATGCTTGGCGAGGAGGTCTTTGAAAATCGGGAGCAAAAGAGTCTGTCCGGGAGAGGTTGGGGTAGCTTAGTCAGTGTCCAAAAAGTTGGACACTCCGCACGATGCCATATGGTAAAACTACACCCCAATCAACGCTTGGCTAACACACTTTGCCGTTGGCGTAGCCTTGTGCCGAAATGCAAAATCCATCGAACTGGCGGTTTGGCAATCAACGGGGGTGCCACACTGTTTATTGGGATCAAAACGCGCAGATAGCAAACGCAAATGCGCGTTCCGTTCGTTACGCCCGAACGAAGCGTTGGAAAGACCGTTTCGCAGTCGCACAAGTTCACCCTTTTTGGCCAAACCAGAAAGAAAAGGCCCGTTTGACCTTTGCATTGATTCCATTCCCATTGGCACAGGGCCCCCGGGAAGCAGGCACGCGCGGTCAAGCTGGTTTCAAAGGATGCAGCAGTAACAGCAGCAGCAACCAAATTCAAGGTCCTGTTTGGTGCCACTAAGCAAAGGTAAACCAGTATACCAGCCTTTAAGACCCTGCAGCGGGACTTTCCGGGGTTTGGTTGTCACTAGCGCACAAGTCACCCAGCATTCCGACAAGCGTATGATCTCTTTTCGACAACATTAGCATCATAGACAAACAGCGTTTGTTTTCGTGGGACGAGGAGCTCGTGTTGTTGGATGTCCGTGTCCGGCTTAATGGATCTTTTAAACATGCAAACAAGGCTGCGTTGTGTAGCTCCTCGCATGCCGAGAATATTGAAAATACACACACACGCACACACACGATCACGATGGTAAAGGATAGCGAAACTATTAACGAGATGGTCAACCGCCCAGCGTCGTCACAGATAAGTGTGTGAAGGACAGAGAGTTCGACTTCGCATCGGCAGAATAGGTCAGGGTCTTTCTTTTACGCCGCACTTCGCACAGGATATGGCTCGGGTTCGGTGGCAGGTTAAAGTGGTTACACCGTAGGGTTTGGCCCTCTGTAACAGAAGATCGTACTGTCCTATGCTGCCGACACGTACACACACACACACATGAAGGTATTGCATAAGCTCAATCTCATGACTGCGAAATCGATGGCTGTGTTAAGTTGACTGTTAAGACGCAGCTTTTCTGTATCGTCATCGCTTTGTGCAACCATCCACACACACAATCGGGGGCTTCTGTTTTCTGCTCTGGATCCGCAATCCGCTTGTAACGCAGAAGGAGTCACCGTCGTCTGCGTCTTTTCCCAACCGACATTATCGCGCGACAATTTCCAATTTTGTATGAGAAAAAACGGGCTCAAAACGTTCTCAAATCGTGCTCATTAGCAGCACTAAAGAGCACGTTTCTGCAACGGTGCGACAGCGTGTATCATACATGTAGTTTCTGTATACTACATTATTGTTCAATTTCTTTCATTCTCTCCATTCTCCCTACAAAGACTCTTACTCTCTTTTGTCCATTCTGCACATGCTTACGCTCTTTATTTTACCTTCTTACTCGCACATACATATTAACATACTCACACAATTCACACTGCCGAAAACCGGTGCGGGATACACACGTACCCGTCTTGCCTGCCTTCTCTCCTCGTTCTTCCTTTCCTCCAGCTTTGCCTTCGTCGAATGGTGTGTACGCGTCCTGCTTGCTTCACTCTTGCTGCTCCTACGTGCTGCACTAGCGAGGTGGATGTTCGTCTCTACCTTCCTGCCGCTTCTCCTCTACCAGGCGCTAGCACGTTGGAGGATCGGATCGTTCCTGCCTTCTTTCCTCTCCTGTTCTGTTTTCGGCACTCCTAGGGATAGAAGGAAATATTAATTATTTTGCCAACAGCTGTTCAATTTAACGTCAAGCACAATACTTACCAACCAATTGAATATTGCTTCTGTTGTGGTCCGTGCTCACTTCCGTTCGTGCGTGTGTTACGATTTCTTTAAAAAAAAAACGAAATTGATTTTATATCACAATTATCAATACAAATCAGTTTGATAAAGATTGATATAACCCTTTATTAAAAACTGTACTTACCAAATAGTTTTTCCGTACTGGTTTCACGAGAGAAAAAACGGACACACACCGACGCGTCCTACCGCTTGCAAACTTGATTTCACACTATCACATTTTCATGTGAACGCGAAGCAGCGCCTTCCTCGTGTGGCTATACAGGTATTCCCCGATATACGCCATACTCGATATACACGATTTCGCTATACGCTTTTTTTCTAAATTTGACGGTTCTTTGAACAAGTAGTACTAATTTTATAAATCGAATGTCAAATGCAAAATAAATTCCCTTTGGTTGAATATTAAAAACCATTTCAAATGGTATAAAATTGAAAAATTCAGTTGAAATTAGATCAAATAACTAATTTAGTGGCTAAAACCTACCACTTCATGCAAAGTTATACGGATATTAGTTATAATTTGACTGAAAACCTCGAAATTCGACTTTCGCTATTGAATATTCGAGATACGCTATTGCCTCCGGTACGCATTGATAGCGTATATCGGGGAGTACCTGTACAATGATACAAAGAGCGGGCGAGAGGAGAACGCTTGCGTGAACGATTGGTGTAGCAAGCGAATTTGGACAAGTCCCAGAAAAGCAGGACGCAAGAGTTTCTCTCCAACGATGGAAAGGGATGAGCTAAATGAAACATGCGAATCGTTGATGCGACACAGCCAAGTCGCAAGCAAATACAGACCAACACCCAGAAGAGCGAGGCAGAATGAAAAATTTTGTGAATGTTAGAATGAGAAAAATGATAGATACACATACAAATCGCGCGATAATGCTGGTTGGGTTAATTACGCTTTTTTTAGTGGGTTTTAAGCCACAACGACCCGATCGTAATAGATACACACAACACAAAGCACAATTTGCCTGTTGCGAGAGCAAACGTTGTCGATCGTTTTGGATCGTTAGATTAGGGTTTTGTTTGCGGTTCATGTTTGAGATGGGAAACTGTGTTGACGTGGAAAGCTGTAGAAAGCTTTAGGCAAACTATTTTGGCCGTAGTTGAACAGCCACAAAACACAAAACACCTTACACCGAAAGGGGCGATGATGGCGTCACGCAACTTCCTTATATCACAACACCGATCCCCGCATGTCGTCGTACACGAATCGATCGATCGAACACTAGAAAGCTGTTAACCCGGTAGCGGCATCTTGTTGACTGAAGTTCTCAGCGCACATTTCTGGAGCAAGCCCGATTTCACCCCGAGACCCGAGCCCCAAGATCCAACCAACACGCGCGCAAAACCAATCATTATCATATAATTGCAAATGAGCGTGTGAAACATGGACCTGCATTAGACAATTAGCGAAGGTGGCGGCCCCGTCCCGGCTCAGGTCAGCGCAAAAAAAAACTGGGGCTGGAAAGATCGCACTAACCTGCTCCCCAGAGGCTGGACGCTGCCACAGTTTGGCTTGAGCCACGGTTCTAGCAACATCAGCGATTAGAAGGAACTCTCACAGCCATCTGTGACAGTGTACGCAGCGCGCTCAAATTGTACCTCGAAAGGTGTTACTTCCTCCCGAAATCACATCATGCACTACGAAGACGTGATGGACAAACGTCCTCGAGCGTACGCACCGTATCGGACGACATTGGACGAGCGTGACTTGGTGCGGGCCGCGGAAGAGCTGCACGAAAACGAGGACACGCGCGAATCATCCCTTGCGCTGATGCGTGAGTTTATCGCAAAACATCCGCAAATCGTACGCTGCCGGACGGATCCGGTGTTTCTGTTGCGGTTTTTGCGGTACAGGAAGTTTAACGTCAACGATGCTTGCGCAACGCTGGAAGGCGGATTGGCGTTTCTGATGCGCATGCGAACACTGTACGGTGCGGAGGTGAGCAGCTTCCATCCCAACGTGCAGCGTATGGTGGAGCTGGATGCGATCGTACCGCTTGGGCAGGACCGACAGCGACGTACGGTCATACTGGTGCGCGTGGGTGCAATGGATCCGAAGGAAACGACCGCACTGCTGCAGATGAGGCTCGGTGCGCTCGTCATTAACACGTGCCTGGAGTACGAGCGGACACAGGTGCACGGGACGGTATGGGTGGTGGACTGTTCCGGCATGACGATGGCACACGTGGGGATGTGGGGCCTGAGCGAGGTGAAGATGATGGCCGACTCCATCAACGAGGTCGTGACGATGTTCGTGAAGGAGGTGCACATGGTGAAGGTGCCGAGGATCACCTGGATGCTGCTGGACTTGCTGCTGCCCTTGTTGAGTCCGAAAATAAGGGACCGATTCAAGGTACACCATGTCGTTTCCATGTGAACTTGTGAACTCCATAAGCCACCTGTTTCTAACTATGTTTCTTCTTCTTCTACTCTTCGCAGTTCCATCGCACCGAACAAGAACTACACAGTGCGATCGATCAAACGCTCCTCCCGACGACGTGCGGTGGACAGCAAAGCTTGAAGCAAGCTACGGACAACTTTCGCGACATGTTCGAGAAGCAAACGAAATGGTTCAAGCTTGAGGAACAGTTCCTGATGGATCTTTCCATACCGGCGCCAGGTAGTTCGGGCTCATCAGCACGCACCGCCCATCGCAACGAGTTCCCCGGCGAGGAGTCGATGGTTGGAAGCTTCCGGAAGTTGACCGTCGATTGAGCGCGACCACCGCCGGAGGGTTCGAGTGTTCGAGCTTCCAATCCGGTTCCGTAGCATTCCGGAGAACCAGATGGTCGTCATTGGTGCACGGTACGGTGAAGAATCTACTACCAAAGAGTAAGTCAATTAGCAGCAAAAGCAGCAGCACCACGACCCTTAGAACCGGGCCGGTGTCATAACGTGGGCTTGCGCTCGGGTCGGTCAGAGTTTACATCTTAGATAATTGCGATCGACATACCTGATCGCAGTAGTGTGAAGGTGTGTTTGCGTGCCGTTGCGTGCCGTATATGTTGATAAGTTGCATTCTAGCGTTGTATTTTGTTGTTCTGTTCACAAGGAAGTGGGACAATTGTAACAATTTTTAGACAATAAGAAATGAACGTTCACACTACAAATGTTGATGCACCTTAGCGCTAGGGCTTGTTAGATTGTAAGCATTGCTTTCCGCATGGTGATTGTAAACACTTTCTTCAATTAGCATCGATAACATACAATAAACGATTAATTGCATTCCGATAGTGAATGGGACCTATTCGTAGGCAACAAAATGCCTGCAATCATTCAGCCTGTAATCGTGTGGTTGGGTGTAATTACCGTGCTCACAGTCTCACGACCGATCATCGATATGCATCGACAAGCGGAGCCGGTGAAGAAATGCAATCCGCGCACATTCTCCTAATGGCTAGACCCACTAGACACTAGAATTAGCGTCCGAAGCGTGGACACGTCCCGTCGGCCAAACCCCCTCTTTGTTGCGTTACGCCTCTGTAACTGACCTTGACTACAACAGTTTGTTGATGAAATTCCGTATCTCGCTGACAAGCCGTTTGGACGGTCCGATGATGCTGGGGCAGGTGCAGCATTTCACCATCCGTAGCCGAGCGACTCTGACCTTCGAAACGTAACGCCCGAACCATAGCCTACCGCAAAACTGACATATTCCATCGCCGTATCATCGCCGTTCGCGATATCAATCATACGTAACTTAACGAAACGAGACTCTGCCTCTTCTAACACGCAGCAGTGATGACAACAATCGGTTTAAATAGTAAAAAAAATCCGACTTGTGGCATCACCAACACCGCCGTCGGCTATTTCCGAGGAGAGATAGAAACGAGCGAGGTTTAATTTATGAACTAGCGAAAAGCACACATTTTCCAACCGGTCATTTCGAAAAACCGAAACTACGCTTGAGTAAGCGGCAGACAAAAATATCAACCACGGGGTGAAAAAAAAAAAATCACTCCTCAAACAAACAGACATTTTCGTCTCGGATATGGCAATCGTCTTGCGGGGTGCCCTCCATTGTCTGGTGGTAGCCCTTATGTCGTTAGGTTTGATCCGCCCGAAGGTCAGACGATCGTAGATAGAATGCACTTTTCCAATCAGTTTTCGGCGCGAGGGTGATAATCGAGTTTGTGTAAGTTTGAGGCGTTCCGAAACTCATTGGCTATGATTAAATCGTGTCACGATTCGGCCAGACAGTTGATTTGTTTCGTTGGTGTTGATTTAATTTTGCAACGGTACGTGGTGAAGGGGAGAGAAGAAATAATATTTAATTAGTTAAACTATGCTGTACCAGAGAAGCAAACAAATGTATGCTCATAACGAATTTCAAAATTTATAATGTAAATTTTGTTTGCTTTCCAAGTTATTAAACTAAAAATTAGTAAAAACATTGAAAAATAAAATTCATGGGTAAAATGTAGAGGTACTAACTTGAAAACAGCGTTGAACATCATAACCACAGCAAATGTGTTTCGTGTACCATCACCTTCATCATTCACTAGCAATACATCACTGCGCATGACCGAGCGTCTACGTTTTTATAGGGCTTTGAGCGCCCCTTCACCATCGGCGGTTCCATAGTGTAGCGGTTATCACGTCTGCTTTACACGCAGAAGGTCTCCAGTTCGATCCTGGATGGAACCAAGATTTCTTTTTTGCACTGCACTCCGCACGATTTTCTTTTGCCCTATGCATTGTTACCAGTTCTCTTCTTAGTATCGTGAGATTTTATCGTTTTTCTTATGCAAATTACTTTTTTAAGGTTACTCCACACTTGACACACTCGATGACAAATGTGTTACGCACCCCGCATAGATAGAAAAACAATTTGTCAGCAAGGCAAACGTTTTGCACCGATCTGTCGGAGATTGGCGTGAAACATTTCACCTTCGCGTGTCTCGTGTGTGCCGTCTTTCGTACAATTCTATGCTAATCAACCTGTAACCGGCAAGCGCTTGGGTAGCACAAAAAGCGGATTGCATTCTAAAACTGGGGGATACAGGAAATGCAAGAAAAACAACAGTGTGTGCTGCATTCTTCTTACTTGCGAGAAAAGAGATCAGAAGCTGAGGCAAATTGTTGTGTGATTGTTGTATCAGATCTTTTGCTATATACTACGTCGTCATGTCTTACCACTAAAACGGACATTTATGATTGATGTTTGCCGTGTATTGTGTTTGTCTAATTGTTTGCAGTTTTTTGCTTTCATCTTGCACCGCATCTCCCCTGTTTCAGTTGTCAGATGTTTTTTGTTGATCTTCCGCTTGTTTAGTCTTAACTTTTGCTATCGTAAACGTGCGAAGTCGAGACTGTGTTGATACACAGCAGAAGGTCTTTTGATGTTTGAAACAAATGTTAGAAGACCGACGATGTCAAGGAAAAGTTGCACAAGATGTGCTATTTTTGTTTCATTTCTTAAACAACCAATAACTTACAGGAAATGAATGCGCATATCCAATATTTACAAAATCAAGAGTTTTAGCGCTACATTGTGAAACGGAAAAAATGAAAATTAATCGGTTGCTGCATGCTTCATTTGCTCCCATTTCCGGGGTCACGCAGTTCGTTGCCGGATGATGGGTCTAATATCGTTCGTTCCAATTACTTTTGCCGATTAAACGATTAAGCTACTACCCTTCGTAAAACAGAGCACGATCGCTATAGCTCGAAACGCTCTTCAGCAGTAGCAGCATCGCAACACAAGCGATCGATTGAGTTAGAAATGTAATTAAACGTCCCAGAGTCGGGTGAGTTGAGCCATTTTTTAAGGGCGTCAAGAATTGTGACATCACACTCACCACGATCGCGCTACTTGCTGGAGAAGTGCAGCGTGCTGTCACTTAATATCGGGCCGCGATTAATCGCATCATAATCGCGCGCGCCCTTAATTCAATTAGTTCATCACGATCTTCAGCAGCAGCAGTAGTGGAGAGGCTACTGCAAGTGCTTTAGGCCTTTTTTCTTCCCTTTGCAAAGGGCTGAGAATGAATGGTGGTGTTACACTTTCCCTTTCCTCCAACGTGTGTTTGTTGTGCGCGATTCGATGTGTTTTAATGCAAGCGTTTAATTCGATCGTATCAACGTTTCAACACCCCGCGCACGTTACGTTGCTCTTCGTAAAAGGGGTTTGAGCAGTGAGAAAAGAAGCAGCGATCTCTGGTAGGCGATGCTGGGGTAAAAGGTTGCGCACGGGAAGGAGAGGAGAGGGGATGGAAGTAGGCAAAAAGAAATGCTGTGCCACTCAAACAGAATGCGCTCTAAATATGGTGATGAAAATTGAGCCATTCAATCGAGTTTTAGAACAACACACCCTACACGACCGGGCGAACGAGATATCATAAACCAGACGTTGTTGTTTGGGCCAGCAGCAATGGCAGCAAACGGGAATGATTTTTGAATCAAGTGATGACTCTTTGCCACTCTTTTCAGTGTGAACGGTTTTAATTAGTTCTGATCAATTATTGCGCTTAGGGACGAACAGGGTAGCCCTTTGGAAGCAGATGCCACACCACAAGAGATGGGGACGCGTGCGTTGACACCGCATAGAGCCGTAAAAGGGCATGGTGTATTTCAAAATTTGACACTAATTGCGCGATTCAATCAAGACGCATCAAGTGTTGAGGAAGGGCTATCGTAACGTACCAGAACATGAGAAATGTTCTTTGTGGTAAGCAAAGGGTACATCAAGTTGAATGTTACATTTTCTTTGAAAGACTAAAAGTCTGGTGTAATGATTCGTTACGTATAAAAAAATGAACACATCACAAGATATAAGCAACATTGCTGAAATTACATACAACGAATCGTCACTTGACAAAAAGAAGCTCTGGTTCCATCCAGGATCGAACTGGAGACCTTCTGCGTGTAAAGCAGACGTGATAACCGCTACACTATGGAACCGCTCATGCTCTCCCGACACTTACAACCGTTCAGTTTCGCCCGTGCCTCTTTCACGCGTACCTTTCCATCGAATTATCAGCTACACACAGAGACGACTTGCGCGAATCAACATCCTCCCAGGATGCCAGAGGCAAGTACACTCTTGTCCAAAATCTGGCGGCAAAGAAACAATCCGACTGATAGGGGATGGGCGCGCGGCCGTCACACGATTAAATCTGTTTCGGAAGCAACATCCAACCCCAGGGGTCAATGTCACATTCTGGGGGATAGGCGGGAACGTATTTCCCTGTAAAGGTTGACGTTAAAATAGGTCCCTAATAAACGGTTGAGTATGAAGATAGATCAGGACACATTTCAGCTACACGTTAGATCATTATTTATAAATGACTACGTACGATTTTGGAAAAAGATTGTTCGAATATGTGTGTGTTCCTCCACATCATCTTTCTATTGAGATTGTTGTTCTTTGGGCGAGATTTGATTTGTGTGTCGTCGTCGTCGTCGTGTTTGGCTGGAGGAATTCTTCTTCCAACGGTTCCGCCGTTCCGTTCAAGTAGAGTAGTTAACCGATGAGCTAATAATGCGCGCGCAAAATGATAACGCACGCGTTCGAACGCTGTTAGACGGGGTCTCTGTGTGTTTGTTTCCTTGCATATATTGCACGGTGTTGTTACCTCTTATCAGCGACTTTAGAGACATGTACACGCGTATTTAGACCACCGGGTTAATGTTAATCGGGTAACGTACGGAAAGATTGGTTTTAAAAAGGCTTGCGATTCCTATGTGTTTCTGAACAGCGTGAAGAGTTGGACGAGAACATGAAGAATACATCTACGTCACTGACAGAGAACACTTTCTAGGATGACTACTATTACAAAGGGTTCAATATCCCCATTAAACAGTTTCTCTGGTATTTGCCATCGCTCATACCGTTTGTCTTAAGTTGTGTGTGGACTTATGATTGTCCTTATTGGATTTAATTGAAATATGGCCAGAGTCCCAATACGAAACGCATCTGAATTTGTAATGTAACAGTAACGATCGCATTCGATCGTGTGTCACATTTTGATTCCCAGCATTCGCTACCACGAGAGGTTCCTGTTCATCGAGGTTCTCGGAGTCGTAGGGGAAAACAAGCGCGAGTATTAATTGCTGAGACTTCATCACTTGGGAGAGAAGAAGCGATGGCTAATGCAGCATAGCTCAGTACCATAGAGTTCTTGGTATGCTGGGCCCTTGCACGATTGAACAGCTCCGAGAGACATGAGAGCAATCTTTCGACTAGGGGTGGCTTCTGGAGTTCTCTGCAGCCTCCAGATTTGAAATCGCATCCCATGTGCCAATCACTTGCCGTCGGACTGTTCCCCGGAACGGTCGCATCTTGGGCCTGTCGGATTGTGTTGGGACCTTCTTCTTGGATGGTAGTGTCATACAGCCCGCGCTTCCGGTGGCAGATGGAATCAATCAGCCTTTGATCGGCCGCTGTCGCTGTGTGGAAAAAAAAACCGTCGGATGACTTTAGTCTGAAACGTGTAAAGTGAGAGAAGTAAAGGGCCCGCCGTGTGTGAACGCATCTAAAGTTACCTACACGTATTCTATTCGTGTTCCGTATTCTATTTCGTGAAGTGTTCAAGACGTTCTTCCTCGCTCGAGAGGTGAATTGATTGAAGTGGTGTTTGAAAATTTCTTTTCGGTGCCATTGCGTGCTGTTTTCAGTTGGAGTGTATATTGTTGAAGGTGTTGAAGTGAACGAACGACTTGTTAGTTAAATTAATTTCCTTTTCTAGAGATCCGTTCTCCTACACCGCTGTGTTACGCAACCGAGAAGAAGTGTTCATAACTAGTGTGAGAAAAAAGCGATGTTTTAACAAAAGTTCAGTGCAAATCTAATGTAAATTTACATTAAAACAACACATCCTGGAACGTGACGGAAGCAATAGAAATTAAGCTAATACTCACTGTGGTGACGGCATCAAATGGAGCGCCCTACGCGCTGGGCGCTAGTATTGTTTGCGCTTTGCGCAACAGCGGCACACTCGGCAGTTTTAACTTCTGTAAGTGTAATTAAAGCATACAATTTTATATATTGAACATTTCTGAAGTCCACCGCAACATTTTGGTTGAGGTTGGTTGGTTTATATAGGTAGTTGAATCGCCCTCCATCACAGCTGTTTCCGTGGTGTAGTGGTTATCACATCCGCCTAACACGCGGAAGGCCCCCGGTTCGATCCCGGGCGGAAACAGGAGAAACTTTTTTGTGGCCGCCACACTCGCCCTCGTAATAATTGTGTTTCAGTAATCGCGTTTGGCTGGCTGGTGGTTCCTTCCTAAATGGAAACATTTTCTTAGCAGTGTGATCTTTTTACGTACTTGTCCTACTTTCGACTGTTTTATAGCCCTAAATTAATCTTCGAGGCCTTGTCTTGCGTTTTGTTCGAACTGTGCGTTGTACAGTTGCGAAAAAACGAAGTAGCGTGTATTAGACGAATGTGTTCGGGTAGAATAAAAAAAAAGTGAGTTCCTGAACTGATAACACATAGACTGACTGATGCTCTACATTGTGGACATGTTGCAGAACACACTCCATAATACCAGACTGGTCCGCAATGAAATTGGTCGTCGATTGTAGTTGTAAGAGAGTCTAGGTTTGGAAAACATATTGATGGTCATTAGTTCTATAACGAGTTAATGGTGCATTCAGAAGCATATTTGTGTACAGGCGTACCCCGAGTTACGACCCTCTCGAGTTACGACGATTCGCAGATACGACGATTTTGATTTTGACAGTTAAAAGTAGTTATTGAGACAAAATTGATACATATTTTTGAATTTCTGTGCAGATAACCGATACAAACATATTTCCTCAGATTCCACAACTCCCCCATTTTGAATATCTATATTGTGTAAACGGCTTTTGGAGGAAAAATAATACATTATCGTATATTGTTTTAAATAAAATATACGATTTCATAGATTCCGATTCTTCAATTTCGGTTATAAACTTTATATTCACAGATATTCGACATACGACTATTTCGACTTACGCCTTGCTTTGGGACATTTTTTCGGTCCCAAATACAGTCGTATCTCGGGGGACACCTGTATAATAGTAATCTCTTAACGCATAGTTCATTCTTTCCTGCGCTAATAGTTCATTCTTTCCCAACTCTTCAGAACCCGTCCGAAGAACTCTCCAAATCAATCGATATAGACAACAGTCCCCTTTCTAGAGTGAAGAGGAATGGAAATATTCGAGGAAAGTACGTATCATTGGGAAACTAGTAAAGGTCTAATATCTAACTAATAACAAAAACACAATCGTAAAACTAGTTTCAGAGGCCAAACACAATCACAGTATCTTCATTTTGGCAATAGTCAAGATGGTAAAGCTGAAGCCGAGGCAACACAACATAGCTCCAGAGCGGTAGTTGGTAAGAGTGTTCCTTTGATTCCATAAAACAAATGTTGAACGAGTGAAACTGATTTGTTTGTTATTATGTAGTCGGTTCCAATGGTATGGGACAAGCGCAGAGCCAATCGCTTGGCGGTGATTGCAGCTCCTGCTATGGATCGGTTGATGGTGGAGGCAGCTACATCTATGGTATGAATGGCAACGCTGACAAAAGCCTATTGAACCTTACTGAAGATGTTGCGTTTTTCTCTTAGATAGCAGACCCGATCCGCTAAAAGTGCCGGTGGATAAGTTGCGTCTGCCAGATGCATACGAACCAGGAACCAACGGACATTCGATGAGACCAGGCGGTAGTGGTGGACTGGATGGCTATGGACGTCCAGGAGGTGCAGGAAGTTACGACGGTAGACCTGGCGGCAGTCCTGGCACTGGTGGAGCTGTATTGGATGCGTACGGACGACCAGTGGGCAGCTTTGACGCACACGGAAGACCTATTGGCGGTTCGGGTATGGGAGGCAATGGTGCGGGCAGTCATGGACGGCCAGGGCATGGTGGATCAGGATTTGACGCTCAAGGAAGGCCTATGGGATCCGATGTAGGAGGATATGGCAGGCCATCAGGAGGCCCTGGAACAGATGGATCTGGTGTTGATGCTCATGGAAGACCTATCGGGGGTCCTGGCACTGGTGGATCAGGCGTCGATGCTCATGGAAGGCCTATTGGAGGATCTGGTACAGGAGGACCAGGTTTTGATGCTCACGGAAGACCTATGGGAGGTCCTGGTACTGGAGGACTAGGTGTTGATGGTCATGGAAGGCCTGTTGGTGGTCCAGGAACAGGTGGACCAGGTGTCGATGCTCATGGACGACCGATTGGAGGATCTGGAACTGGAGGGCAAGCTGTTGATGCTCATGGTAGACCGATTGGCGGACCTGGAACAGGTGCATCTGGAGTTGATGCCCATGGAAGACCGATTGGAGGACCTGGTACAGGTGGATCTGGAGTTGATTCCCAAGGAAGACCGATTGGAGGACCTGGTACAGGTGGATCTGGTGTTGATGCGCATGGACGACCGATTGGAGGACCTGGAACAGGAGGATCTGGAGTTGATGCACATGGAAGACCGATTGGAGGTCCTGGAACGGGAAGGCCCGGTGTTGATGCTCATGGAAGACCGATTGGAGGACTTGGAACTGGAGGACAAACTGTCGATGCCCATGGAAGACCGATTGGGGGGCCTGGAACTGGAAGACCTGGAGTCGATACTCATGGACGACCGATTGGAGGACCTGGAACTGGAGGGCAAGCTGTTGATGCTCACGGAAGACCCATCGGAGGTCCTGGAACAGGAGGAGCAGGTACTGAGGGCCAAGGGAGACCAGTGGATGGTTCAGGAGCAGGAACAAATGGTCAAGGAAGACCATCTGGAGGTTTCGATACTCAAGGTAGGCCTGGAGGTCCTGGAACTGGAGGTGCACCTGTAGACGGTCACGGAAGACCTTCTGGAGGTTATGATACTCAAGGTCGGCCTGGGGGACCTGGAACTGGATTAGGAGGTGCACATGACGGTCTCGGAAGACCTACTGGAGGTCTTGACGCTTATGGAAGGCCTATCGGAGGACCGGCAACTGATGCTCAAGGAAGGCCTATCGGTGGTTATGATGCTCAAGGAAGGCCTGTCGGTGGTTATGATGGACAAGGAAGACCACTTGGCAGTGGCACCCCAGGGACAGGACTTGATGCATCTGCAAGACCAGTCGGTAGCCATGGTCCTCATCCTCATTTAGTAGGACCGCCACTTCCAGGAGGAGGCGCACATGGTGTCTATCACAACGCTCCGCATACTGTTACATTGCCCGGTCAGGATCACACCGTGGTCAATCCAACAGGTGGCTTAACGGTTTTAGTTGGTACGGGTCACTCAAAACAAACTGTGATTGGTTCTGATAGCAGACTAGATGGACACGGACCGGTGAAAATTATACCTGGACCACCGGACAGCCACGGACCTCCGAAGCAAACGGTGTACGCTCATCCAGGAGGATTAACTGTGCTGGTAGGAACGGGTGGTGCGCAACAAACCGTTCATCATCTTCCCGTTCATGGTGGACATCCTGGAGTAGGACCACAGACGGTGATTCATCCTGGATCGGTAGGCACTGGAGTATATCCAGGAAGTGGCGTTGGCCCTGTTGCTGGTCAGTATCCTGGTGGTACTGGGCAATATCCAGGCACTGCTGGTGGTCAATATCCAACAGGCCCAGCCGGTGGACCAGGTATGGGAACAACTACAGGAGCAGGAAGTGGAGTACAATACCCTGGAGGTGAGTGTATTACGTAAAGGACAAAAGCCTAAGTAATGTAATCAACATATTAAATAAACGAATTCATTTTCTTCAATAGGAGCCACGGGAGGCCGACATCCTGGAACGGTTGGAGGTATGGGAAGTGGTCAATATCCAGGAACAGGCATAGGTACAGGACAGCATCCTGGAGGCACAGGAACTGGCCAATACCCAGGGGAAGCCGGAGTTGGAACAGGGCAATATCCCGGTGGCACTAGTACAGGAGCTGGACAATACCCTGGAGGAACCGGTGTAGGCCAATATCCAGGTGGAACGGGTGTTGGAACTGGACAATATCCTGGAGGTGTTGGTTCAGGAACTGGACAGTATCCTGGAGGCGCTGGCACAGGAGCTGGACAATACCCTGGAGGCACTGGAACAGGTGCTGGTCAATACCCTGGAGGCACTGGAACAGGTGTTGGACAATACCCTGGAGGCACTGGCACAGGAACTGGACAGTATCCTGGAGGCGCTGGCACAGGAGCTGGACAGTATCCTGGAGGCACTGGAACAGGTGCTGGGCAGTATCCTGCAGGCGCTGGCACAGGAGCTGGACAGTATCCTGGAGGCACTGGAACAGGAGCTGGACAGTATCCTGGAGGAGCTGGCACTGGAGTTGGACAATATCCTGGAGGCGCTGGCACTGGCACTGGAACTGGACAGTATCCTGGAGGCACTGGCACAGGAGCTGGACAATACCCTGTAGGCACTGGAACAGGTGCTGGTCAATACCCTGGAAGCACTGGCACTGGAGTTGGACAATATCCTGGAGGCGCTGGCACTGGCACTGGAACTGGACAGTATCCTGGAGGCGCCGGCACAGGAGCTGGACAATACCCTGTAGGCACTGGAACAGGTGCTGGTCAATACCCTGCAGGCACTGGAACAGGTGTTGGACAATACCCTGGAGGCACTGGCACTGGAACTGGTCAATACCCTGGAGGCGCTGGCACAGGAACTGGACAGTATCCTGGAGGCACTGGAACAGGTGTTGGACAATACCCTGGAGGTTCTGGCACTGGAACTGGACAGTATCCTGGAGGCACTGGAACAGGAGCTGGACAATATCCTGGAGGAGCTGGCACTGGAGTTGGACAATATCCTGGAGGCGCTGGCACTGGCACTGGAACCGGACAGTATCCTGGAGGAGCTGGCACTGGAACTGGACAGTACCCTGGAGGCGCTGGCACAGGAGCTGGACAATACCCTGGAGGCACTGGCACTGGAACTGGACAATATCCTGCAGGCACTGGCACAGGAACTGGACAATACCCAGGAGGACCCGGTGTTGGCCAATACCCAGGAGGAACGGGTGTAGGAACTGGACGATATCCTGGTGGTACTGGTTCAGGAACTGGATTATTCCCTGGGGGTACAGGAGCTGGACAATATCCAGGAGGGACCGGAGTAGGAACTGGACAATATCCTGGTGGTGCTGGGCAATACCCTGGAGGCGCTGGCACAGGAACTGGTTTATATCCTGGAGGTACTGGTGCAGGAGCTGGACAGTATCCAGGAGGAACCGGAGTAGGAACTGGTTTATATCCTGGAGGTACTGGTGCAGGTGCTGGACAATATCCTGGTGGAACTGGACAATATCCAGGAGCTACTGGAACGGGCACTGGACAATACCCAGGAGGAGTTGGAAGTGGTACTTATCCAACTGGTGGATCTGGACAGTATCCAGGAGGTGCTGGTGTTGGAACAGGCACGGGTACTGGTGGCGTTGGTTACTATCCATCAGGAACGGGAACTGCACAGCAATACCCCGGTGGAGGATCATCAATTGATCAATATCCAACAGCTGTAGATCAGGGAGTCGGAGGAGGCAGTTTACCTCCACAGCCCATACAACTACCGGAAGAGGAAGACGATTCATTCTCTCAAGCCGAATCGTCGGTAAAGAACGGCGAAGTGATGGCTTCTGCCCAAGGCCGTAAGAATGGAGGCACTGCACAAACGCAGGTTTCCGGTACCTACACTGGCACGGGATCGTTCAGTGCCAGCGCTCAAACAAGCGACAAGGATCGTGCGGCACAGGCGCAAGTGTCTGGTGGAAAGGAAGGCGCCCTAAGCTCTGCTCAAGGTACGGGCGGTGTTGGCAAATCGCAATCGTTGGTGCAGGTTGATTCGAAGACGGGAGGCACCTCCGCTACGTCCCAGAGCGGTGGCTTAGGCCACGAAAGTCAATCCGAGGTGGTGGCTAATGAGAAGGGCGGTTTGGCCGATGCACAATCGAGTGGGCCGGGGCAAACTTCGTCGCAGGCGCAGATTGGTTTCCGTCCGCAAGGCGAAGGTACGGTTGATCAGCAAAATATCTTCAACGGCGGAGGACAAGCGTCTGCCCAGTCGGGTGCTCACACTGGCCAGAGTCAGTCGCAAATTAGTGGCAATTTCAAGTGAGTATTTGTAGACAAGCTTATGGAAAATCCAAGTATTTATATTATTAATTTTGCTTGACCCATGAAACAGGTTCGGCATTGCGTATCACGGTGCAGCACAGGCGGCGTCGGGAACGAAGGAACAGGTGGACACTTATCGGGCAAAGAGCAAACCTCTATTCCAATCGATTGGACTGTTTGGAAAGTCTACGGGGTAATGGTCGATACTTTTGCTGATTGTCTACATGAGACGCACGTTAAAGGAACTCTTTATAATATTCGTCTTTCTACTTTTTTCCAATTCTTAAACTTCTTCTAGTACCACGGTTCGTAAGGAATCGGTTGACACCAACGGCATGAGGACACGAACATCCCAGCAAAGCTTAGGTAAGTTTTTCAACTGTTTATCTAAGACTTGACCATTCCATTAATGACTTACTCCTTGCGCAGTGAACTTCATCAGCACTACACTGCCGCCGCTAGGCGAAGAGGAAGAATACGAAGATGTTGACGACGAGGAGGAAGAGTACGAGGATGAGTACGAAACGCCCTCGAAGATCACGCGCAGTGGCGACAAGTCTACGACCGACGCAAACTCCTCCATCAAAACGACTCCCGTAGCGTACGTGGTCACCGAACCGCCAACCGTAACGGTGCGCACGAGCGGAAATGGGCGCGTGTTCACCCAGGGTGGACCGACGCAAAAGCAGACCGCGTTCGTACCGCACGGTGACAACTTCCGGCTAGTGCAAACACAGAACGGACGCTCGACCGTACACGCCGTAACGACCGAGCGAACGCAGCAAACCGTAGTGAACGCAGCCTCCAGCACCACGCCCAAGTACACTACGCGCTACCTGCCCACGAAGAAGGACAGCCCAACAACTGCGACGACGACGACGACGACGACTGCCGACGAGATGGAGGAAGGCCCGGAACCGGAAGCCGGATCGGCGCAAAAGACCGGCCATCCGGACAGCTACATTTCGGTAACGAAGCAGGTGACGGGCATCGACGAGAAGAGCAAGGTGCCGGCCATACCGGGCAAGAACTACGAGTCGACGTACTACACCAAATCGTCCACCTGCGGGTACTTCACCTTCTCCTGCAACATCGTGTACGGTGAGAACGGGCGAAGTAAAATCTGTCGACCCAAACCACCAGCCAATGGCAAATGCTGAGAGGGAGAGAGGGAGGGGTTAGATGTTTGGGCCTAAATGCGACACTGCCAGTGAAACTCCCACCCCGTTGCACAACACAATCGCACAGCGGGGGCAGGGAGAGTTATTTCTTAATGTAACCGGCCCCGCACAAGGGGTTCGCACAGGAGTGGGCTACTTTCAAGCCTTACAATTACTTACAAACAATCAAATATATACACCCTTTTCGGAGATAATGCAACCTCTGATTGCCCAGCACCAATTAATTGTAACTGTTTTGTTTAAGCGACACTCACGAATGGAGTAAATAAATAGGATTATTTGACACTATGTGTCGTATGTTTGTGTGTGTCTACTGCCGCCGTTCGGATGTTAACTTGTCGTGGCTGACTCTGCAGTTGCATGTATAAGGAGTTTTGTATTTGTAAGAGTACGATAAACTATAGCTACTAAACACGCCAACACTCTAACGCTCTAAAACAATACGCCAAGAAGATATGCTATTTGTAATAATCTCTGTTCAGCACTATCGCTCTTATCTTATTTTACTATCGAAATTTTGAATCAAAATTAATAATTCAAGACCAAGACGAGAAGATATTATTTGTTAAATTTGAATATTTTTGGTACCAAAATAATTTAAAAAACCTTTCCAAACACGAAAACGAGAATGATCTGTGAGCTAACTGCGTATTGGCAATACTTTTCTGTTCCAAGGGATATAAATAAGCTATGATCTGTAGCTCGCTAAAACTGGGGACGAGCTGTTGTACTATATGTTTTGTTGGAGAATTTACACCATATTGCTGGGTAGTAAGGAAATAGAAAACCGAAGTAAATTTTGATGAGGAATCTTCGTTTGCGTGATTAATACTTGTTTCGTTATCGCTACCGCATAAGTACTGAGGTCTCTGCTACAGTATCTGAGAGTATTACCAGTTTACGACTAAACCTAAGTGTCGTTCGCATCTGCTTAATTGGGTTTTCATTTAGAGAGCATACCAGTAGTGGTTGATGTATGTAAGACTTCTTGGGTAATACAATGGCCCAAGTGGCAATAATGTTGGGACGATTATATCCTGTACCATTGTGTCGTTCTTGCCTGAGAGTATGTGTGTCGTTGTATTCCCACCGGTCCTCCAGTCCAGTCAAGTTGCTTAACAAATCATTCATTATCGCTATTATCTTCGTTGGCCGAAAGGAGACTGGTCGAGCCGTGCGAGCTACGGAGTCTGTTGGGAGGGTGAGACAACGGTAACGCGCTTATTAGTATGTCAGCTAGTTCCGACACGTCGGTCGCTTCGAGGATAACCAAACAACAAACTACATATTATGGAACAAAACCGGCATGCAGAAGTATCCCAACGCCTAAGCATGCACAACACTACAACACGGCAGCTTCACAACCGCAAACTGCACACGCACATTCAAAAAACCAACGGAAGCCCCGGGCGTGCCAGAGGGCGTTTTTGCTAACGGGCGAGCGGACGACGGGCGGTACTCACTTCATCGTCTTCCGATACCTTTAACCCATCCAGATTGACATCGTTCATCTTGCCAATGTTGATCGGTTTGTGGGGCTGTTGCTGTCCCATACTTCCCCTCGGTGGAGGACAGTTTGCACTCGGCGACTGATCGTACGCTCCCGGGCTAACGTCAAACAGCTGTATCGTTTCGTTGATGTGGCTCTGAATCTTCGTCGGTGGCATATCATCTGCTGCATGCTGAGCTGCCCGACCATTGCCACCACCGCTGGGGAATACATTCGGCTCGTAGTACGACGAAACCGGTCCACCGGAGCCGGAGGAAGTGTTTCGTTTCGGTATGGCCGATCCACCGGCAGCGTTGTGCTGCTTGGAGGATGGCTGACCATTACCACCGGAGGATGCGCGCGTCTTGTGGCCGCCGGGATTGCTGGCGGCTGCCGCCGCACGCGTTATATTGTCGAACTTTTGCTTGGCACGTTCGAACTCGTACTTGTTGTTGTTGAGCGACGGGGGCGATGGTGCATCGTGATCGATGTAGCTCGGTTTGGCATCGTAATAGGAGCCGGATGAGAGTGGGATGTACGATGGGGGTTGCTGTGGGTTAACGCTGGACGAAAGGGACGCTGGTTGCTCGCGTACGGGTAGGCCGGACGATTTCGATGGGCCACCACCACCACCGACGGCTCCAGCGCGATCACGATCGCTAAACTGTCGTGACGCTGAATTGTCAAACAGTTGCTTCAGATCGTTAATGTTTGGTTTGTAGCTCACGTTGGCGGTGTAGTTTGAGCGGTTGGTGGCCTTATAGTTGCCCACCTCGTGCTGCTTGGGACTGCCACTGCGCGTTTTGCAATGGTGTTAGTAGCCGCCGAAAGTAGTGGGGTTAGTAAGGCAGCGATGAGCGCATCGTTGTTAGTACGGTTTAAAGGTTTAAAGCAGATGTTGAGTAGTACCAGTGGAATCAGAGGTTGTTAATAGTACACCAGGCACCAGGACCAATCGGGTAGAAAACAGAAGGGAAAAGAAAAACAAGAACACAATTGTACAGAAAATAGGTGGAAAGAAATGAAATTTCGTACTGTCATTGGAAGGGGACTCAATTGGGGAGACAGATAAGCATTGTTAGTATCGCTTGCTTCGTGTTTCAGGGCCACAAAATAGGAAGAAATCAATCAACAACCCATGTACAAACCGCAATTCTGCCACAGTGTGTTAACCAGAGGGTGGGAGGGCGTGTCTATCTGTTTGTCTAACTGTCTAAGCGCTGTGCCAGCTCACTAATGCAGTGCAGAGAAGGAGTCGGAAAAAGTTACGGGCCACTCTTCAAGCAATGCTGTGCGGCAAAGTGTGTGCGCCGCGTGTCTTACCTCGTCTGAAGATGCTGTATCTGCACCTGCAAACCTTCAGTCTGTCCGCTCAGTTCCTCGTTGGTGCGCTGCAGCCGACGCACGTGATTGCAGGCGGCATCGAGCTCATCCTCCGCGGAGGCCAGCTCGTGCTTTAGCTCTTCCACACGCGATCGCAACCGTTTGACCTCCGTTTCGTACTGCTCCGCACGGCGTACCGCGTGACCGAGCTCGGTGTTTGCCTCCGACAGCATCTTTTTCATTTTGCTGTGTGAATGACGAATGTCACTAAGCTCCTGAAAAGCAAGAAAAGATTTTGTTAAACGCGTCGCTCTTTCTCGAAAGGAGTCCTCCACTTTACCTTATTTTTTTCGAGCAGTTCCTGCTGCAGGGAGCGAAGCTCCACGTCACTGTTCACCAGCGGACGTCCCTTGCGCTCCAACCGTTCCTGCAAATCTTGGCACTCCGCCCGCAGCTTCTTCGTTTCCCGCTCCATGTTGAGCTTTTCCGTCTCGAGCCGCTCCCGTTTGCCCCACTCGGCCGCATTTTCCGCCTGCAGTCGCTCCAGCTCGGTTCGCAGCTCGCACAGCCGTCTTTCCAGCGTTTCCCGTGCGATACTCTCTTCCTGCAGCGAGTTGTGCGTGATGCGCATCTCCACCCGGTGCTGCTCCTGGAGCGTCAGCAGCTCGCGCACGGCATCCTGTTTCGCTGCCCGCAGCTCCTCACACTTGTCGCGTAGCTCCTGCATGTCCTGGCGCGTCTTTTCCAGATTGCGATGCACGGCATTTTTCTCCTCCCGCTCGATCTGAATCGTTTTCTGTGCATCGTCCAGCCGCAGCTGCAGCATAGTGATCTTCTGCAGCAGATAGTCCTCGTCGTAGTCGTCCTTCGAAAGCTGCTGGATGAGCCGGCGCTCTTCCGCCATCTGTTCGCTCTTGTCCTTAAACTCTACGGAATGTTTCGGCATGGCGCCACCCTGCAGGATGTACTCCTCGATGTCGAGATCGGCGTTCGCGCTGGCGGCCCCCGGCACACCGGCACCGTCGTCCGGTAGGTTCGGCAGCTTCGTCACCAAACCATCCTCGCTGTTGACGTTCTTCAGCCCGTCGGACGAGATGTCTGGCGAACAGTTGTTGTCACCGCGCCCATCACGGTCCGGTTCGTCCGCTGCGTCCAGGGAGGCTTTGTTGAACCGGCCCGCATGCTTCATCATGAGCGTGTGCACCTTTTCCATCTCCTTCTTGAGCTGTGTGATTTGCATTTCCAGCTCGCACTTTTCCCGCTTGTACGAGTTGGACTCTTTGATGGCCGCCTCCAGATTGCTGCGCAGCTGTTTCGCCTCATCGCGGGCCTTGTTGCGTTCGGTTCGTACCTGTAAAGTGGAGAAAGGACAAAGACAATTAGTTATGACAAAACAACAATTAGACGAGCATGCAAATGTACCACCATCAACGATAAAACACGGGAAGTGTCCTTCTCGAGCTCTTCGAGCATTTCTGAAAAACAGGACTGCATTTTGCTCAACTACTGCAACGCTTAACTAGCACCGAATTGAGTTAATGTTGCCTCTACTCTGAACCACTTCCCATAGCCTACTGTTATGCACTAACGGTTGGTAGCATTCAACATGATGCTACATTCCGATAGCGACGACTGCTCGGGGCAAACACGGCCAGCCATGGGAAGACAGTTAGCGGTGCGGGGCGAGAGAGGACAGGGAATATTCCGTTAACGAGCAAAAGTCGCGGCATTCGAGGTAACAATATTGATTTAATATTTTCCTATTCGCTTCCCAGGCCCAAAACAACGACACACACCCGCAACGTGAATCGTCGTGTGCGCGATGGACTTGTGTTGTGTTTTGTTCCGCAAAGGGACCCCGCCGACAGGACCTACCTTACTCCACTTTTCGCGCCAGTTGGCTGTACAGTCGGACCACCATTTCATCGTTTTCTCCATCTGGGCGGCCCGTGCGCGTGCTTCCTCCAGCTCGCGCTGGCGCTGAGACTGCAAAAAAGAAGATGAATTCGGTTTATTTGTATTATTCGATGAGCTAATTACGATTTTTATTTCTTTTAGAAAATATTGGATTTGTTACATGCTAGACATTCTGTCAATAAATCTCTAAATATGGGAATTTTGAGCAGAAATGCATTCATGACGCCAGACAGCTGTACAAACAGGGCGCAACAAGCTGCAGCAATGAATACGTTGCAGCAATAAATAAAAAAGATTTTAAACAAAATACAGACATTACAACGTACAGTCGTAAAAATAAGTCGTTTTGTTTAGTAAAACGTGTCCGGAACGAGAGTACGAACGGGAGCAGATCTACATGCCGGTAAAAATCCCCGAACCGAAACCGTCAAGAAAATCCCCGAGCGCAACCCCTACAGACAGATAGGGGGGGGGGGGGGGGGGGGGAGCTGCTGGGCTTGGTTGCTTCTTCGCCTTTGCTTCTGTTTCTGGGTTTCCGGTATGTGTGTGTGTGTTCGGACACATTGGGACTGTAGCTTTGCTAAACTTTGGTCAAACAAACTTTGAATACCAACGACAAGCTGTGCAAAGAGAAGTGTGGCGCAAGTTGCACGGGTAAAATAGTATGAATAATTAACGTGTAATTGATGACAGTTTGGTTAGAGCATTTCGACAAACTGATACAACGGGAAGATCATTTTGTAATAATTTACTAAAAATTCAACTACACTTTTATCAAACTTTCATACTCTGTGGCATAATATACTAAAGAATTGCAATGTAAACGATCGTAATTGGAAGGCTTGTAGACATGCAACATAGCATCCCGAGATAAGAACAAACCCACTGTACGAGACAGATACTACTTCCTACGCACACATGGCCACACCATTGTAACCTTCTTATCAAAAGGAAGGAAAAACATTTGATAGTAGAAGACGTTGAGTCTAAAATTATGCCCACCAACACTGGCTCATAGTGGCATCGGCATCGGTATAAAACCCGGCAACGTTTCATTCACAGGAATCATTCCCAGTTCTAGTTGTTCACTCAGAGATACGTACGCCAAAGCGAATCTTCGATGATGAAAGTGTTTTCCACAGTTTTGCTCGCCATCATCGCGTGTTGTGCCGTGACCGAAGCTAAAACGTTCGGCAAATGTGAACTGGCAAAGGCGCTGGCCAACAATGGCATCGCGAAAGCATCGTTGCCGGATTGTAAGTGACGCCCCAGTGCTGGGTGGTTGTAGCAGCGTTAACTCTTGACTCATTCTTCACTCTTCAGGGGTCTGTCTGGTGCAGAACGAGAGTGCGTTCAGCACATCGGCGACAAACAAGAACAAGAACGGTTCGACCGATTACGGCATCTTCCAGATCAACAACAAGTACTGGTGCGATTCAGGCTACGGTTCAAACGACTGCAAGATCGCGTGCAAAAGTAAGTGTATCCTGGCGGGACCAGGGGTGTCATAGCAACCCTCACGCTCACTGTGTTTGTGCACATGTTTTCTGCAGATTTACTAAACGACGATATTACGGATGACATCAAGTGTGCCAAGCTGATCCACAAACGTCATGGATTTAACGCCTGGTACGGCTGGAAGAACCACTGTAATGGCAAGAAGCTGCCGAATGTTAGCTCCTGTTTTTAAGGACGCTTTTGTTTCAGTATTTTAAAATGTAGTAATAAAGGAAAGCCATTAGTTGAGTAAATAAGATAACTACCAAGATGTACAACAACTCGAATTCAGTCTTATGCTTGAGAAAGAAACGCCTCAACTAACTTCGGATTGGTGTTCCTTTTGCGAGATCTAGATTCGGAGATTATATTGAGGTCTTGAGAGAGCGTATCTTCACACTTGTGTAAACTACATTTCGTTTGTGTGTGTTTTTTTTTCTTCCAAGCACAAGCAAATGAAGAAGGAATATTAGACTGTTTTAGTCCATCAGACCAGTACTGTTCTGCCACGTGTGACCCAATATATGGTAACCGTTTTGCATTTGCCAAACTGTGCAGAAACCTCCGACCGGAGAGTACACAGTGGCTCTTGCATACAAAATTAGACATTTACGAAAAAGATTTCAACAAGGGCAGTCCTTTGGGGCGTATTTTTGGGGCCAAAATGAAACTGTTTTTCGTATCAGCCTTACTGCTGGCCGTTCTGGGCACGTGCAGTGGCAAAATTTACAACCGCTGTGAGCTGGCAAGGCTTATGGCAGCGAATAGATTTCCCAAGGAGCAGCTACCGGACTGTAAGTGCAATGGTTACGAGTTGGTATTGTGTATCGGTAACTTCTTGTATTCTTCCAGGGCTGTGTCTTGTAGAGTACGAGAGTGGATTCAACACGACCGCGGTCAGATCAGCTAAAAAGAATCGCTCCAAGTATTATGGACTGTTTCAGCTTCAAAGCGCGTATCATTGCAACGAATGGATCGCTGGAAATGAGTGCCATTTGAAATGCTCAAGTAAGATGAATGATCACCGCGAAACCTGTAGCTACTGATGAACTTCCTACCTAACTAACGATCTTTTCATCTGCAGGTCTGGTTAATGACGATATTTCGGATGATATGCGATGTGCGAGGAGTATCTACCGCCGTAGCTTTTTCAATTCCTGGGAAGGATGGAGGAATAACTGCCAAGGAAAGCAATTGCCTGGCGTAGCCGAATGCTTTGCAACTGGAAAATGATCAGAAATATCATTAAACAATGTTCTGCGAATAAAAACGCGACAATTTGAAACAGAATGCATCCAATGCAGACCTTTTTTATAGTCTCCTAACCAATAGAAAACCAAGATTCGTTTTGAAAGGTTTGGGGAATTCTTTAGAGGTCGTTTAGTGTGTACGTACACATCTGTGCAAACTATGCCTCCCACGTCTAGCCACAGGAAGTAACGAAATGAAACACACAACCCAAACATTTCGTGTCTAAACCGATGACGATTACACTTCCTCAACGAAAGCTTAGGTGGAAAAATCTCGGATCCCCTTCCCATATTTCGTTTCGAAGATGGACAATATTTGCTAAATTCGTACGGAAACACAGCCAATGGGTAAACACAGCCCCCGGTAGTAAACACAGATCCACACAATCGTACGATTTAGCAGAAGTTGGTGTAAAATGTGGGATATAAAATGCGACATTCTGGAGGAATATTTCAGCAAGCGCAGTGCTATCGATCAAGATGAAACTGTTTTTCGTGACAATCCTGCTGGCCGTTCTGGGCACAACCTATGGGAAAGTTTTCAACAAATGTGAGCTGGTTCGGCTGTTAGCAGCGAATGGATTCCCTAGAAGTCAGCTACCGGACTGTAAGTAAAAATATTAAAATTATTATCTTTGTCTCTGCTAACGAACCCCTCTCTCCACAGGGATCTGCTTGATTCAGAACGAAAGCCGATACGATACGAGTGCATTGAACACAAAAAATAGGGACGGTTCCAAGGATTATGGCATTTTCCAGATCAACAACTACTACTGGTGCGCTGAGGGCAAAGTTGGAGCCAACGAATGCAAGCTGCAATGCTCGAGTAAGTCCGATTGCCGTCACTTCAGATACAGCTTCTTAAACAGGACAATGGATTGATGGAATTGTTCTTTCTACCACCAATTTTACCAACAGGTCTGCGTGATGACGACATCGGGGATGATATGAGGTGCGCTCTGTTTATCTACCGGCGCCACCAGTTCAATGCCTGGAACGCATGGAAGGACAAATGCCGCGGAAAGCCGAAGCCTTCCGTGGACGAATGTTTTGCAGCGGGAAAATGAGTGTAGCAATGGTTTTAAAATAAATTTCCGGCAGTGTGAGATATAACATACTTCGGTACCAGATTGGAGGTGCAATACATATCACTCTTATCTAAATATCTGTTATCATTTTTAATTTGAGCGATCGATATTGGAAGATCGTTTGGAGGTCGATTGGAGTATTACACACTTGTGTAAATAAGCGTAAGGAAGATGGCAATACGTAAAGCGGAAAATATTTGCCAAACCTTCTATAGGTCGACAACATCAGTGAGCAAACGCGGGCAATGAAACAGATCTTGCGTGATGCGGAATTTGGGGGTATAAAATGAAAAATGTTGAAGGAAGGTATTAGAAGAGTTTCAAAATTACATAAATCCACATGGAACTGTATTTTGTGGCAGTCTGGCTGACAGTTTTGAGAACAAATAGTTGAAAACTTTGCACCAAATTTGATCTGGTAAGGTTCATAATGGCGGCTATGAAAGGCGAGAATAAGCGAATTGTAATAGTTTAACTATAACAAACTTCATTTCATTCGGCGGAGAGGGTTCATTCATTCACTTGTTGGCATAAAACAGTCAATGTTTTCATAACAATACAGGAATTCCCAACTATACAACTTTCCAAAGGAATTCCCAATGGATGTTTGATTACAGCATAATGCAGCTGTGAGGTTGGGCATGATAAGCCTACCGAAGTTTGCTATCAATACATACACAAACTCAGCAAAATCTCTGCAGTTTAGTTATGTTACAAAGTGAGTAATGAATATGAATTATGTTTACACGAGAGAAGTATAGTTGCAGTAAGGAAAGTGATATAAAAACTGGAGCTACCATCAGAAAGCAAATCAGTTTTGTGTTGCAGTTCTTCAGCAAGTGTTTTACAATGAAGTTTGCTTTCGCAGTTTTGATCGCCATCGCTGCGAGCTGTTCCGTTGGTGAGGCTAAAACGTTTACCAAGTGTGAGCTGGTCAAAGCGATGTATAACAGGGGTATTTCGAAGAAATTGTTGCCGGATTGTAAGTGTATAGAGCTGGCTTGTAGATGATTTTGTTCCTTCTCCTACAATGATGTGATTAATCCACCCTCAAAAGGGGCCTGTCTCGTGCAGTGGGAAAGCTCATACAGTACCACGGCGACTCACAAAAACACCGACGGTTCGACCGACTATGGCATCTTTCAGATCAATAACGCATACTGGTGTGACTCACACTACGGATCCAATTTGTGCAATATACCGTGCCAAAGTAAGTTCGATTGGTCCATCCGCGCGCCGGTGTGGCAAAAATGATCTCTTGATGAATGTTTGTTGCAGATCTGCTGACCGACGATATCTCAGAAGACATTAAGTGTGCCAAGATGGTTTACAGCCACCATGGATTCAACGCCTGGTACGGGTGGGTGGACCACTGCAGAGGAAAAGCATTGCCCGACATCCGCGAGTGCTTCTAGTGCGCGTTCTTGTGTGCCCTACTCGGTACAAGTGCATTGCTGTAGCCTGTCGTCATCGGTTGTTGTAAAACCATGCGGCAATGACCAGCCATCACATTGAGCGATATATTCTTAGCTACACCCCCGGTTGGAAATAATAACAATTTGCGCAACTCGTACATTGGTGAGCGTTTCACATCGTTTCTTATGAAAGAACAGCTTCTTTGACCAACGTGCCCGGTCAGTAGAGGGTGTCAGTGTCGCTTTTATCGCAAGCAGACAAATGTTCGACTGGTTGATGAAAATTCTTCAACTGCACTGTGCAACGGACAAAAGCAGAACACCGTCCCAAGCAGTGGGACCTCTTCCATCGTGCCATTAGCGATCCGGAAAAGTACGAAAGAAAAGGGTAAGTGTGTGTAATGCGTTCAAGTGTTCACTTACCTCCCGCGCCTCCCACTCGGTGTCAACAAACTTGGCTGACATGCTGCTGACCTCGACATTGCCACTGGGAGGATGCCGTCTCGGTGCACTCTGCGACATTTGGATCGGGAAGGGAAGCCGGGAATTGTTTCACAAACTCAGGTTGCGTGTGTGTGTGTTGTAGATTGGCCAAAATTGGAGCTGCTAACGGGGATTTCCAATATTCCAGCCAGCACACAAGTACCGTTTCGGTGTTCAGCGGAAATTTGTGCACGATTGGCACACACACACGGCTGTTGTTGTTGTTGTATCGGGCGAAGGGCTTTCGTGTTTTTTGATGGAGGACACGATCTTTACAACGCACTTTGAGATATCATCGCCGAATGCTTTAGCGAAACTGTTTCGTCTCGATTTGGGACATTTTAATTGAATTATACATGATTTTGCACCGAAAAACAACACAATCGATACGAGCGGTCTGCCATTTTTTTGGGCGATGAAAAATCCGTTTGACAGATGATGACAACAAGCAAACGAAAACAAAAAAAATGAAAAAAATGAAGGTGTGTTTTGATTGTTTGATTGAGTACTGGAAAGGTTGAACATATTTTGTAAACAAACGGAGAAATGATTAGAAAACGGCAACAACTCACAAAAAAAAATTTTTTTGTATTTTTTGCCGTCAGAATATGAAAAAGATGTTAAATTATGATCTAGAAAACAATTTCTGCGTCAATTTGTATGCCGTCATAATGCCGAGTAGAGTTCGCTTGTCAATTCGTGTGTGGTGAACCAGCCTGGCTTTCAAAAGGCTTTCATGAAGAAGGGGGAAAAGAGACAGCTATCTTCCTAGTGGACATTGCTGTTTAGCTCAAGCCCGAATCGCCTACGCGTGAGCAGGATAGCGAATGCAATGTTGGAAAAGAAAGGCCCCGAAGGAAACGTCAAACGCGAAGGGCAAAAATAGCTCAAACGTCAAACAGAATTCGAAGCGAGAGGACGTACAGCGAAGGCCTCTCCGTTCGTGCGAAGCAGAAGATATGATGTAAGCGTGAAGCGTGGAGTTGGAGTGGAGAAAATTCGCATCACTCGTCACCCCCCCATCCCCTGAAAGTGTACTGCGCACATGTGAAACCCCTGCGGCGGTGGAAAATCACGACAAGGAAAAACCCGCACACCCGTACAGCGCATCCCAAACCAATCCGTGAACCGTGCCCGAGAAAATGGTGCCCATCGGGACAGAAGAAGTAACGCAGAGGTGAACGAGCGCTAGTGTGTGTGTGCGTGCGTGTGTATAGAATGCGGTAGAGTGTGTATGTGTGTGCGCGAGTGAGTACGTGCGTACGAGCGAGGTTTGCGGCAGTGTGTGAGTGCTCTGGTGAGGTGGCGCCCGCAATCGTGGCAGTGTGTGCGTGTGTGTGCGCGATTCGGTTGGTTGCTGGCGTATGTTTTCGTTTTGGTCGGTCGCAGGAGCGTGAAAAAACGTGATCCTTCAGCTCGCTGCCACAGAACGTCCCAACTTGGTGTGGAGGTGGGTGGAAGCAGTCATCACCATCCTCGGCATCCGCGGACGGGAAGCGGGGAAACCCCCACTGTAGAGGAAGCGACTTGTACGAAGCGAACAGGCCAAAAACGGGACCCCGCCGTTGCCCAGCAACTCCCTGGTCCGAAAGGGCGAAGAGACAGTTCCGGGAAAAACCTCTTCCGCTCTCGCTCTGGCTTGATCTCACTCACTCTCTTCCGCTCCGTCTCTTCACTCGAGCAAGGCCTACTGCGGCGAACGAGAAAAGAGTCAAACGAAGCACAACGAAGGAGGAAAAGCCGTCATTTTCCTTCCAGCATTTCGCCCCGCTAGCTGAAGTGTTTTTTTCGAAGGCGTAGTAAGGACGGCATCGCATCGAACGCGCGCGTGTGTGTGTAGTTGTGTGTGTGGGTGTGCTAGTGAGCGTGTGGCCACTACCCGGCACACACACACAAGCTTCCCTTGGCCCTTGGCGAGGGAAAACAGTATGGCAAGCGGGATTGCCACCGGCAGTCCTTACGGTGGAAAAGCGCTGCTAGACAACAACAACAACAACAGTTGCGAAGAGGCAGAAGCAGCAGCGGACGAAACAGTCCTGTAGATGTGGTGTAGCGCCTTCTCTTCTTAGTTTCTCCTCATCTCCTTCGTGTCATCGCGCCAATTAAAGGAGCAGCTGCTGCTGAATTAACGCCAAACGCATTTTCACCGGCTTTTCCGCGTCCATCTGCCTGTATGTGAGTGTTAGTTTCTGTGTGTGTGTGTGTTTGATAGGGAAGTTTCGTCTTTTCATCAGTTGGATTTTCCGAATCATTTCCGGCTTTTCCGAAAGGACAGCTCCTTTTTCTTCTTCACACAATATCACCCCGTTTCCGGTTCGCGGTCGGTCCTTTCCATCAGTGTCCCGAAATTGCGTGCGGTGTGTGCGTACAGTGTTTGTGTGTGCGAGAGTTTGTATTTCGTGTGCGTGTGCGGTCAACGTAGCTTTCTCTTGGCGATCGCAAAAAGCAAAAGAAGAAAAGAAGAAAGCGAATAGGCAAAATTGTTCATCATTTTCGTGAGTGTGTGCATGTAGGTGTTGTTTGTGTGTCCCATCCCCATCTCTCTCTGTCTATCTCTTTGTGCGTTTATCGAGGTGCGTGTGTTTGTGTGCATATCATTTGTACGTGTGCCAACGTGTCCTCCCGACCCTTCTCCAGCAAAGAAGAACGAGATTTTCCCTCCCGTGTCTATCAAAACATAACGATTTCAAGTTTGGAAAATCCTTCTCTCCCCTCGAGGGCCGCTGTGTGTAGCGGGGAGGTTGACCAGTGGGCCAGTTCAAAATCATACAACGCAACACCTTCCTTCCTTCCTTCCTTCCTTACCTACTCTTCAGCAACGGTGGTGGCAACGTGTTGTTGTTGTTGCATCTCCAGGGACGAAGCAGAACAGGCAACAGGCGGCAGCAGCAGCAGCAGCAGAAGTGTTAAACTCACGAAACAGTGAACAGAATAAAGCCACGAAACAACATCCAACATCAAACCAGAGCAAAGCTGCCGTGTAATTTACGCACACTGCGAACTGCGTAACCGACGGCGGCGTGAACAAGAGCGAGTAAGTGTGAAAGAGGCAGAGAAAAAAGCATTATTTTATGGGATAATTTTAAGTATTTTTTTATTATAAACTCTCTCAAAGTTCAAACACTTGACTTTGTGGAGCAATATTATTGCAATGAAGATTTATCGTTGGTTTCTAAGACAAAAGCTCACTGGGAAGCTTGTAAAACACTCTTATTAATACCAAAAATCTTCCATATTCCTCAAAAACATGTTTTCTAACAGGATTTATTTACTCTATGCATTTTTCCAACTAGAATATAGAACGGCATATGGGGGAATCATGCTTTTGAGTCCTTAATCCTCACAATTCTCTGTTTTTCTGGTCAAATTTGTAGACTGTTTTGCCAAATTTTGGTTGTATTTGAACTCAGTACTTGGGGGACCTGTTTGCACCGTACTAAGCTTCCTAAATTCACCATAGAAATTGATCATGTTGTGAGAATAAATATGTTCAATGTTCAGTAGTTTACATTTCCATTCCTTTTTTCATGGTGGTTTTGAAATGAAAAACTAACTTAACGACCTTTACCGTACCTGGCGTTTGAGATACAATCTCTTTTTAATAAGCTTATTTTTAACAATTTTCCTCGAATACCATTTATAAATTTTCCTAGAATATGCCCAATTATCCATCCCTCGGCTGGCTGGCTGTTTGTGTTTGGTGTTGTTTTTCTCGCATCGTAACCGTTTTAATTTTCCAACCTTTTCACACACTCGCTCGGACACAACAGATCAGAGTGTGTGTGTGTACACTTTTGTTCGTGTGTGTGTGTGTGCGTGCGCTTGTGCCCTCTATTTTTCATTGGGAATCGTGGCTGTAGTTGTTGGGTTGGGGTGAGCGATGAGAAATAATAATAATACGCACGTAGGCCGCGTTTTGCCCCGTTCGGGCCCTTACTGCGTGTGTGCGGTCGCCGCCTGCTCTGCCGCGCGCCACTCGAAAGCCAGACAAACCCAAAATGGTGGCAGCAGCAGCAAACAACACACGCACGTAGCTGTGTTGGTGTTGGTAGGCGGCTGCAATGGTATGTGTTGTGTTTGGTTTCAACCAGGGTGGGTTTGTTGGTTGAGAGGTGGAGGAGGGTTAAGGGTGTGGGGACCCCGGAGAGCGGGTGGTGTACATTCACTTGTACGGGGGTTGGTGCGTGCGTACGTGCGTGCTTGGGTGCGTGTGTGCGAGCACACCATTGACCACCACCACCACCAGATCCTCCTCTTGAACAGGGTGGCAAAGGGTTGCAAATGACCGCGGAATGACCAGCGGATAGTTTCATTATCTTCGCTTCCCTTTCCATGGGCGGCTTTTTGGCGAAAAAGACGAACAAACAACACACAGGGGATCCGCTGTGGTGGTAGCTCCTCTGCGCCAGACCACGATAAACACACGCACACACAACCGGGGGTCCACAAACCATATGAAACAGTTCAACACAACACCCCCGTCCTCGTTCTGGTTGATCGTTGTGTTTTTTTCACACTTTTTCTGAGGGTTGAGGGTGGTTCATGTGTCCCGTTGTTCTCGCGTTGTGGTAGAAGGGAGGCAGGCGTAGGTCTGTGATTGTGATTGTAAATTGGAACAAAAGAATGAGCTCGCTGGTGCAGGTGGAAGTAAGCCTGTTGCATACAAGCAGAGAAACACACACAGACAGACACACGATCACCCTCGTCAGTGCCGTCTCGATCGATGTTTGAAACGCACGCAGCTTACACCTTTTGGGAAAACCTGCTAGAATGAAAATTGTACAACCTGTGTGTGAGTACGTGTGTGTATTGGTATTTGTGGAGTTACACGCACACAGCTACAGACCGTCACGTAGAGCAGGGGTCTCCAAACTACGGCCCGCGGGCCGCATGCGGCCCTTGTGAGCTTATGATGCGGCCCGCGATGATGTTGCAAAGGATAATATAAATATCCTATTAGTTTGAAAATTTTCATCATTTTTTTTTAATTTTTACTAAACCAAGACAAAAATCAAGTTACTATAAAAGAAAACTGCAGAATTTTAAAATATTCATTAAGTATTTTCAGACCAAAACGAGATTTAAACGTTCTCATTACCAAAAGTAACGTCCAAATGGCCCTCAACAACGTTATTTAAGAAGCAATGCGGCCCGCGAATTGAAAAGTTTGGAGACCCCTGACGTAGAGCGTTTGTGCGGTTGGGTAATGCGATTTTGGGGGTGTTTTTCTTCCTACTTCTTGCTTGTGGGGATTGGCAGGGGTGGTTAGGAAGGGGTGTGGGATTATAATCGACGTTGGGGTTTTTTCTTCTTCTTCTTCCTCTCTGGCAATTTGCATGCTCCCCCGCTGTTGGTTGAGTGTGTTTGCCTGGTTTTAAATTCCTGGATGCCGTGGCGTTTGAGGTTGGGGGTGGTTTATTTTTGATCTCTCTCGACGCATTGGTGTGTGTATTTGTGTGTGTGGGCAAGTGGAGACTGTTCGGAAGATTTAGTGACTTTGAGCTGTTCGGACACATTTATGTCTTTCTTAAATCTTTTTATAGTTTTGTTTTGAAATGCAGCAGCAATTCCGATGTTGTTATTAAAAGGGCTTAAGGTTGGGAGGAAAGACGAGTGAAGAAAAAAATATCGACAAAGAATGTGGTGTATGTTATGCTACGAATTTATGAAATCAAACATTCTACAAACGATAGCTGCTCTGGGGAAAGCTTACAAAAAGAAAGAGAAATGATCATTTGATGTCAAGATGACGTTCCGATCAGATAATGTTGAAAAAATGTGTTGTAAAATATATTTCCATATTGTTCTTTAAGCTACATTACAAAAAATAAACATCTATTTTAAATCGCCAACCATTATTCTATCTCTTAGGGAAACAATTTTCCATCGAATTCGCGCTTCAGAAAAGAATGGAAAGTTCCGTTTCGGAACACTTTTATCTAGGAAGGCCATTTGTTTGCTCCATTCTGAGACAAATTCATTCATGCTCTTCCATTCGGGAGCCCCCTAAAATCACACACACACACACACACACACGCCCATAGCGAGCCATTGAGCAAATCACGATTCATCTCTCGCGCCGTCGTTCTGTTCGCAATCCTTTTTGTTCTTCTCGTTCGCTATGACGTGTGATGTTTTTCTTTGGCTTTGTCTTCACCAACACAGCCATAGAATGTTTTTCTTTCTGCTGCTTGTCCAGAGAAACGCCAAAACTCTCTTTCTCCGGATTTTACAAGGATTATTATGCAGCCCCAAGGCTATGATGATGGCCCCAGGCTCGTAGCCTCTCCGACTCCAACCGGAGCTCCATTTTGAATCGGTCGGTTTATTTTTACTTTCCCTTCCCCGTTTGGTGTGACGCATTATTGGCGAGGAAATGCAATGATCCAGGACCCTGTCCTGTTTTCACATCCTCTCACTTTCAACCAAAGATCCACGCATCCTTTCAATGTGAGCGCAGGCGTTCGAGAGAGAGAGGAGAGCGCAAGAGCGTTATCATCTAACGCATTCCTGCTGTACGTATGTGTGTGTATGTGTGTGTGGCCGGGAAAATGCTGTTGACCTTTGATATGATTTTCCTTTCTATTGCGCGCCCAGGACGAAACGCGCGCATATACCGGCTCTCGGCAGTATCGATGTGCTTCGTATGTGTGTGTTTGTATTGTGTTGGCAGAAAGAAGAAGGGTGGGTGGATGGGAGGAAAAAGAATGTTTTGGATTTTCCCAGCCCAGGCCAATGGCATTATTATGTGTGTGAGTGTGTGTGGGAGGCGGTTTTCCGATGGGAAATTTCGATGAGAAAATCCACCCCGTGCGCGTGCACGGTAGTGTGTGTGTGATGGCGATGAGTTGGACATGCGTTTTCCTTCTCATGTTCGCGTGGAGGATCTCTTCCAACGGACGTGGTCTTGAATGAATTTTCCTTTAGCCAATGTGCTCACACACACTCACACAGCAAATTTGTCCTTTTTCCTCGATTGCCGGCTTTTCTGTGTCGTATTAGTGTTGGTGCGCAGTTAGTTTGGCTGGGCTTTTCCGATGACGAAGAAGATGTTCTATCCCCGGGGGTGGGAGGACGAATAACAAGTAACAATCTGTCAAGGTTGTGGTAGAGGTGATGCTTTGTTTCAATGGCACGTATTAATGTTTTTTTCTATCAATAGTTCTATGAAGGACTTTTATTTTAAATTTTGTTCAAAAATCATTTTTTAATATTTTATATATTTACTGTTTTATCTTCTTTCAACTCTTCTCGTGACAAAGTAGTGTTGCTATTAAATCACTTTTCTCATTTTGCTTTCGTTGTTGTTGTTGTTGCGATGGGTTGCTGTTTAATGTTTATACTTGCACGAAGCTTCTCAGTAGAGCAAAATGACGAAAATAGCTTGCGCGTTTCGGTGCGGGGATTTGCTTTCCGTGCAGCACGAAAACAACACGTAATCGGCTTCTCGACTCTAAATCCGGCCTCGGGGTCCTGCCTCGAAGGAAGATCACGAGCACACGGGCGAGTAGGTGATCAGACCGAAAGATTGATTGACTTTTGGACCGTGGTCAAATTAAACCGGGTGTGAATTGAAATGTGTTTTTTTTTTCTTCTTTCGAATGCACAAGTAGAAACTATTTTCAATTAATGCCTTGAAAAGGGTTCTTAAGATTAAAATTGGAATAAGACATACCCTTCCTTAGGGAGCACTTGAATTTGTTTGTTTGACTTCTTCAACTGTTGATTGAAACGTGATCGCGGGGGAAAGGTGCGCTCGAGATGGATCAATATATATTTTTATATAAATTCGCCTCGCGTCATACAATGTAACCTTGAGGGAGGGGGAAGCCAGTCCGGTGAGCCAGGCAGGCACGGAACACAATAGCGCAGAAGATAAGAAGACGGCGAACCATTGCGAAGGGCATAGGAAGGCACTACCATTCCCCAGGTAAAGGTGTGTAGTGTACACCGGACGGCTTTTGAGGTGTAATGATGAAGCCTCCGCTCCGTTTTGGTCTGCGGCTGTGTTTGTGTGGAAGAAGTTAATCTTTTTATTGCTGCCCAAGACACGGTTTGGTACTCATGCTCCTCCTCTCAGCGTCGGTTCAGTTATGGTGTTGATCGAAGTAAGGAGATGATGGTGGAAGATAATACTTTATTGCGAATGCACTGGCAGCGCACAGTAAAAACCTGTTTTGTTTGTAATTGGCTGATTTTGCGTGGTTGTTGAAGTAAGGAGGTGTGTTTGTAGGGGGCGCTTTTGACGTAGGTGTCTTGAATGTGTGCTATAATATTTGTATTTTATGAAGAACACATTATATTAAAGGTTTATTGCAGTGTTGGAGATATAAAGGGCGCAGAAGAATTGAACTGGAAACTTAAAATAAAAATGCTTGAAATATTTGAAACCCCGAGATTCTGGAAAAGAAACCTTATTATATAGAGCCGTTCCAAGGTTTCACTGGAAGGAATTCGTGTGTGTGCGTGTGTGCGATGAGATATTTGGTTGGTTGGTCTGAATTTCCGTTTCAGAGTTTTTATTTACTCCGTTCATCAAATCTTCTTTTTTTGGGTGTTTCGATCGGACGAGCGTGATAAGGTTATTTATTCTCAGATGAAGCGATTCCACAGAGAAAGTCCCAACGAACGAAGAGAGGCTGTAGTATGCGCTTTCACAAACAAAAAACCAACGGTTGTTCTTTGGGAACCCCCGAGATCTAGATTAAAACGTTCGAAATGTTGTGTGTCCGAAAAAAAACATGTATAGCATTATTAGAAACCCAAACACACATTCACTGAAGCCCTCTCTCTGGAGGTCTTCCTGGGTGGTGGTGTGGAGACTAATGAATTGACTGGAAGCTGACCGAAGATTAGATTTGATATTGAGAGTAAAGGGAGAGAGAAAGAGATTAGGTCCTAATAAAATTGGAACAGACGCTGCGGTCGTAATATATTTGATTAAACAAAGTTTGATAAGCATGAGATTAAATACTTGTCATTTTATGATCGTTTGGAGTACCATGTGTTTTTAAGGTTTTTTATTGGGATTTATATGTAGGCCCTTCTGGACTTGATGATAAATAAAGACGCATCTAAAGATGGTGTCTCTCCTTGGATCTGGGAATTGAACTTCGTCCTTCAATGGTAGGAGCCAGCGCGTGTATCCAATAAACCATATGGCTGCTTGAACATCCAAGAGCTTAATGTGCTACTTGAACGAACCATCGCCCACTGAATAATTCCCCAGCGGCTCTATGTACGAATCAACGCATCATTTGCGTTTGATTTACTTCATTTATTGATGCGGCCGAAGAGAGCGCGTTCCCTCTTTACATGGAGTGGGTGAAATTTTCTCATTTCCCACCATCAAAGAACAGCTGCTTAAAATTTGCCAACCATTAGCATAGGCATTTTTTTCCGCTGTAGACTTCCTTGGAGATTCTTTCGAGGCGCTGTAATCAACCGCATCGGAACACATAGCCTTACAGTGGTCGGCGAAGGGTGGATAGTTTGCTGCGAGCCATTGGAAGAGGGAAGTCTTCTGAGGCGTGATTTCTTCGTAGCTCACGCTAGGGAAGAGGAGGAGGTGGCTGTAAGAAGCAGTAGTAGCAGCAGCAGCAGCAGCATAAGATAATTTGGTTTTCCCGTGTAACTTTAGTACGTTTCGTAACGCCACGGATCGGAGAGGACGGCAGACTTCTCGGCTCGCGTCCTTCCCCCGGAGCCCATGCGCTACTTCCTGTCGAGAGTGTTCCCCGCTCAACACCAACACTCTACTGAGGTGTATCGAAAGAGGTGCTGCTGAGGTGTAGAAGCGGAGAAAACCTCCATAAAAGCAGAATTCTGTTGCGTGGTCTCGCAGGTGTGATTTTTTTCCCTCGGTGTGTGTGTGCTGTTGTTGCTTAGCTCTCTCTATCTCTCTCTGCTCGTCGTGTATGAAGGTGTGTTCTGATGGTGCCTTATTACGTTCTTGTATATGACTTTCAGGGCTTCTTTCCTTCCGGCGAAATGTTGGCGGCTGGCGATGTTATTGCTAGCGGCGCAGGCAGAAGTTCTGTTGATCTTTTTACATTGTTTCTACGCTGTGCCCGCGGCGTGTGTGGGACGGCTGGAGAGAGTTGAATAACTTCACGGTTATATTGTGTGTTGGTGGGGTGTACCTTTTGTGCCCGGGCGGTGTTGGGCTTCATTGGGCATTCTCTTACTACTGTGCCTACGTGAGATGTACAGCTCTATACAGATCGCTGTATAAATTTCAAGTGTTTCACGATCGTTTAGAGAGGAACCTTTACGCTTGGCAACGAACTTTTTCCCAGTTGGTAGGAATGAAGACCTTGTTAGCCCGTGGAGGAAATTTTGTATAGCAGTAGGGGCACCTAATGTCTTCAACTTTAGAACTGTTCCCAATGGTTGAGATTGAGTGGTGGAGTTTTGGGATGAAGGAAATATTGCTAGCTCGGAGTTTTGTTGAATTTCAAAAATGTCTTGCCGGTCGTCTTGCACTTGTACGGTTCCATCAATACGTCTAGAGATATGCCAGGTCATAGAGAGGTCGAATCCCGGTAGCAGCGCTGCTAGAGTGAAGTGATTCTTCCTGTGTTCCGGAGGCTTCCGACGGGATATGAGGCCGACACAAACAGTCAACATCTGGTGGAGCAAAGGCCATTAATACCCATTGCTCCTCCAGTCCACCAACAACACCTCAAGGGTTTGTGGAAGTTCGAGTGAGATCTTCGATTCTCATCTCCTGCATGTGTTATGCACCTACAGGTCGGCTACCTTGTTTGGGAGTACGCGTTGGGAGTGATATATTGTACGCGGTGCTTTGTTACAGTGGGGGCACACACCTCCACAATATCCCCTCACCATTCATCTGTTGCACGTCGTGTCAAAATCGGTCAGGTCACGAAGGGGGGAGAGGTGTTGGGAGCTGCAGGCCCACTTTTAACGGCGCAACGATTTGCGATTGTTTTTATTTCCGCGATCGCGTTCCTCCGCGTCTGAATATGTGCAGAGTGGTTGTTGGGGTGCTGCTAGTAGTAGTAGTAGTAGTAGTAGTAGTATGAAAATGAGTTTCCATATGAATAGGAACTTTGGTGTTGGAAACAAAGAAAGAAGAGAGCTTAAAAAACAGACCCAAGAAAATAGAGCAAGCGAAAGAAAGGTGGCCTGGCCTGGCCTGGCCTGGCTCCGGGAGCGTTTGGCCGTGGGCTTTGGGGCATCGTCGGAAATAATCATGGGGCCTTCTTTTATGGCCTGCTTTCTTTGTTGTTGTTTTGTTCCGTGCGTTAGTTTTCGAAGCCCCCTCTCCACCACCAACCACAACCTGAATGTCTTCCAAAGCGAGGCAAGAAGTTGCGCTATGGGGTGTGAATGGGTTTTTTGTTGCTGTCCTGGCATATTTTTTTCATTCTCTGATCTGTGCGAGTGGTAATTGGGGCTTCTTCTTGCCTAGTTTGCTGGAGGATGTTACGGTTCATTGGTTCAGAGGCGGAGAAGGGTAGCTGTGAAGCGTTTACTGGCTTGTGTATCGAACGAAAATGGGCTCGCTTTTATAGTTTCTGTAAGGTTGGGACCTTTATTTTCCGACTCGTAGGCGTAACGTGTTGAATATCTCGAACAAGGGATGTTTCGATCTTTGGGGGCAAGACATCGGGTGAAACTTTTAATTGAAAACTTATGAAAAGGTGTGTTAAATTTGATGGGTTTTGGAAAAGAGTCGTCAAATGTAGGGCCTTCCATCAAAATGTAGGGTGATATTTGGAAATGTGTCTAGTAACTAATAATATTTGAATGGTTTGTCTCCATTTGCCCAATGGAAGGAAAGCAAAGATGCTTTCTAATAGATTTACACTTCAAAATTCTTGGAACTCATTTGCAAAACAGCGCTCGCTCCCCCTGTCTCAATCGATTGTGTTGCAAATGGTTCGAGCCTAATATGCTGCCTGATGAGGTTTCTGAAGTTCGGTACCCCAAACGTAATATTCTTCGTACCACCAGCATAATAACTTCACACAGCAGACGTTTTTGCTGTTGTTTGTTTTACCCCGTTAGCTCTCTCTCGGGCGCGGTACTTATTTTGGACGAACGGGCTGAGCAGAATTTGGGTTAAATCTGACAGCTGTCAGTGTTGGAAGGAAAGGCGGCGCATCTATTTCTGTGTGTTTTCGGAGCAGTTTTTGTTGTGTTGGAATGCATTTTGTGCCGATTTGGTTGCTGAGTTTGTGAGAGTACTTCAGAATGGCATTGTGGCGGCGCTCCGTTTCTGCGCTGGGCAAAACTTTTTCAAGTGAACAGTTTGTGTGAAGTAATTTTGGAAGTGCAATATTGGAATGGTAGCGAACTAAAGTGATGACTTCACCGATTGCTCATTGCTGCCATTGGTTCTGTGTTCTATTTTTGAAACCCAAACCTTATAGGGGTCTCTTGTTTCGGTTGTTATGGTTATTTTTATAGCTCTTCTCCAATTAAAATAGCTTCCATTCTTGGGCTGCTCCCGGGGTGTCACTGATGCGCTAATATGCGCTCGGGAAGTCGTCAGGAGGAGCCGTGTTGGGGTTGTGGGTCGTCTCGCACACACGGGCACTGGGCTGACAATTTAGGTTAATAGTGTAAGTGTGTGTGCCGTTGATGTGATGTCGTCCCCCCCGCTGTTGGTTATGCGTGACGTGCGGAATGGCTGGATCCATTGGCTGGTGGGGGGAGTAACGGTGGGTAACGTCTAATTGCATTCTCTTGCGCATCTAATTTTCGACAGTGCGTGTGTACGAACTTCCATCGGTCCCAGAGCTCGACACACTGTATCGCTCCATCGCTGTTGTGCTGGGCCTTTGATGACAGCCCCGAGCCCGGGTTGTCGGCGACCGAGTCTGTAATTACTGCTGGGCCCACTCGAAACATTTAGTAAATTGCATCTCGCATTACGACGGCACTGTCACACATATTCCAACGCCACAACCTGTAACGGGATGTGTATGTGTCTTTGTGTGTCGTTGGCTAAGCACGGGAAGCTGATTGTGCCCCGAAAACCCACGTTGCAATGGAACATTACTCGACCTCCATTTGTGCGCTGTTGTGCTGTCCCGGAGTGTGGGATTTATTTTTAAAATTTTCCACTACCAACTCCCCCTCCCCACCATTAAATCACGTTTTCCTCTTCCGTACCGTACTTTTGCAAGGATTTGTCAGATTTTGTAAGCAAATGGAACAAAAAGCAGAACCACCACGTGTGTCTCTGCTCGGCAGTGGAGATCTATTACTGTTTGTGTGTGTGTGGAGGATGCTCCTTCCCCCTTGAGTGCAGGATGAAAACTGTTTACTTACCATTAACCCAATGGGAAGGAAGGTTTTTGCCTACCGCCGTGGAGATAGAGGCTCATTCCACTTTACCGCCCAGCTGGAGGGTACGGAGGAGGCAGCCTTGAACTTCCATTTCCAGCTTTTCCGTTTTGCTGTTTGTTTTTGCTTTGGAATCGGAGACCAAAGCAAGGAAAAACGTCACATAATATTTTGTATCTTTCTTATTTTTATCTGTAGCCGTGATAGAGAAAATGAAAAATTGATAGAGGGTGGTTATACAGGGTTTTCCAGGAGTTATCATAGCTGTGGGAAACTTTATTAACTCTTTCGTACATGAAATGAATTTATTGTAATTGGAATTGGACTCTCTAGCACCCTTGTTAGACAAATCTAATAGGAATTTTCAACGAGCCTGTTCAAAAAAGGGTGCCATTGAGTTCAATTTCCAACGTATGAAGTTCAGCTCCAATGGGAAAAAGTCTAGGAAGTGTCCCACAACTATGAGTACCCATGGAAAACCCTGTAAGGCTCAAGAGTGGGCAAAGCTAAAGTAAGATCTTCTTCAGTACATTGCTGAGGCCCTTTTTTTACTTTTTATGCATCTCTTGCACATTGACTGTGATGGAGCTGTGTTAAAGCATCCGTTACGATGGACAAAGTCGCGTTTCCCTTTCCTGATTTGCATCATTTTTCATCTCAAACTGTTAGCTTTTCCAACAGCACAACGTAAAACGAATATTTACTGCAACATAAATCCTTTTAATGTCCACTCTCTGATGCACGTTTTCGGGATGGATTCTAATTTCGGATAGGTCAACCAGTTTATGAGAACAACGTGAGCGCTGCACCTTTACACACCCACACACACACACCACACTGCGCTTTTGTCGGCGTCTTCGTAAATAGGTTTGCATCTAATTTTATTCCCTCCAAGAAAAGCGTGTCGGTGTGTGCTTTTGCGTCGACAAAAAGGTGAAGTGATGGAGCGCGTGTGTGTGTGAGAGAGAGATAGAATGCACTCACGTGGACCACCCGGAAGGGAAAAATCTCCAAGCACACACACACACACACACAGACTCGTTGCATCGGCTTTTTCATGCCTCCACGTCTCCGGTCGGTGAGTTGTGTTTTGCAAAATCCGTCACCCCAGCCCAGGGATGGCGTAGTAACGGCTGACGAGTAACCCGGTTTTGGTTGCTCTCGCCATGTAACCTCTCGCTTCGTTTGGTGTGTTGGAATGAAGGTGTATGACGAACGGAACGGAAGGCAAAGCGGAGAAAACAAATGACACGCGGGTAGAGGTGGTGAAAGCCTGTTTGCTGCGGCCACCGTCTGCCCTGTTCGGTGGTCCGGTGAGTGTGTGTGTGTTGCATCCGCATCATGTGCGGCTACATGTGACGGATTGCATTGAAGGGAAAATCCGTTGGTTCTGACGTACAGTATTTTTTTTTTGCTACTGTCGACGTTTGGTGCATACCACATCCCACCCCCAGCTGCAGGAGAGGTCTCGAACTTTATTCTGCCGGGCCAGTCATCAACGTCAACGCAAGGGGGAGCTGACTCCCCCGGGGGTTGCTATTGGGGTTGGGTTCCCTTTATTATGAAGCGTAGCAGTAGCAGAGGCAGTTTGAAAAATGAAAAATCGTTACAGACGATGGAAAAAGTTGGTCTCTATAGAAGGAAATGCATTATTTGCAGATATTGCAAGTACACGTTTTGCCGGCAAAAGGGAAAGGGTTCGGCGCTCTGAAAGCTTCCGGTTTTGGGGTGGTGGTTCTCCCCACTGCAATCGGGTATGTTAAACTGGAAGAACTAATCGAACGATAAACCGGGATGAACTAATGGATGAACCGGGCGCGCGCGTTAATGAGGAACTGTGGTCGCGGTTGTGCTAATGGTCGCGAGAATCGCTTAAAAGGAAGTGCTTCAGGAGATGAAACGTCATTTCTACTACTGCAGCTTGAATTTAAGGGTAAATCGATCGTTAAGTTTGTTTGCGCTTTGTTTTATAAAGACATTTGCTGTGGAAATGGTTACAATGTGTCTGTTACCATGTGCACAGCATGTACCGCCACGGCTGGTTGCATTTGAATTAAGTGACACAATCATCCCTCCAACCAAACATCAAACAAAGAAGGAGCTAGAAGTTAATCTTGTAAAGGGAGAAGAGGAGGACACCCGCCCGACCAGTCGCGGTTAGATATTCGTTGATAATTTGAACAAAGTGCATCCGGTGCCAAAGATGATTTATATTCGAATGCGATGCAAATGAATGTGCGAAGCTTGCAAAAGGTGCGCCGCCGACGAATGGGTTCCGTGCAGGCAGTACACAGAAGTCTGTCGGCTGAATAATTCATACCCTTTTCGAATCTGACGTCTCCTAAAAAGGTAAAGTACTTCTGTTCGCTGTGGTTTGGTTAACAAAAAAACATTGCATCTTCTTTGTGGTTCAGAGACTGGAATTTGCTGGAATTGTTATCAACAGTTAAAATGAGTAAAGTTCGGGTTTCGGGGGGAGGTCATCTCGCGCGGTACCATTTTGTGGCGTAACACCGTTGCTTAGCATATGAATCCAGGTGCTTTTTGAAAAGGTCCGTTATCAAGGAAACTGAGTTGCGTGAGTTTTGGTCACCTAGCAGCAACAGTTTCGGTCAGGGAAACCATTGAAGGGCTTCAAAACTTTGAACTTTGGACGTTTTTGTGCTCCTAAGATTGGATTGCTTACCGAGAATCATTTGAAGGGGCTTCTCGAAAATGCTGGAAAGATTGCTTCACGTTACATAAGACAGACGACGACAAGGATTCAATAGCTTCTTGGAAGTTTCTACATCTAAAGACGAATATTGCAGCGCGGTTAGATCATATTCTTGTTTCGAATGTTTTCCAACATGTTTCGAGAATGTTTCAATGTTTTAACGCCGCTACCTACCATTTATTGAGACATTCTTAACGAATTATTCCCAAGTCCGGGGAGTCGAAGTTGTCCTCGAGAACAGTTGAAACCGTGACCGAAAAGTTTCGAAATTGCAATTCAAATGAGCCTCGGGTACGTTCGCGTCCATCGATACAGCAGGGCGGGCAAAGTCTTGTCTTTAAAATCAATATTTCATTTCCTTACCACAGCGACGAGGGAAAGAAGGTGTGTGTTGGTGTTGTGGCCGCCAGTTGCCAAGAAGATGTGGAGAATTATTTCCATTTTTTTAGGAGATGAAGAATCCTCTGGGTGCTTCTGATAAACCCTCGTATTCCTACTACTCTGTCTGTTGCAGGAAGTGAGCGGAAAACGGAAGACAAATGGGATATTGAATTCCAGTTTGATCTTTTGTTTTGAGCCAAGGGTTATTCGTGTGGTAGGACATTGTGTGGCACCAGGATGTTGCCTTTTACATCGAGGATGCAAAACTGCGCAATAAAAATAGTTCATTTTGTGATTTCGAAGTACATTCGTCATAATTCCGAGCAAAAGAATCACAAAGAAACGTCTCCGACGAGGAAAGCAGGTTGATTGTTTCATGTATTCTTGTGGCTTTGTGCGCTCTGTTGACTTTTTGGTTTTTTTTCGCAATTTGGGTTCCGAAAACGACCTCAGAAACCTCCAGACATGTCCTTGCTCTAATAGCCCATCCAAAAAACCTACTTCATTCTGGTGCATATCCTTGACGGCGAGGGTGGGGGCGCATATGTCTCTGACAGAGCGGAGCACTCAGGCGACTATGATAGGCTGTCAATGTGTTGTTTCGCTGAGGCACAACCTTGGACAAATAGAGCAGCAGCAGCAGCAGCGTCGGCCGACAACTTCCTGGGTGAACAATCTTGCGAGTTGACAGCGAAGAGCACTACGCTAGTCTTTCAACACCATGCAGACACCCTCTCAATCACACGCGCAAAGTGAAAGTCTTGGGACTTCCCGCTGACTTGTTGGAGTTTGATGGAAATATTGGAGCCCCCAATATCTCTCTGAATGGTTACAGTTTTTGTTGTTGTGTACACAATAACGCATTTATCCAAAGGGCAAGTGAGTGCGAGGGCCTAAGTGTGCCAAATGATTGGCGTGCATCATTTAACGATGCTGCTGCTGTGGCCTCGCAGCGAGCGGCAAAGTGTGTTCCATTTTCGATGGCCTCCAAACAACTGCGTGGCGGCGCCCTCGGGGTGATGGATTATCGGCGAGTATACCCGGGAAGACTCTTCTCAGGTCTTCCCGGCATGGCCTCGATTCCTTTCACTCCCGCACGATCGGGGAAAGGTTATACTGGGGCGGCATCCCGAAACTGGAACAAAGGCAGCGAAGAAAGAAGCTGTGCTTATTCGCTATTATCACCATCTGCCGGTAGGCAACAGTGTGTCGAGAAGACTGAGTGTTAGGGAGACACTTACTTGGGTCCAAATTTTTGTGTCCATTTGTTGTCAGGGTGTTGTGTGCGTGTGGATACCGTAACCTGATGGATATAGTTGCTGGGCTGCTAATGGCATTGTCGTCAGGACGAAACAAATGCAGAGCAGCTAAGTAAATGAGAGCATTGCGTCTTCTGTGTACTGTTTTAGAGGATGAAGATGGCTGTGGGAATTGGACGAGCGCAATGGGGGGAGAGTTCCATTAGATTGCGAGGGGGAAGCCATCCATTAGATGCTGCGAGAAGAGAGTCTCCTCCTTTCGCCTGGTCCGTTGTCTCGGCAACACAAGTGGAGGACAAATTTGTGCGTGTGGGACGCGACGTTTAGTAATGACCTTTCGAGATGCCTTCGGCAGCTTGTTTGTTCAACGAACACCTCTCTCACTCGCTCTGCTTCGACAACCAATTCCCTCGTTCCCGCTGTTGAGGAGGATGTTGTTGTGTTTGGGATTTTTCCACTCGGGGAATGTACTAATTAGATCTTACACTGCCCAGAGCTACTGTTCGATATGTGTGTATTGATAGGATGGATTCTCGAAGTGTCTGTGTTTGTACGCGACGCAAATGATGGAAAATTTGATGTTTCTTGTTGTAGAAGTGGATCCGATTTTTTCCATCAACTTTCTCTCTACCCAGGTCTTTGCATGGCGGGCGTGAAATTATTGCGTTGAAAATTGTTGTAACATTGATGAGCTTATTTTTTCCGCAGGGGTAAGGTCTGGGCCATCCCACTGCCGAGCTCTAGCGAGATGTGGTTTCGGGCGAATGTTTGTGACGCCGTAAATAACCTATCAATCATCGGGGGCAATCGTGGCGGCCACAAGCAGGGTGGAAAAAACCCTCATCCACCTACTCGCAAACAGTGAGATTTGGCCGTGTTTTTCTCATTTTAACATGGAGAGGGGGGGGGGGGGGTGGGGGTGGCCCTGCTGTGTGTTTTTCCGTTCCGTGGTGTGTCCCATCTCAATGTAAAGTTAAAAACAGCTTTTTTATGCGCGACCGTGACATGTGTACGGGTGCACGCTAGATGACAGTTTCATGTTACCCACACACTCACACACTCATGAGCTCGGAAAGGAAAAACCCTTCGCACAACAATGTCACTTCGAGCGGGGTGGGGTTTGAGTATTTGTTTTTGCTAAAGCGTGCATAAATACAATAAAGCTCCACGCACACTAATTCGTAGCATATGTTATGTTTTTTAATCGTAAAAAAAATAATTATCTAATCATTATTCGTTGCGCTCTCGTTACAGGTAAGCATTGATGGTCCAGTAAGCGGACGTACGCGCGCGCGATAGGGTAGCATTTCTTTCCACTTGGCTTGTATCCAACAAAAACCGCCACAATTTTGGAGGTATTGTCAGGTAAGCGAAAAGAAAAGCACATTTTCCTTTTTGCTCCTCCTACCTTTTCTTCCATCTTGTTTTTTTACTTCCGTTCTGTACGTTCTTCTACGAAGCACACATGCGTGAGCATAGTAACATTTTGTATGAGTTTTTTTGTTTGCTGTGCCTTCCATTTTGTTGCGTTTAGATTAAAAGTTTCTTTGGAACACTTGGAACAAAAAAAGAAAAAAGAAAAATATAGTTAGTTCTGCTGGTCGGGTCACGATCGTCACGATTGTTCGGCGGGGTTTGACGCTCCAAATCAGCATCCTTGAACTCGTGTTGACAGTTCTGTGTCATGCGACCGGATCGGTCGGACGGCGGGGGGGAGAGCCATGGCAGAGGACGGCCGAGTTTTTTGGTGTTGGGGATGTTATTGCTTACGGCGGGGATGTTATTCCTTCGATCCCCGTTCAAGGTGATAGCACGACGAGCACGAGAACAACCTCCCAGAGACAGACGACGACAGAGACGACGGTAAGATGAAACCGTGGAAGGGTTAGATTATGGGAAACAAAAAAAGAGAGCCCAGAGCCGGTTCAATATCGCCCGTATGTGGGTTTCAGTTGAAGGTGCACCGGTCTCTGCTCGTGGCTTGCGCCCATCTATCATCGCGTCATCGTGTTCGATGGTTTCTCATTCCCCGAGCACTACTTATCTGCTTGCCACAGAAGGCAGAGGGAGGAGGAAAAAAACAAACAACTCACAAACAAATATGCCAATGAACAATGACGTGAACTAAAAAAAAAAAACGCACGTACAAAACGTTTTGATGACATCGAACATGGCGCTCGCCTTGAAACGTCTTGGTGAAGTAAGCATTTCGGTGTCATATACCCTCGAGGCAGATGGCTACGGACGACCCATGGCGGAGGTGGGGTGGTCGGGGGGGAGAGTTTGCTGCAATCTTGCACCTCATCATCCCAGCGGCCAGAGTTGTCATCGTTTGCCAGCCAGTCAGTCCCTGGCTGCGCGGCGACTCTCTTTGCGTCACACGCGCGTAGGCCGATTGGTCCAGCCCGGCAATTACCCTAATCTTGTTGCTCTGCCGTCCAAAACGGTTTCAAAACGGGGGGGAGAGTGGCAATGGTAAAGCGCGCGCGGTGTGGCCATTTATGGTTGACAGTTTGATTTGAAGCAATGGCCGTCCATTCGGGCCGTTGGTGATGTTGTTGGTTATTTTGTATTTACCGGCTTACCTTCCCATCGAAATCGGCGTGGCATGTTGAATAGTTAGAGAACTTCACTCTCCCGCTCTCGCTGTGTGTGTGTGTCGTTTAGGGTCTTAATACTAAAACGCATGGACACAGCTGCGTCTTGTGCGCGTTTTGGTGCGTTTTTGTTGTGCTTGGAAGAGGTTTCGGGGTGGTAAAAAGAACGTTTTTACCGCTGGCAGAACGTTGGGAAAAGCAAATACAACAACTCTTCCTTGCAGACCCCTGTTTCCCTCGGGGGCCGCATGATAGTTAACCGGTGTGAACTGCATGGGGCAAACAAGCAAGAGAAGGGAGAAAAAATAAAATAAAATGAAGCAAGGGTATCGTCTGTCATGCCGGTGTGTATGAAACGTGTTTTAGGCTTGGTATGTGCGTCGCATTAGAGTCAAACCCGATGATTAGGACTAGTCAAGGTCGTTAAAATGAAAACACTACCAAAGCGCGAGCAAAGCAAAGGGTGGGAACAAAAAGCAGGCAAGCAAAAAAAAAACAGCATTTATATTTACTAACTTTCCGTTTGTTTGTGGTTCGTTGGCTAAAAGGAATGTGTGTGCTGTGGTATTGCTGTGTTGGTTTCGATTTTTGCTGAGAAAGAATTCGATTGAAATGTTTTTACAATCCCGTTTTTGAGATGTGGGGTGGAATTTTCTATTGTTTAAGAACCATGGTACACATGTCTATAAATTAAAGTTATTCTACTCGACCTTCAACGTATTTGGTTGTTTTTATCCTGCCGCCCACAGTACGGTTGCGTAACTGTTTACGATTCCCGGCGTTGGCGGTGTAGATTACAGCTTTTTTTTGGGGCCCAGATCAATTAGTCGCGTTTTGTGCTTGCTGTGTTGTGTTGTCTTAGGGTTAATTTCAACCGCACTCGGAAGATGGATGAGTTTTTCCCGTAGCTGACGGCATTTTAACTGCGCTTTTAGTTGGGGGGCAATTTGATCCTTGCCCTCGAGTGTTTTGTTGTTGCGTTCGTTACTCTCGCCAATGATGGATGTTGTATTAACTCTGGGGTGTGGAATTAAAGCGAGTCTTTGTTCGATTGACTGCCAGCCGAATTTGAAAGGTAAAACGTGCGCGAGTGCGTGGTGACGATTACGCTTTTCGCCATATATACTCCGCGTATCCCGGTTGTAAGTGTGTAACACACAGGGGGTTGAGTTTGGGTTTGGTGGGCGTGCTTCTTTTTGGAGGGATCAATAGTGTGTGTGTGTTTGTGCGCTGAGTGTAATCGTGCTCGCGTTTTTGAGGTACAATCGCATTTTCAAGGCCAAAAAAGGCCAACGTCAAAATAGCGTGACGGGGAACTTTGATGGCCAACAGAAGAGAGCAACCCCTCCCTCCGTCGATCGTCGAAAAGTCGTCGATTGGTGTTGGGTTTTTTGCGTTTGCAACTGATCGGTTCGGAATTGTTTGTAGAAATTCTTCTCCACTCCGGAATTGCTGTGTGTACTACGCTTCAGTGCGTTTTGTGTTCGTGTTCGTGATGCTTCGATTACAAATAAATTGCTCTTCTTTTGATCATGTTTTTTATCATTTTATTCTGTTGAACTATTTTGATCTTTTTTAAGGTAAATCTCTAAAATCAATATTGAGCTTTATATATAATAGTGGCTCCCTTACAGCGCGAGCTAATCGATTATTGTTTTACACAACTTCTGTTTGCAAAGAGCAATGTTCTGCGAAGCACTTCTGCACAAAACTTGAAACCCCTCGAAGAGAAGTTCTTTGATCAGCGAGAGAGAAAGAGTTTGGCAAAGACGTCCTTCCTCCATGCTGTGCCTGTGTTTCAAGTGTTTCGCCCAGCCCACAACAGCCATGGAGTGCACGTGTAATTATAATTTGAGAGGAATTTGTAGCCTTCCGTGTACCGCCATTTGGCTCATATTTTACCTCATAAAGAGAGGGGGAAGAGATGGAATTGTGTACCGAAAACACAGCGCGTTCCGGGGGAAAGAAGTGCTTCAGAATCGCACACATTTTCTTGTGTTCAGGGATCGCCGAATGGTTGGTTCGAACTCGAGAAGAAGCATAAGCACTTCTTTGTACCATTGTACTGATGGTTACCTTTTGCTTGGTAATTATAGCTTTTCTTCTCTCTCAAGAGGTTCTGAAAAAACGGCCATTTTTCTATGCTGAAACGTTTCGCAGGAAGGAAATAGTGTGTGTGTTTTGCAGCCCTTTAAGGAGGAGGCTCAAGCTGCTGTAGGTTATTGTTTAATTACTGAGAAATTCAATTTTCTTGCTGAAGGGACACTGAACGTCTGTGATCAAATCATAACCGGTAGCATAAAATTGGTAACAATTTGTGCCACAACAAAGAACAATGAATTTCAATAGAGAAAATGTGTTCCTAAGGACACTTTGGTATGATGGTGTGTGTGGCTTCCTTTTTTTGTTGTTGTAATCAGAACGCACAGAACGTACGACAAATTGCTGTGGCTCCAGTGGTGGTCTGACAAGGGCGTGGTGAGTTGGTAATGAGTTGGTGGGAAAATTGATGAGGTAAAGTACTTCCCCATCTCATTCCCGCAACAAGAACCTCAGCGTCGATGTAGACGGAGTTGGTGTTGCAACAAAGACAAAACTCTGTGCCGTACAAAATTCTCCCATTGTCCAGTTTTATACTATACATGCGGGGGGAAGAAACCCGTGAAAGTAAAGAAGTGTTTGCCCCTTTGGAATGGCACACATACTCACAAATCGCACAAAGAACCACGAGCCATGAGGGGTATCCCAGTGAAAAAGGGCTCCAGGATCGACATGGCAGGCCAAATAAAAAAAAAACAAAAATAAAATGGATAGGCTTTGTTAGTCGAAACTGCGTGAGAATGTGAAATAAGGAGCGTTGCCCAAATCGTGCGCCGGCACGGGTGGGAAAGTCGTCCGTTCAGGATATATGGCAGGGATAAGGAATAAAGGGAAGAGGGCCGGTTGTGACTGCCAAATCACACACTCCCGAACCACGAACACCGGTGACTCATTCTGAGAGCGCGCGAAGGGTTTTCCCTGGCTCCTTACCAAGCAAAATGGAAATGAAAAAAAAAAAAAAAAACTACCCATACGAAAATAGGTCCACCCTGGGAAAGCCCAAAAAGTGTGCGAGCACGAGAGAACTGGAAGTCTTCCCTCCGTCCAGGCGGATGTGTTTGTTTGGTTGCGTTTTGCGCAAAATTCGTTCCCATTTCCCTCGCCATCCAGACGCGCATCCAGCAAATTGGGCGAATTTTCCTTTGTGAACTAAAACGCGCCAAAGCAGTTAAATCAAAGCGGGAAAACTTGCCGATGGTTCCTCCCGTCCTGCTCCAAACAAGAAACAAAAAACCGGCAACTATTTCCTATTTCCGAGCACAGGCGCCCAAGAAAGCAAGGAAGAAAAACCGGCCACAGTGGCGAATTGGTTGGGCACTCGGGGCGGGAGTTTTCTTGTACTCTGCCGAGGGGTTTTTCCCGGCAATGACTATCAACGGTTCTGGCGAGCCGCGGGAATGATTTCACTGCAGGAAGGAAAGAGATAAGACTGATTCACTTTATGGCGGGATGTTTTTTTGTGTGACCGTTTTGTGTGCACGGCTCTTTTGTCGCTAGGAATCCGTCGTGAAACACATATAGCGAGAGCGAGAGACAATGGCAATTTTCCGGCTGTCGAATGACGTCAACTGCTCTGCGCTGCCCCCCTGTGCGATGAGAGGAAAGTAGCGCGCCAATCATTATCATGCCACCAGCCTCCGGGAAAAAGGGTTCCTGTCTTCGAGCGATACACGGGTGTGTGAATGGAGAAGGAACCCTCTCAATGGAAAGTGGGAAATGGGTCTCTTTGTTAGTTTTCTTGTGAGGTTTATAGTTGAGTGCGCGCGCCCGCGCCATATAATCGGGGGCATGATGCGATGCCAAACTCGTTAAGAAGGAAAACGGTTGCCGGGCTAAGTCGTCGTCCTCTGCTGTTTTGATGATGATGAGCTAGCTGCCCGGCCTGCCTAAATCATCGAGTGTTGGGGGTGCAGGTTTCTTTGTCCTGGTCTGGACAGGAAAAGTAATGGGTGTGTTTGGGAGATTGCGTTTTTGCTCACAAAGCTGCGCGGGAGATAAAGCGAAGAAGAGGATTGTTTTTCTCTGTTGGTGAGGGATTGAAATGCATTAGTGACAGACATTGGGTTTTGTGATTAGTTTTATTCGAGAGATTCAGAGAGGAAGATGTCCTTTCCCATTCATGGGGCGTTGTACATGTTTTGCACGAAAGAGTTCGAGGTTTTGTATTTCAGGTTTTAGTAATTTTATTACTTGAATTATTTCATGTAATTTATTCTTAAATTCTCTGATGAACCTTGAGTATCATGCGCTGATCCACGAGAACGGGATTGGTCGAGGAGCTTCAGTTGAGATTTGATCGTAGGACGATTGGGATGTTAAACCATGCTGCAACGCTTACGACCACAATACACATTCATCATATTGACGATAATATCGCTTTATAATTGAAATGGTTCAGCAATAGAGTTTTCGTTATACTGCAATTTACTGCTCAAATGTAATACGTTGCTATTTCGCATCAAATTACGCTGTTGTGCGTTGCTGTAATGGGTCTTATTTCGAAAATGTATGGCTCTTGGCCAGTACCGGGAGGAGGCTGGTGTTTGTCACTAACGAAACGCATTACTCCATCAGTTTGTTTTGCCGTCGAACGCACGTTGTCAATATTATTTCAACTTCTAGAACGCGTGTGCGTGTACTGTCCCACACGTCCCAGCACCTTATCTTCCCGCTCCCGGTGTTGGTGGTGGTGCTTGGGGGCTCAGCAAATAATTGTGCAAAAGCGTGGAATAATTTTTCCGTCACGCCTGATTGACATGCGAAATGCAAGAGTGGTCTGCCGCGCGCGTCCCATCAACATGCTTCTGTACATGTATGTGTTTTAGTGTATGTTGATGTTTCATTCCGCGTATAGAAAGGGGGGGGGGGGGGGGATGGGTGAGTTGCTTCACGGTCGTTTGGAAAAATGTGTCACTTTTTGTAACATTGTAGCATGCAGCGCGTATGTATGATGGCTTTTTTTGCTGATGTTATTTTTTGCGGTTTTTTTGCATGTGTGTGTGTTGATGTCTTACAGTGTATGGCAAATGGGTTTGAAATTCGACATTTTGCTGACTACTTTCTAGCCGGCGACGGCAGTCCCATCCGGTCGTTGGCACACGAAAGGAAAGGTGAAATAATAGCATTTGGCAAATCCAATTTGGAATATCGGATTTGTACGAAAAATCTAGCCCCCCTCCCCCCACCTTACCTTCCTCCCGTTTTTGAAGCCTTCTCCACCCATCTAAGAGAGGAAGCGGTAAAAGGAGAGGGGTGTGGGCAGGGGTAAAGTGTGCCACCCACTTCACTCGAGCCACGGGCGGAATGAATTGAAAGCGTACAAATTGATACCATTCAGTGGCTTCAATCATGAACGTTGGTTGTTTTATGTAAAATGAATCCTTTTGGGTTGCTGATGATTGTTGGGGTTTTTTTTGTATGTTGTTTTTGTTTCCACATAAACTAAAAGGGATAGAGAGAGAGAGCGACCGAGCAAGAGGTAATTGACAATCACGCAGCGGACTCGTGTTACGTGTTGTTGAGATGTAGCGGGCGGGTTTTTGTGGCAGATGAGGGTGTAGATCTAACTTAATTAAACCCTATCGAATCGGTGTTCGATAAGCTCCGGTCGGGCTAGCCAGCCAGCTCTCCCAGCTCTCTTTCCGTTTGGGTGAGGGGAGGTGACGTGACGATAAAAGTTCGATCGAGTTTCCCAGCAGCAGTGACACAGTGTCGCCGTTTGTGCGGCATTTCATTTGATTGATAGATTATGCTTATCGGGTGGATAGTGTGCGGGCGGGAACGAGAGATTCAGGCAGAAGGCTTGATTGTTGTTTACCCCCAGATAGCATTGCTATCTCTGCTTTCTGCTTCAATGTAGTAAGTAAGTCGTTAATGTATTTATACGTCGATAGCAAATGGAAAGCGCCACCGAGTGAGATCGCTTTGGAGGGTGACCAATTTATAGTCCGTACATGTTTTATGCAATCGATCGGGGATTTTTTATGTTTTTAATACAAATCATTGAGTTGAGGTTGTGGTACCAAGGGTGGGTCGTGTGGCAGCAAGCAGCCAGGGGGGTCAACGTGCTGTGGGTTAATTTTCGGCACGGTTCCCAAAAGCTAATCGGACCGGTTCGTCATTTGGCAAGCGGCTGTTTAGTAAGTGGCCAAGGGTGGACAGTGTGCAGTGTTTGTAAGACGGCGTGAGACACGGTGCTTCGGCTATTTATACAGCCGGTGCACATCGAAGCATATCTTGCATAAGAAATCGGTGCGGTGTAAGATGCAAACGCTGTCTGTCGGCTGCCGAAGCAACTGTCGTCATACAATGTTGCAGTAAAAGTTGAATTATTTCGCTACTAACCATGACTAAAAGAGGCCTAAAGTTTCGAACTTGTTCTACTTATAATAAATGTACTCGATTTGCAAACGGTGAAACGAAATCATGCCGTGGAAATTGCATGTACATAACCTTGGTTTGGTGTGAAGCTTTTCCCTCGGCAGCGTGTATCGATAACAGCTGCGGATTGTTGCTTTATTACTATCACCATTATAATGCATTGTTAAGGAGACAACAAAGTTATTTTTCAGCGCGAAAAATGTTTTTATGCTGCAGAAGTGTTGGACATGACGAAGCGCCAATTACACGTATCGAGAGAGGGTGTGTGTGTCGATGGAACAAAACAGACACCCCATGGGAAGGGAAGGCCCGGGTGGCAGAAGAATCCCACTCCCAACGCAATGACCGATAGAGAGTGTGTGTGTGAGTGCTGTATTTGTGGGTTTGGGGAGTTGCTGGTGGTGGTGCTCGCTCGCTCGCATTCCTATAAAAATAACAACATATGCGATGCGCGCCCCCATCACTATATAAGTGGGGAGGGAGGGGTATGGTCGGAAAAACTGCCAAGAAGCTCGGGGTTTACACACGCACGCATTAAGCGCAGCGTGTTTGTTGCCAGGCAAGCGCGTGTGTCTGTGTGTCTTTAGTATTGATGCGTTCGGTGTTGTCTCGCGCGGTGTACCGGCGGCCGCGATGAGTGTATGATTTACGATTGTAGCGCAACGCGCTTGTTACTCGAATAAATACATAAATAACCTTTTTCCGAAAGCCCCGGGCGGAGGGGGAAATATATTCTTCAGTTGGAAATAAATCACACTATATACAAGAAGAAGGCGCACACGATGAACAAATCCGAAACAAGAGCGAAGAAGAGCGAAACAAATCCAAATCGTAAAAAGATAGCGCTGCTGCAGCAATTTTGTGTGTGTGAGAAACAATTCATAGCACAACACACACATATATTTGCGCTTCGATCCTGTTGTTTGCCTCCAAGAGGGGGTCAGGGAGCCACATTTTCCTTGCGGTGAAAACCCACCGCAATGAAAACACCCCCCATCAACCGTTGGCCGGGGTTCGCACAGATGGTTTTCAATTATCCGTTGGAAAAGCGTGAAGAAATAATAATTTCCACCGAGCAAAGGAAAAGCTCTTTTTCTTTTGGAGCTTTTGTGTGTGTTTCTTGTTTGTTTCTTCAACAAAGCAAAGGGTCCTTGGTCTTTCTGGTGCCCTTTTCAGGGTGGACAGGGCGGGAGCTTACGTTTGATGTCTCTGTGCCGGTCCCGAATGATGGCTGGAGCGGTTGCTTTTTTTCCGGTTGCATCCTCTAAATATAGAGCCGGCTTTATTTTGTATCATTTTCGGACAGTGCTACACTGCTGCCCACCATCTGATTATCGAACCGGCCGAAAAAGGAAGACTCCCGCCAAAGCAAAAGGGTTCTTTGTGTTATCGGGAATTCATTATCAGCGAAGGAAAGCAATCAACAATTTTATCCCGCCCGAGTACACACGACACCCCTCGAACGGTGGTGACCTTTTCTGTGGCGCGATTGGTGGATGGGAGGGGGGGGGGGATGCGACACATCCCCAATAATGATGATAAGGATCCTGGTTGATTATCATTAGTTATCCGGGCCGGGGATTTAGGCGCCGGTGTCCCCTTCGATTGCTTGTTTTGGCGCAAGAGAGGAGATATTGGGCCCGCTTTTATTTAAGATTTTAGAGCTTTTTGTTTTCGCTTGGACGCACATTTTTACAGACGGGGGGAAAAAGGGGTTTCCATTTAAAAAAAAGCTCCTCCAGCGGGGGCTGTAATAGGATCTTGAATGATTAGAATGAATTTATCATCCCGGGTTTGTTCGCTGGGAGAGAAAAAGGTTCATTGCTTGCAAGCACGAAGCATAAATCACTTTCGTCCATCCGCGTACCCACGGTGACCGACGAACCTGCCGACTCGAAAAAAAGGATACAAGACAAAATAACAAGGCACACCACCCCCACTCACTTACTCAATGTTTTGTCATCCCTTTGTTTCCTGGGGGGCAGCTAACGTGTCACGGGTGTGTTGCGGTGTAACAAACATGTCGAACGATTTATGGGCGCTCTGGCGTGTGAAGTCTGATTTTTAGACCCCGAGTGCTTGTTGGGTTGGGAATTGGACGCTTCTTGTGACGTCAATTTGCAGTACAGAAAGGGGAAAAGTAGTGTGCGACGGTTGAATTTATTGCATGATGGCGTTTTTTGATTAACTTTCTGATGAAATGCTGGTGAATGGTTTGAGTGAATGGGTAAAGGCCGTTGCTACACTTTTATTTTATTTGTGGAAAAGATATTCATTCCAATGTCCCCTTGTGTGATGTGATGCAGAGCAAAATCGAAATGTTGGAAGGGCAGGAAGTTCTTGCTAAAACCCTAGATGTCTGGGGAAACTAATTTCTGGAAGATTTAATCCTGGAACGAAACTGATCGGAAACATCCTTACGGACCAATGAGCTCCAAAGATACAACTGTATGTACGCTGATTCCACGTAGCCCGTAATTGAAATAGAAGTCATTGGAATATCTATTATCGAACACGCCGAACATTGAGTTCACCAAAGTTCCTGGGAATGTGATAACACTGCTTAGTGTTGCTTATGTGTCCTCATCCTACGCTTGCATGAATTTCCCTGTAAACGTTCCGATACGATACAAGAAGTTGTGTTGCCTTCAATGTCACAAAAGACAGACTGATTGTCTAACGACGAGGACTTATAGTGTCCTTGATGCGTGTGTGTGTGTGTTAGTCTGACTACTCGATAGCCTTGCTCTGCTGGTAGTGTCCGGGTGAGACCTTTGATTGACGTCGTACACACCGCATTTCCAGAGAGCGTCTTTCGATGTAAGTTCCCAGGGGAAATGGATCGGTTTGTCGAAGGCCGAGGCTGCCGATGACATCCTGCTAGAGGCAAGGTAAAGTGCAAGGTTGCGTGTGCACTTGTTGCGCAATGCATACACACAATCTACCTACAAACAAGGCAAGCTGTACATGTCAAGGCACGTGGAAGCACGAAGCAGGAAGCTGTAGAGCCCCGTCCGGAAGTGACGGGAAATTAGAGTCTGTGTTACTAACGCTAGGCATATTCGTCGAATGTTGTGCGCGCTTCGGTCAGGGTCGCACCTGGTTTTATGTGCAGCCGCAGGAGAGTTCGCCGCGGAAGGCTTGTCGATTTTCTGTGTCGATTTCTGTGGTGGTGAGAGAGGTGCAGGTGAGTGTCGGTTTGCGAGTGCAACGGAGGCAATATAAATGTAATTTGCCCCCGGTAAGAAGTCTATTTCTGTGCCCAGGGCCCTCATCAACAGTGGAAGATATCCCTTGCTCGCTAGCCACAGAGAGACAGGGGGGCAATCATAAAAGAAGGAGCAGAGAAGAAGAATAAGCGTCCAAGGGAACAAGGGACCGGCAAACGAAATGTGCACGAGGACACGAAGAACGAGAAGCGAATCCCGGCAAAACAATATTTTGTTCAATTTCCTATGAATAATTCAATATCATCGTGCGCCAGGTGACGCTGGACGGCAGTTTTCCCCAGTGCTTGGACAGGTTGTTTGTACGGACAGCTTTTCCCTTTCTTTTTTTCTGTCGTCGTTGCTTTAGGCGTGAAAGATTTTCTATTTTATCAATCAGTTTCAATGTTTTTGAGTAAAGATTTGTGATTTAGTTTTAGTTTTGTCTTTCCCTGGCCTCTCTGTGAAAGAGGTACTTTATTTCTCATTAATCTTTCTTTCACCGTTTCACAAGTCCCAACACTAATGCCATTCGCACCTACCCCGGAGGAGAGTATAAATAATTAATCTGTTTTCATCTGTTTTGCTCCATCTTTTTGCAGGTAAGGTGTGATGACGTCTGTTTTAAATTCATCAGTATTCTGCCAAGACATTGGAACACTCTCCATTGGAACTCCCGTGACTTACTGCTGATTTGAGGAACTACGGTGGTAGATAAACGCTTGTCTTGAAAGGTTTCCGAAACGGTGGGAGAGCAGGCTGTGTAAAGTTAAAGTGAGCGTGTCGATTATCGCGAGCTCATAGGGTGTAGTTTTAGGGGCGGGAGCGCGTCTTGTGAGGCACCAGAAAGCACAGTTTGGGATATTAATGAGCCCCGAGTGTCAAGCGTTGGTGCTTCAGATGATTGGGAGTCGTTTGGCACGAGTCATTCAATGCTCAGTGTAATTATTAATTGTTTTTTGCTCACCTGTAGACTGCTGGCACACGTGGGTGTGTGGCCTGTCCAATTGCCTTGTGCGGGCCCAGCAAGACATTACATTTACTGGTGCCATCGGCTGATGACTCACCGGCAACCGGCAGAGTCGAGATGGATCGCGAAAATGCGATCCTTCATTTGTCACTGTCATACGCGGCGAATGCGGCGAATGATTGGAGCAGAAGCAGCAGCAGTACACGTTCTTGCTGAGCTCATGGAGATTATGGCAATTTGATGAACCTATTTGTGTGTGCATGTTTGGAGAGCGCGAGACTCGGCGGCCCTTAACCCAAAGATACCGAACCGAAACTGCTGTGACATTGCCGCATTTATATGACTGTCGGTAGGTTGGCAGTCAATTCGGGGTGGTGTTCTTCCTTCTTTTTGTGTGCGCGCCCCGTTTCAATTTATTTTGGGCGAGTCGCCATCGCCGTCTGTGCTCATATCTGTTTGGCGTGTCTCGGCTGGGAGATGGGGCATAGTGTGCCGGGCGCGGAATGACTTGGCGGTTATTTGCATTTCGTTAGATCAGAGGAGTGAATAATCGAGACGTTTGAGTGTGCGGTTTGTGGTGGATGGTGCCAATCTATTCTAATATTACATGCGTTGTCTCATGAGGTCGCCGTGCGTCTGTTTGAAGTCGTATAGATGTGACAGATGTTAGGATCTAGCACAGATCTTGATTGCTTTGCCAGGTCGACAGGTATGACCGTGCATTCCGTGTGTGTGTATTGTGTGTTGAGACTGTGTGTGTCAACGCGATCACGGCTATCTAGAACCTAGAACCAGATCTGACACCGCCATATTGAACGAAGAACAAGTTTCTCTTGCCTGGCAGCAGATCGAAACCTTCGCGTACGGTCAGAGCTTCATCGAGTTGCTATCGCACTCCGATTTCAATAATAAACAAAAATCAGGTTTGCCTACGCAATATTGGCGCGCTGATTCCATTAGCGCTGTTGCTGGTTGCTGAGCTGCTGCCTGGTGCATCGTCTCGCTCCCGGTGCACCACTGAGCAGCGCTGATGAGCTTCGATTATAAATCCTCCGACCCTGAAGCGCGCATAAGGGCTTTCGAGGTCCGTTATTTATTCGCTGCTGACAAATGGCTGGCTCTGCAATAGTGTCGCGCATACGATAGCAACCGGTCGTCGGTGGCAGTGGTAGGGAGTGAGCTAAAAATTATCATCATGATCAGCCTTTGAATCAGGTGCAATTAGCGAAGAGAGATTGCATTGAATTTGCCTAGCGCGAGAGAGAGCGAAGGGCATTTTGTCACGTTTGACACTAACCCTGCACAGACCGGACCCACCCCGTGCTCTCAGGTCTTCGGTTCGGCGCCGAAGAGCAGCGTCAGCGGGTTGCCGGTTTACTCCGGGAGTGCAGGCCAGTGGTTAGGTGGATTGATTTTGTGTTTTTGTTTCATTGGCACTTATTGGCTCATTAGCTGTCAGCAAGAAGTGTGTGTGTTGTGGCTTTTGCTGTGAAACAGAAGTGACAGCACTACCACTGAACTACCTTGTAATAGTTAATGCTTAATGTCTCCATGGAAGTTACCTGTGTTATTGGAAATCTTTTTTCTTAACGGATGCTCCAAGATGACATGTTATTTTTATCAGTACGTTATCGTTCTTGTATACTACAGCTGGTCTTAGATACATCCCAACATCTCCAATGGTGTCTTCTTTTGTAGATCTTCAGAATTGAAAGCCTGCATCACTTCAAATCTTCTGAAGATCTTTGGACATTTGATGTGATTGAAATACTCGTCTTCGCCTTATGCTACAGAAGAGTAAAAGATCCAGATCTGTGAGCTTAATTTCAGCTCTACTACAAGAGCTCAGTATTGCATTCGCCATGAAAGATATTGGAAACACTCTGGCCACAGATAATTGCGTCGCTTAAGTAAACGGAGACGTATTGTCGGCACCGTTGATATGCGGGCTTGGTACAGTCTGAACCGTTGTCTGATCTGGTTTCCAACTTCCAAGGTCTGAAAATGGTCGTAGGCCCTAACGTGGGCGCACACAACTTGGAGAGATTCTTGCAGAGCGCACAGCAGATTGCGTTTGGGAACCGTTTGTCATTGTTGGTGCGGGGTGGTAGGTTGGTTGGTTGATGGTCGCCGTTGTTGCAGACGGGAAACGGTCGAAAACTCGTTCCTCGTTGCACACTGCGATAGCAAATTAGCTTACAGACAGTGAGCGGGAAGTGGGGAAGAAATAATGCGTGTCAAATGGCGCTCTTTTTTTTCCCGGCGCTGCACACCAGCGACAAACCAGCAGCGGCGCGCAGATGTTGTTTGTAAAATAATTTCAATAGCAGGGCGCGCGGGCACCGTTGGCTTTCAGACATGACACCGATATCTTTCACTCCGCCCTTACCCCGCTCTTTGCTCGTTCGTTCGTAGAGGAAGGAAGCGAAAAAGCAGCGCACAGCGGCACAAAAGTTCTCCGGACAGAAAGGAGAAAGCCTTTTTCCCAACGCCTCTGCTTGCGGTAGGGTTGTTGTTGTTTTTTTGCCGTTGTTGTGCACACTTGTGTGCGGAGTGAAGAATAAGCGAAAAAAAAGTGCGTTTCATTGAAACGTGATTATTTGTTCGACTAGGCTAATAAATTTATTTCACTCCGATAAGTTAATCGTACCGGTTTGCCGGCAAAAGTGCGAGAGGCGGTGGGTGGTGCGTGAGGCAAAGATGTAACTGTACCGGATGGTATGTTTCTTCTTTGTGCTCCTTTAAATTGAACCCCCCCATCGCAGGCAAGAAAGAAATATGAACATCACGTGTCTGTGCAGATTCATTCCGTCGCGATTAATTGTAACGCGGGCGCAAACGATACGCTATTGCGGAAGGGGGAGCTTCGATTGGAGGTGAACCTTCCGTGCCTTTATCTTGGGCAGCTGCCCGGTATTGTAGTTAGTGGAACTAAAGTGGGAATGTGTAAGCTACCGTTGGCTCAACGGTTGATTTATCCTCGCCAAACCCACCGTGGCGGCAAAGCGAAAGGTGCTAATAAATGTTTACCGCATTTGGGAATAGTTTAATTCCAAGCGGGCGCGCTACACTGTGAGAAGCGCTTACAGTTGCGTACGGTAAGGCTTCAGCCTTTCCGAAATTGGATGCGAGAGTGGAGTGAAATGAAAATGTATCAGATTTCAAATTTTCCATAATTCACAGAAGCATCAAAACAACATCATCAAGCACAGACACACACACAAACACCACTCCCTTTACCGCACGATGTGTGCTGAAATGTGTGTGAGTGTGCTATTTGATGCCTCACGCACAGTTATTATCTATCGTATGGAAATGTATTTTCCGCACCGCATCGGCGTTGTTGTGGCGTTGTGTTTTCGTATTTGATGCTCCAAAAATCGCATCCAATTTCGCCGAAGCCTTTATAGCGTTCGGGGAATTGATCATTTGCACCGCTATTTATCGAGCAACAAGCGAGCGTACGCTATATGAAAATGATATGGAATTATTTTAATTAAAATTACATTTCACTATGCGGGATTGCTACAAAGCCTCGTATGTGTAAGCTTTCTGTGCTTATGTGCTTAAAGAATCATTAAAATAATGTATTGAATGGCTGGTGCGATCGTGCCTTTGACATTGACAGATAGCGTTTGACAGGTATCGCGCACGCACAAATGTCAATACTTTTCCACACAGCACGCGCGTCGTCAACAACCTTCCGCAGCTGCAGGTGGTTAATGTGGAAGGGTACTGGAGGCGCCGATTCCACGACGACGAGTGGTGGCCTCTATCATCGAATGGGTGCCCTCGTCTGACGGCACTAATGCTGGTAAAACGAGATCCGATCTGAAGGAAAACCAGTCAGTCGCCGCTGTTCCCTTTGGGGCTCTATCGGTGGATTCTTAGTTGGCGCAGCGGTCCTATATCACGCGGATTAATTATCGGTAAACTTTTGCTTCGTTAATAGCACCAAAACCAAATGTCGCCTGTCTGAGGCGTGATCCTACGGTTGGGTAGCGTAAAAACTGAAAAGGTTTAAGTGTGCTGTTGGTTTAAAATGATTCATTCTCATCTAAAGTGCTGCGTACACATGCGCCTTACAATATATCTTGCAACTTAAGAGCATAATCGATTTATCTAACACCAATTCCACTGTGTTCGATTCAACTTTGGTGCAAATAATTTAATAAAATACACACACACACGGGCAGCGGCGTAAATGCTTTACGCCATGTTTTCTTTCACCTCGCGCTTCACCTTTAAAAAAACCGCTGCCGGAAATAGCAAAGGTATTTTCCCTTCCCGAGAAATGATGCTTTTCCGGTTTGGGTGTTATTCTTTTGCCATTCTCCTGTTCTTTCGCACTGTACGCATGTGTGTGCGAGTGCGTCGTCTGCTTTTATTCGTTGGAAGTTATTATTTTTAACCTCGGTTCGTTATATTGGCAGCAGCAGCAGCAGCAGCAGGCACAGCACCATCCGTCAAGGGCACATTGAAGGGATCGTGCGTTTTGTTAGCGCGTTTTGAGTTTCAAAAGAATTACCTTTTCTTAGATTCCCAAGTGTCATTATGTAGCGATTTCTAAGTGGGAAACCGTTCTCCCTTTCTGGGTGGATGATTTCCCAAACATTATGGTGTGTGTTTGTGTGCTGTCGTAGCGCTGCTGGAGGTTCCACACTGGCAGGTTTTCTGCTGTACAGTGCTGTGGATTTTGTGAGGTGGCATTCCAAAAGCAGTCTTACTAAATCGGTTCGTTACACGCAACGCCCGAATTGGCAAATTTTCACCCCAAGAGAGACGATGGCAGGGCTGTGTGTATTTATACTGTCGGACGTCATCGTCGGCGCGGTGTAATGTAAACCTTGGATAAAATATTACATTTGAAGCGAATCAAGTAATAAGACCAAGGAAGGGGAAAGAGTGAAAGAGGAAAAAGCCTCTGCACAGAGAGAGAAGGAAGAGAGAAAGAGAACTACCAATCTGAAGCGGCCCTTACTCGGGGTGTTTGTCCTTTGCGGATTTCTTTGGAAGCTTTTCCTTTCGTTCGCGGGCGATGCCTGCCTTTTCCTCCCATTTCACAAGTCAAACTTCCGCTCGCCTCATCAATCTATTCTTTTCTTGTCGTGCAAATCAAATAACGATGATCCCCCCACCTAACTCCATACCACCTCTTTCTTTGGTCCCGTTGAGAAGGAAACTGTTAGTTACAGGGTGGAATAAACGAAAACTGACATTTCCACGAAAAAGTTTGTAACGCGTGCGGCTCTCTGCGTCAGTTCTCTGCGTCAAGTCTTAATCATGTTTGAGCGCGGCACCGTGCAAATCCCGGACTAGCAGACACACTCACACACAGCTCGTTCAGGTGGCGCTTTTATCGTGGAGAGAAGCGAAGACATCTTGTGCAAACAATAGCAAAAGGCGGAAAGATAGATGTGTGTTATTGTGTGCCCTAATACACAGCGAGCAGACTGTCTGGAACACACACGGGTGGTAGTAGTCGAAGTAGCAGCGGGCACCGTCTCCGTCATCATCGTCCGTCTGTTGGTGGAAGCAAATGTTTGTCGGGGCCTTGCAAAATTGTTTTTTCCTTGCCTCAGTGGGGATGACCTTGGTGTAGGAGGTGGAATGGGTGAACTTGGGAACATTTTCTATTCTAGTCATACGTGCGTGTGTGTGTGTTGTGGTGGGGAAGGGAACAGGAACGTCGGAAGCTTTAGCGTGCCACAGTCCACACCTCTCTTTGCGCGCGTCCCTTTCGCTTCGCTTACTTATCTTTTATCAATATTTCTCCTATAATCGATCGAGCCGCAGAGTTCTTCGCAACAATGCGCTATTTTTGCGCACCAACGATGGAACCATTGTGCTGGCTTGCCTTGCCTTGTCCTGGCTGGTATTGGGATAGTCAAAGCACTCTGTATCGGACAGAAAGGGACATGATGATACTTCGTCTAAGAGAGGGTAGAGGACATTGGTCGCTTTTCTGCAAAACCTGGGTTGTTGTCTAGGCACCGTTTTCGCAGTTGCTCAAGATACAATCACACACTCACGTGCTTTTTTCTTGCGTGCGAGTTCGATGCCATTATGCTTTTGATGAGGCTTGATGCAAAAATAGGCGTCCTTTCTTGTGGGCTGTCATGATAAGACGTTAATTGAGATGGATCTTCGTGCTTTGATAATGCAAAAGTATCTATTTATAAGATGCGTACGATACACTGCTGCTGGTGGTGTACATTGTAAGAGAAGCTGGAATTATGACGTCCACACGACGGGGTAGAAGATCCTTGAAGTCTGTTGACCTATAAAGAGAATCATCTTGGTTCCGTAGTAACATGTTTGCCTTGTACTAGCTCGGTACTTAAAATGCCCTTCCCGCGTTTGTAGTCATTTTGATTTCAAATCCCACTACCGGCGAAGATCATTTCGTGTTGTAACCGATTTTGTGACAATTTTCGCTTTCCAGCACGTGTGCGTTGGTGCCGTTTGGGGTTGAGTTGGAGTTTATGATGCTTGAAAATTACGAGCACGATTTTAATGATTTTCCACAACAATATCGCACTATAAAACAGTTCCGCTGGGTGTGTCGTTAAACGTCCCCCGCGTGTGACGGCACCACAGAACCATCTTCTCTGCACGCCATGATGCTACATTCTTTGGCCGCATTTTATTACAAAGTAAGACGGAAATGTTGGCTTTGTGTAAGACTGTGTTTTGCCTCACTACAATACACACGTCCCTCTCAACGCACAAAAAAGACACTGTTTGGTATATTCTTGCAATAATTGCACACAAAAAACTGTTCCAGTAAACTGTATCAAACTCGCTGATACGTACGGTTTAATTTCGCCCTAACGCGCGAGCCTTTTTTCGCCTTTGGCTTGCCGTTTGATTGAAGGGTCTCGTCGTCGTCGCCCCCTTGGGGGCAAGGGGAAGCAGCAGGCACAACATTTTGCTGATATTTGGAATATTTTTTTTGCACTGCTGTTGTCTGCCCCTCTTCGTGATTCGATTTATTATCACCTCCCTTTTTTGTGTGTCCGTGCGTCGTGCGTTGTGTCTCATCCAGCCCATTTTGCCCATGTAACGGTTATGATTATTTGGCTGTTTGCTTTTCCCCACCGGCGCAGTTTGGTCCCGTAGTATACAGGGGAGGGTACACACACGCGGCATCGTAAGAGGTGGCATTTACGTATACGTGTGTGTGTGTGTGCATGTGGTTTATGATGCGACGCGATATAGTTTTGCTCGCATGGCCGAACGTCGAAATTGCGCCGCAATTGCCAGAGGTCATTAGAAAACGGTGCGAGTTGTGGTGGGGGCTGGGGCATTGCAGGCAGGGGCGGCGGGTGCTCCACAATCGGAATGGCTTTTCTGCATCGACAACATCGTCCTCACTGACGTCTGTGTGTTTGACTCTGCGGTGGGAAGGTGGTGAAGGGTGGTGATGGTGATAAGATTCATGCTTCATAAGCATACAGGTTTTTTTTTTTCGTCCACCAACAAATGACAGCCGGCGTTGACACACACACAGCCGGTGATTTCGAAAGCGACAACAGGCGCCCTGGAAGGCTTTTACACACATGTATATATTTCTAGTATATCGGTGGGATTTAGGAGACGGACGATAATTCTTTTTATATGTCAATGGCGTATGTTCGTATTACAATCTGTTTGGGGAAAGGGTGCTGCCCACAGAACCAAGCCGAATGAAAACGGCAACTCGGAATCGGAAAAGGGCATTAAGCAAAATAAAATAAATTGGACGGGTTTTGGTTGTTGGGTTGATGCTGTTGTTATCCTACCCGTTGAATCCGCGCCCGTGAGAAGAAGGTGTCTCCCTTCCGATTCCGGCGTGTCTGTGCAGGGGTTGGCCTTTCTGCGTTGGCCTACTTTTTCGCTGATCGCACACAATTTTGCCCCTTTCTGAACTCAGCTTGGAGAAAGGTCGTCCCAGGGAGGTGATCGTAGTCACAGTCGCGATTTTTTTTTATTTGTGTGCTGTGCTGAAGAACCGGTTCTGCTTTCCGGTCAGAATAGCATGCGTTTCGGTAAAGATTTACAGTGTGTGGTGCACTAAAACGCCACAAGACAGTGTGAAAACTGTGCGCTGAGAAAAGGCTGCATCCCGTGTCCGGATGTGTGTGGATTGAAATTTCCTTTTAATTGCCAGCCCCACACATTCCTCTCCCTGCGCCCGCCGCCGTGTCTTCTTTTGCCCATTCGCCACCGGATGTACCGTCGGCAGGTCGTTTTTGTGCAGGTGACGATTTGCGACTTCCTTCCTACAGCTGCTGGGTAAGCAATTTCTTCACAGTTTTAAGTACAATTTTGCTAGGGTCTCATGCCGTAAAAGGCTCTCTCTCTCGTGCTTCATATTATGCTGCTGGTTGCCTCTTCGCCCCACAGCATGATGTTTTGATTGACACCGGCGCAATGTCTTTGGGGCTCCCCTTGTATGTCCCGTACCGTTACGCGGTTGGGAGGAAAAAAAACACCCGGAGCCAGATGTGCTTGGTGTTGCTATTATTGTTTGTTTGCTGCAAAACAGAAATCAGACGGTAGTTGCGTTATGCTGCTGCTGCTGCTACCTCAACACCCGCTTAATGCTTTCAATGCGCCGCCGCCTCAAAACTGCTGCTACTTGTCACTTTATCGGTAGAAAGTGGCGAGCGCCGCCGCATGAGATGTGAACGCGTGTGCAATAGACAGCCAGCCAGCGTTGGTTACAATTTGTTACCGCATTCCGCGTCACCATTAAAATCGCAAGCGCGCGCAGACCACTTTCTCAGCTTTCCGTTTGCGCGTTTGCGTGGAAAAATGTGAAAATGTGTGGCGTTTTTTTTTTTTTTCGTAGGGTTTGTTTGTGTTCCATTGCGAACGATAATCCATGGGGGGGGGGGGGATCAGTTTTCCAAAGTTAAATCAACTAATTATGCTTCACAGCTAATATGAGCTCGTTATGGAACGTTATGTAACTGTCAGAACGGTTTCCTTCGCCAAGAGAGACGCTGACGGTCATGGATTGATTGATTTTCCCATGGGAAAATAGATAGTCATCAATCGAAAGGCTGGGGGGAAAATCCAATGATTGATGGTGCCGAAGAATAGAAGGGGATAGAAGTCGCCGAGGCTGTTCTTTCGCTCCGAATCTAAAGTCATTGATATTCTGGGGGGATTTAATCAGCTTGAAGATGGCAAAGCCAGAAGCGTAGCCACGATCATCCAGCAAGTAATATGAATTTCTTATGCAAATCAACAAACAACAATCATCGTCTAGATTGCCCTTTGTTTACGAAAAGCTGCTTCCTTTTCTTCCCTTTCTGCCTTCGAAATCATACTGCAGATGGTCGGCGTATGATCGACACAAGATGTGAACTCTGCTGCGAATGCATCCGCGTTACCCATTGCTCTTTTGACACGACGACCCGTTAGATATCCTTCAAAAACGATTCGCGAAGCAAATATGGGCCTAGGAACGTCTCTCCTAGGGTATATTAAAAGACAAACATCAACAGCGAGCGCTGCCTTCTTCTCTCTTTGCCACCTATTTGGACTGGTTTTGGCGCGTCACAAACGCGCTTCCCTCTTTTTTTTTCGCTGTCAACATCATCGGCGTGTGTGTGTTTGTGTGTGGGATGGGGCCCGATTTGCGTCACAGGCGGGGTTTCGATTTTATAAATAAACCAATTTTTCCACCCAACTTTGTGTTACCATTTGCTTTGACTTATGGCTGGCGGTGGTTGGTTGGCTGCTACTGCGGAGGGATAAATATTTCACCCATTTCCACCCGTTGCACAGTTCTAGGCACGAATGGCAGTAGAATGGTTTGCGCTGGATGGGTTTATGTAATTTAATTGAATCAATACGACCTGGGAGATTAAAAGCAGGGAAATTGTGTATTGATTCTTAAGGAGTAGGGTTAATTCAATTATGAAAAAGTGTTTGTAAAAGTAACAGTAACTATCTGGTGCATGTCCTCCTGAATGGTGTGCTACTGCCTCGACCGGTTGGTTCTAGAGAGGTCCGCTAGAACTTGTTTTGGTGTACGAAAAAGGTTACCAACAATTCCCAATGTTGTCCACCCTTCGAAGCAGCGGAACAACAGGTTTAACGTGGAAAGAAGAACAACAACAACACACACAAAAACAGACATGAAAAAGGAGGGAAAGGATTGCATGACAGCATAGTTTAAAATTGTGTTTCCAGTAAAACGGGTTTTAATGACACATTCCCCTTATCGGGCAGCAAGTGGAACGTAAAAAAGCAACGAAATGTGATAGTTAATTCTCGTGCTCCTTTTTTATATCTGTGTTTCTTCTGTGTGTTGTGTGTTTGTATAATGTGCTGTAAGCTCCGAATCAGCAGTAAGTGCGGGGCAATACAAAAAAATGCTCCACCCTCCTCTCCCATATGTAGAACGCCCTTGTGGGTGTGTGTGTGTGCGCTCTAATCATGATTCGAATTGTGTTATAAATTCTAATGAGGTGATGTAACGCCGTTTCTGTTTGTTTCCTTTACGCAGCAGAGGGCGTTTGTGGTTGCGGTGAGTGTGGTGCAACCAGTGGCGGCGGCGGCGGCGGCGGCGGCGTACCGAGCGGCAGCAGCGGCACGGTTGCAACTTCCGGGGCTATGGGTGCCCCGTCCAACGGCTCCAAGACGGCACATTCAAAGGTTGCAACCGGAGGAGGTCATGCCAACACGCAGACCTCCAGCAAGCGTTCCAGCAGCGGTGCCGACGGTGACTACCAGCTGGTACAGCACGAGGTGCTGTACTCCCTCTCCGCCCAGTATGAGGTAAGTGTGAAACAGTGAAAAGGATTCTATATTGAAGGGTATTTTATGCTTACAATGATTTATATGTTACGAAAAACGCATCCATTGGCCCTGTTCGGGGGACATAATGGTAAAATGATGCCTTAAAAATGTTGCTTCAACGAACTATAGCCCTCCGTACAAGAGATTGTTTGGGGGCTTTAGCTAAAATAATTACTGTATAACAGTTTTATAACAGTTTGGCACTGTAATTAGTTGCTCCTCACAGAAGATTTCACGCGCATAAACGGTTCCTAGACCGAAATTAAGCCCAAAAGCATTGTACCTGAGCTGGTAATTAGCTGTCGTCGGTACAAGCGTCGTTTCCTTCAACTACATCTACGCTTAACTGTACACCTTGCTTTGCCCTGACGCTGAAGCAGGCTTTGGCCGTAGCTCTGTGGGGTTGTGTGTGATTATTGTTTCGCGTTCTGACAGGAACGTTAGCAACTTTTCCGCTCCAAACTTTTTGCGCGCCTATGGTGCCACTTTGTAGGTTAATGAATGTTTGTGCAAATTATTACGCTTTTTCCCTCCCCGAAAAACACTGCTCGTTCTGCTGCTGCTGCTGCTGACTACTGTGACCGACGAGAAGTTGTTCTGTTTGTTTGCCGTAGCTTTCTCCCCTCTTTCTCGGATGTTGTTGCTGGATTACTTCACACACGCTCTCTGCCGTCTTCTTGTGCTTCTTGGCTTACGATCTGGCAAGAAATTATTGTTAAAGCGAAAATACACAACACAGTGGCTCAGAATATTTGGTTCGTGATAATTGTTTTCGCAAAGCGTCCATTGCTTGCAGCTAGTTGAACAAGACAAGAAGCCACTCGTCCTCGCCGTCGGAGTCGTAAATCAGTGCCCGGGCCACGAATGACTGACGGCTATTAAACGCGTTGTGTCCGTCTTTGCCCGTGAGTCCAGCATGTACGTGGTTGTGTGTGTTTTAGTGTCGTTGGCAGGTTAGAGAAATCGACAGCGCCTTTCTGAGGGGCGAAAGAGTGGAAGAGGGAAGTTTTGTCCTCGCGCCGTCCGTCGCCGCGGAGGACACGCTGTGTGGACGTTTTGTGAATGCCTTTTTCGGAAGGCTTTTTCGCCGGGGTGTGGTTGCGCGTGTGTCGGTGGAATTAACGGCACGGCTCGCTTGAATCTCTAGCACGCGTTGGGGTATGCAAGCCAAATGGACCTTAGGGCGTTGTGTTTGTCCTTCCAAGAGGTGTACCTCGCGTTTTATGCGTTCGTCGTTTGTGACGTTCCTTGGAGTTGCTGTTTCAAACAGGTCCTTTGGCGAAATAGCATTTGGCTTGGAATTCACCAACATAACAAGGACGTACTCTTTTTCTTTCTGCTCCAAACTCCAAAAACCACAAACTTCACATCATTTGCACAGAAGCCAATTTCTGTGTGTGTGTGGCCAAGGGTTATTGGAGACTCACTGGTTTTGTGTGAGGTCGATTTTTGGTGCGGCTTTCTAAAATTAGACAACGTACGTGTTTTGTGTGCTTGTGTGTGTGTCTGTTTGTAGTGCCGCGTCGTGTCCCCCACGTGGCGTGAGGGTCACTTTTCCACTCGTGCTGTTGGTGGGTGAAATAGCTCGTTACTTGTTTTTTTCTATGTTATTTATGCACAAACGGTGAAAGAACTTAATGCTCTACCAGCACCTGCCCCACGCGTGAACCTTGGAAGGGGGTGCGGGATAGGAAGAACAAAATACCCGAAGCAAGTCGTGTCGGTGGCGATTGTTTAATTAATCTGGGGAATGGTTTTTCCTGTGCTTGAAGCAGTAACACACACATACACACATTAAGACAGGTCTCGGCTGCTAGTCTAGCAAGCAAGCGTGATTGTGCCGGCAGCCCGCTTTGTCGATAAAAACCCCCGACAGAAGAGGGAAATGTGGCGCCCGGGCACTAGAAAAGATAACGGAAAGCAGCGCACTGGTTGCAGTTAAAACCAGAGGGCGCAAAAACCAACCTCGGGAAGCTCGTCGCCGCTCTTGCGTACCACAACAAGCACAGATCTGTATAATAACTGTCTCTGGCTGCGAACGGTAAATGCTCTTGCACCTTTGGTGTGTCCGTTCATGTGTGATGGGCTTCTCTTCTTCCTGTATTCCTCAAAAACGCCTCGACGACCTCTCAGGCAAAAGCTCTCGTCCCAAAAAGGGAGCAGCGCCATGGCAAGAGCCTGCTGCAATATCAATAATACAAAAACAAACAACCATTATGATAAAAGAAAGAGAAAACCCGCTGGCTGACGCAAATTGCAACGTTCATTGCCCTCGCTTCGTGTGGAGTGTAGACCACACGCCTCCCATTCCGTTGTTATCCGAGGAATGGCTGTAGAATAACCGAAGGGCAGCAGCAGCTCGTTTTGTTGATGGTGTGGCGTTGGGGAGCATATTGGGGCGAAGGGGACGAAGGACCGAGAAGGACAGAAGGCTCCGGATGCAATCGTTGCTGTCGTTGTCATCATTTAATAGTGGTTAGAGAGACGCAAAAGGGTGACCAACGACGGCACTACACTGTCCCTGGAGGAAAGGGTGTGTAGCACACTTGGTCGCGCAGTGTTGTGCCTTTTATGATGCCAAGTGTATTAGAGCGGGCGCGCGTTTTATGTTGCACTGCGCTCGACCTTGGGTGTGTCTGTGTCTTCGTATGTGTGTGTTTAATGTTAGAAGCCATGTTGTCTCGCACTCTGCAGAGTGCAAAGAAACAGTAACGTACACCGGATACACACTCACAGAATGTAGCCCTCTGAAGAAATTGGCTCCGGTCTCTCAATCAGCTACCAAATGTTGTACGCATTTCACTCATAAAACGGTGGCTGCGCATTCATAAACCCTCTAACATATTGGTAGGAGTATCCCTTGCACACACTATGCAGATGACTGACTGGGTTGTGTAAATAAAGGCAGCACAAAGTTTCATTATCAAGATGTATGCGTTTGGGCGAACTTTTCCTTTTTCCCATTCGAGTAACGCAAGACGCCCGGGTTTTTTGCTAATTCAGCCACTCAATGATTTGTCGCCGAGTCGGCAAACTTTTGGGGCCGGATTTGGTAATCGAAAGTGTCCTCCAGACATACTAAAGAGCCACCTTGAGCGTCGGCAATATAGATTGTTGAGGGTCCGATAATAGAGAACTGCTGGCTGAGGGGCTACTGTTTTCGGGTTGTGTTCTTGGGCCGCCGCCGGCCCGGCAAGAGTTAAGTGTTGCACGACACGGCAAAGAAATCCCTAACGCCTTTCCTTTCTTCCCATTCTCCCCATCGTGTTAAATTTGCCAGACATAAAATGACGAGGCGACGAGGCTACCGGGACTAAACTGCTCAACCTTTCCCCTCGGAGCAGCAGTCGAGTCCCCAAAGCAGTCTGCCCCATAATCTGTAGGATTTAGCGTCGTCGTCTCGGCCGTGACGGTAAAGGCTTTCGGGGTTCGGTGGCAAGAGGGTTTGTCTTTAGGAAAATGCTGGACGCGAAACTGGATATGCGTTCCTTTCTGTTTCGCTCTTTCGTTTTTCCGGTCCCGGGGCTCGCAGGAGAAAACTAGAATGTGTCCGGCTGCAGGGGTTTTGCAAATAAGAAAGCGATATCGATACCTTTGCATAAGAAATCCGACTACGACGACGGTCCGGTGGTCGAGGAGGACATTGGTCTTGTCGAGGGTTCGATCGAGGAAAAGGGATGTAGGAGCTATGAGTCGATATGCTTCAATATGGCCATTGTCAGATTGGCATCATACACTCCGAAGTCAACGAGGGAGAGGTTGGGGTATTGTGGTTGCGGGCCTGTGCGATACTTCAGATATGCATCTGTGGTCATCAGTGTCGTCGGTTAGTAAGTTTGTCTCAGCCCGGTTTGGTAAGAGGAAACCTTGGAAATAAACATTGGGGTATGCTCTGAAGATACATCTTCCTGTCCTTCCTGTTGGTTCTCTCTCTACCTCCGTCTCTCTTCGTCTTCTAATGCCTGTATAACGCAACATCTTCATCAGATTTTTCTGATTTAAGTGCCGAAGATATCCAATCTCTCGGTCTATGCTCTATCCGGTGTCTAAGCTTACATCTTCACGAGAAGGTTGATAGAACACGAAGCCAGACGGGGATTGAAAAGTGTTGATAGAAAGATTCAGTAATCAGAAATAAAGCGAGGTTATGAAATTCAGGAACTTCAATACTTGGAGTCTAAATGATCGGCAAGTCATCAGGAGATGTTCCTACATTTGCAAATCAATGTTTATGTGTGTGTGTGTTTGCCTTCATTAGGGTGTGTACACGTTGCATTTTTTGGGGACACAAATGGTAAATTCTCGTCCAGGTGTATGTGTGATGGGAAAGGTAAATATAGACACGTCATGAGACATCGGCTGGTGCTCATCAAATTTCAGTGCAGGTGCAGACAGTATATGGAAACGTTTGTGAAAATAAAACGACCCTCCACCAAAACAACTGTAATAATCGTCGCAACTTCAAAAATCCCCTCCACAGATGTCGCGTTTTTCACAATAACCATCGTGGTAGTGTGGAGTAGATGTGGCCTGAGCGAGCGAACAATTTTCGGATGGCAAATTGTGATCGACGGCGATTTCTCTTGTTTTCAAAATTGTCCGCCCGCCCGTCGATGTATATGCAAAGTGGTGGTCATGCTTCTTCCGCACGCAGTTCTTCTTCGCCTGGTCGTCGTTTTGCCCCGCCGTCATGCTGCGATATGAATGATGCGGGCATAGTTTGTCGGTGGTTTTTACTGAACAATCGTCGTCCTCCATTGTCTTACGTGCGGCATTACTGCTGCTGCTGCTGCTGCTGCAGGAGAGCTCATTAAAAACATCCATCGACTTCACGACCTCCTCGCCAGTGAGGGGGACTACTGAAGGACTGTGTACCACCGCCACACTGTGCGCGTTGTGTGATGAAACGCAAACAAATAGTTGTGTCCCTCCATAGCACACACTCTCCTCCACCAAACGCGGCCGGCTATCGGAGTCTCTCGCGTGGTCGGTTGGATGATGTGCCATGAATATCGCGCCCAGCTAGCCCAAGTGTGTGAGTTGGAGTGTGTCTGTTGGACCCGCCGCCACTCATTATCTGTGTACGGTGGCGTGCGCACGGTGGACCGGCGCGACCTCTCTGTGTTTTCGCAGTTTATATGGAGAAAGGGAGAAAGAGGAGGAGGAGGAGGAGCAGAGAAGTAGCTGCTGTACGTCGTTGTTGGCGGCGCATATGCTTGCCGATATGTTCGAAACTTTCTCCTATAATCTACGTAAGTCCCGCACACAACACCATCCAATAGCGGGAGGGACGTCGTTGTTGTTATGTGCATCACGCTTTTCTACGGACTGTTGGAGCAAATTGACAGGCTCAATTTTGACGCATTGACACACGGCGGTGGAATGGAGCTAGGAGATTAGCGTGAGGCGGGTCGGGAGTTTTTTTTTGCCATGGTGTGCTGGAGATCTCGACGTGTCTCGGCGTCCGGGCCAGGTCGACCGAGGTTACTTCGATCGGGACGTCCGATAACTTCAAACGACAATAAGGGCGAGAAGCGGGATTAGGCAGGGTTACACGAGGGGTGTGTGTGTGACCGTTACGAGAGACCCTCCTGTTTGTACCCTTTTGTACCCCGATACAACAATGCAAAATATCTTCAAAAAACACTCGCCAAAACCGCGCGCTCGCTATCTTATCGTTGACTACCTAACCTAACCAATATCGCCTGTGGCGGCCGCAATCCACCCACTAAACTCGTCTTATTGTTGTGCCCGTCAAATCTCGCATGTGTTGCTATTTGGCTTTTTCTTTTCTACAACACGAGCGGGGAGGGCTGCTACTACCCGTGCTCGGACGGTTTTCGAAGTTGCCCGTGAGCGTTTGTGCTCCGTGATAGATGGAGTGTGAGGCCTCGCATTACGAGTGTGATAGAGGAGAGAGTAGGTGTTTGTGTGTGTGGTTCTGAAGGCGAGGGGAGCTGATAAATTTGGCAATAATTGGGTACAGGCTGTGATTGCCACGGGCAAAAGCCAAAGCCACTGTTTGGACGTGGTGTAGCAACCCGGAGCGGCGGCTGATGGAGCAATAAGCAACAAAGTTGTTGTAGCGGAGATTATGTGCGTCCGACAAAACGAACGTTTGGGGAGAGGTACAGTCAATCAAACTGAAATAGAAATCTCGGGTGCTGCGGGGTCTCGTGCTCCGGAGTAAGGATCATAAAACCGTGGAGTTGGAGTTCATGTTTCCTTCTCCGATCTTGATGAAACGAGAATGAAGGTTAGGGAGTAGTAACTAATGCTTATTGGAATTTGTTGGGAATTACGTCTACAAAAGTGTAGTACATCGAGATGTTAATCAAGATATTGGATTCAAAATTTGGAGTTGAGGTACACAGTTTTGTTTCATTCTGGAAACACATTTAGGGACCGTCACAACTCAATGTTTCCAATCCAGAGTTGGCTCTACTAAGTAGTTCCCCCCTTGTCACGACTCACTTTCCAGTTTGGGTGCAAAATTTTCCTAATCATTTTTTTCCTCGTCTGACATTTCGAAAGATCCCACCCCGGCAGCTCCCTCAGTTCATGGCGAGTTCAAAAACCCCATTAATTGCAATAACCACCACCACCCCCCTCAGGGGTTGCAATCGTGTATACCCTGGGTGGCTGGTTGCGTCAACAAACGATGGCGAACGCGCAAACAACAGACCAACCCGGTCCCGCTCTGTGCTCTCCATTGTTGCAAACATCATGTGAGATTGGTCAAACCAATCAAAATCTTACCCACCTACACTGCCCACCGGTTGGTGTTGGATGGCTGGCTGGCTGGCCAACCGGGGAGAGTCATTGATGTTTTTTTTGGAGCAGACGGGTGCTATGCTTAGAGGTTGCTACTGATGGCCAATCGAACTGCTGCTGCTGCTGCTGCTACCGTTTCGATTTTGTTTTTTCTTCAATTGTGAAAAAGAGAGTGTCTCCGTGTTCGACTCACAGGTACAGAGAAAATGGAGGGAACGGGCTGTAAAACGCTGCCAGATAATTGTCTGTGGCTGGGTGCATTTGGGCAGTGTGGTGCTCTCTGGTAGATGGCATTGTGGGAAATGGCGAAACGATGGCGAACCATTTTGCTGGTGCAACTGTGTCTGGTCTGGTGTGGCACCCCGAAACACTGAAGTGCTTTTGGTTGTGCCTAGGTGCCAGCAGTATGTCGACACACGTTTCTGTGATATTTTGTTGAGGGTGCTATTATCTGTTGTTTGGCTTTTTCGTATTGAGAAACTGTTTTTGGAGCCAGCTGCGGTGGTGCATAAGGGTACATACAAATTAGCATTCAATTCTAGCCCAAATTCTGGAACGCTTTTGCTTCATAACTTACAGCAGCGTGAGCTTTAGAAATTCATCCGCGAATGTATCAAGATCTTACAAAACGTTGCGAAAAGTTGCAGCCAACTCTACTGCAAACTCATTTGCTTCACAGACAGCACAGCAGCCACCCTGTTCTCTGTGGCGCATTCGCATAAGACATTAGGCAAAACAGAGCATTAGGTAGGCCCCCGGCCTTTTGAATTATGGGACAATTCGGTGCGAAGGATTTCACACTCTTTCTTTCTCTCGGGGTTTGTGTGTAACTCGGTGCGCGCGGTGCAACAAATAGTGTCCCGTAAAGCACACGGGGTGGGTTTCCCGCAAGATGGTTATCAGATGTTTATGATGTTCAGGTTAAAAGAAGGTGGTTTGCAAAAGAGAGGTAAAACGAGCAAGAAGCTATTGCACAAAAATGGCCCGAAGGCAAACGTTTTTGGTGTAAATATGCTTACCAAGAGTAACTGGAATTTATTGTTGCAGCGACCGGCCGCCGACCGACCTGCCCCATGCCCACGGTGTGTTGTTGTGTACTTTCATAAAAAAGCTCATAATTAAGAGCAAGGTGCAACGTCCACAGCACAACAGCAGCAGCAGTTTTCCAATTTTGGAGGAAAGGCAGCTACCACCACTCTCTGCCGTTGCTTCTTGCTTCTTGCCCTGGGGGAAGAGAGGCATGCAAAAAGCAAGGAAAACAAATAGAAATGAATTAATCGGCTTTGTCGTCGTCGCCGTCGCTGCTGTCCCGTTTGTGGAACGGCCGGAACCAGTTAGGTTCTACTGATTCCCATTATCGAACGCTCACAACCGGACAGGTTTCTTGAACCCTTGTAGAGCGTTGGGTTGGGGCCGTTTTGGGGCCGTGTTCTTGAGCCTTTCCTTTTTACACCACCTTATGGTTATGTTTCGCGCAGGACAAAAACAAGCAAAAACACACTGCCGGAAAAATTAAGGAAACCGTGTTCAAAACAACAGTATCGACAACAACAACGAAAAAAAAAAAACAGGCCCACACTTCCCTCAGTCATTAAGCCTGACCTCAAAAACAATCTCTCCTCGCGTTGTACCTACCAAACGCTGAACTGTGGAGAAGAGGATAGATGGAGCGGGCTTTTCGGGGGTTATATTTTTGCCCGAAAAAAAAAACAAGAACCTTTTACCTTCGCTTTATTCGTGACCGCGTACTCAGCAGGCGCACACACACACACACACACCTGGACCCTTTGAGCGCCCACCAAATACGAAACGTGTTTTACCATTTCGGTGTGCTCTTGTTGCTGGTGGCCCGGTGTTCGCGACCGGGTGTTTTTTTTTATTTCTTTCATATTTTGCGTCCGCGGGTCGATTTGATTTTGTTTTTTCGATTATTCGCGCTACTTTCACAATTTCATCGGCCAACACTCTGTGACTGCCTACGAAAGGGTGCTGAGGCGAATTTTTATAGCATTTTCCTGCTCCCCGGTGCCCAGGGGCGATCGTACGCGTACCCGGCGTGAGCGAATTATTGCACAGAACAGCAGCAGCAGAACCGGTTGCGCTTTGCAGTGGTTGACCAGTTTAGGCAAAATCGGGAAAATTAATGGCCTTCCACCTCCTGTGTCTGGCTGAAGTGATTGGTGGGGAGGAAGGTGAAGGAGGAAGAAAAAGGATGCACAAAAAATCGCTTCTGTGCAGTGGCGACCGCCACTTGTGTCTTGAGTGACTTCGTGGTGATGGAGAGCAGGCAAACAAAGAGGAGCCGGGTTCGTTTCTGTTTTTGGCATGAACTTAATATCGCCGTTCCAAACACACACCAAACACATATGTGCCCGCGTCATCATCGTTTACGGTTATTCGAGGTCCATGTCCTTGTTTGGGCCGTTCGGTTCGATCAGTTCGTAGCGTTGTATTAAATCGGAACCTATTAGCGTAACTTTCTCACCAAGACAACGAAACAACGCGCATGAATTAATCATTTCTTTCACTTCTCTCTATTTCTCCACAACACAGGTTCTAGAATTTCTTGGCCGCGGCACATTCGGGCAGGTGGTAAAATGCTGGAAGAAGGGCACCAGCGACATCGTCGCGATCAAGATCCTGAAGAACCATCCGTCCTATGCGCGGCAGGGCCAGATCGAGGTGTCGATCCTCAGCCGGCTCAGCCAGGAGAATGCGGACGAGTTCAACTTCGTGCGGGCGTTCGAGTGCTTCCAGCACAAGAACCACACCTGTCTGGTGTTCGAGATGCTCGAGCAGAACCTGTACGACTTTCTGAAGCAGAACAAATTCTCGCCGCTTCCACTGAAGTACATCAGGCCCATACTGCAACAGGTAAGCTGTCGTGTCCTCCACTCTCTGGAAATGAGATAGATCCTTGGTGACTTCGCTCGAACGGAAGTCGTATGCGGGTCTGACGGTCGTAAAAGGCGGTGATTTACGTAATTTATGGAACACACAATTTCCTGGGTGTCGAAGCGAAGGAAAGCCACCACAATGTAATCTTCATCAAGACCACAGTTTGGTCTGTGGTTTTGCAGCTCTTGTGGGTGATATGGAATGGTTTTTTGTTTGCTGTTATCTTCTACAGAGCCGAAATGTGAAGATTGTTGTGGTTGATAGACCCTCAGCGTTTTTAATGTATTCCTCATCTCGCTGTTTGAACCCAATAATACCCGGAGGCTCCCCACTCTTGAGTTCAATTTCCTGCCCGGTATTAATTAATCCATGTATCGAACCTAACTCATCTTTCCCGCAGGATTTGCTTTCTTCTCTAAACCCCTAAATGTGCTCATCCGGGCCGTAAAGATAAGGCTAAAGGCCCAAAAAAAAAAAAAAGAACGCGCGAGCTGCTCTTCTTCCTGTGGCGTTGAAAGAGCGTGCCTTTTTTTTGGCAATGATGTCGCCTAATGAGGTTCATTTGTTGGTCTAGTCCTCTCGGTCACCGAAAAGGGCGGAAAAGGATGAGGATAATAAATGGCACACGGGAAATGGGTTTTTTTTTTAAAGAAGAAATGATCAACATTTCAAAACCCAAGAGAGCAGGTTTGCATCAATTCGACCACAATTTGCTGATGTCAGCGGGAGAAATGCATCGAACAAATGAAGTATGATGGCAAGGGAGAAGATCGTTTGTTTGTCCAGCTCCGAGGTTCGTTTGCTACGTGCCTGGCCTGGCCTGCACAGTACGGCTTGGTGTGTGCATTTGTTTGCTCTCCCTACTCGGTTGTCGCACATCCGTAAATAAAAACAAAACTTCCCAAATCAACCTTACTGATTGGGATGGTCGAATGTGTGTTTTGTTGACTCGCACGAACACCACAGGCGTGTGTGCTGAACCTGTTTGGCGAGTGTACATTAATTTTTAGGACGTATCTGGTTTACTCTGTGCCTGAGCGGGGACAGTGTGAGGGTTTTTTTCCTACCTCCGTGGGGTATTTTGTTCCCCCCGTTCGTTTAGTTATTGTGACTTCCCTTTCGTCCGATTGCTTCGCGATTACGATCAGAGATTTGTTTTGCGCTGAAGAAACAACCACACAGCAGTGTATATGGGTTGACTAGCGATGGCTTGTTTGTTGTTGCATGTTTCGACATGAACCGACCGGAGACCCCGGGAGAGTGATCAGCATTTTCGATTCAACTCACACATCGCAGCGCTTGAAGAACGGGGGAGAGTGATTATCAATGCCTGGGGTTTTTTCAATGCACTGATGTGGCTTTATAGTATGGTTTTAATGTGCGTAATAAAGGAAAGAAGGGAGTACATGATAATGGAGTTGGAGAGATGCCCTTATGCATTCTGATAGTGTGTGGCTTCACGAGATTGCGCTGCATGAAAGTGATCGCTTGGTTTGCTGCTGTCGATCAAGTCGTTGTCGATCGGTGTTCATTTCGCCATCTCAAGACTAGCGGAGCTAAAGAAGTAGAGGAAGAGGTTGCTTTAAAAAAACCATCTGACGACCCAGCACGGATGGGATCACGACGAATATGTAGGACATGCCGTTTTCGCCCAATTTCCATTCAACCGTCACCGTCAATTTAAGTTCGCATTTGCCTGCTCGATTCCGTCGCACACAAGATCGTTTTCTTTATGATCCTCCTTCTCCCAACCGTTCCAACCAGACAAATCTTGGCGATGGGTGAGAAAGAACAACCACCAATTCTTCGGAGTTCATCTTTCTTTCCCTTAAGGCGGAGAAATTTGCATGCGGGCTCGTTGTCTGAGTGGCGAGTTGCGGAGGAAGAAATAATCTGTGTGTTCGTCGTCGTCGTCCTCTTCACCTCGGTGTGTCATTTGGTGGATGTGGAGGTTGTCCTCCGGGACGATTGGTTTGGGGGCTTTTGCTTTTTCTGTGGACCTCTTTTTACACCACCGCCTGTGGTCACGAGTTGTGTACCGACCTCACAAAAAAGGGTGACCGCGAACCGCAAGATCTTAACTCATGGCAATAGCATTTGATTGTGGTGTGTGTGTGTGTGTGTCTGTCGAATGGAGGGCCTAAGCTGGTGTTGCGTTTCAGCTTTCATTTTGTGCAGATGCTGGCGCTGGTCGTGTCTGGAGGATCGTCTGGGTGACCCAATAAAACTCCGCTGATGATGGAGGGTACTACCCCGATTGCGGATTGCTAACGGGATTTCGGGAGCCTGCTACTACTACCACCACCGGTAACCAACCGGGCCGATCGGTGCGTTTTTATGTGTGCGATGCTCGTCGAACCTCCCCTGCCGCTGGAATCAGTCCATCGGAGATGGAATGATGAATACAAATCAATCGATACGGGCAGCAGGAGACAGGTTCCAGTGACAGCTGGTACACATCAATGTTGCCCACAGATTATGACAGCTCTGGAGCAGCCACCGAGAGAGAGAGAGAGGAGAACCCTTTGGAAGTTGCCGAGAAATTACCCATGCGGTGATGTCCAGGGCTTCCAGGTTTAATTGACATCGATTTGCCGTTAGCAGTGGCTTTATAGTGGGACAGTATCGAGAACCATCTGCTCCAACTACCGCCCTGGAGAACCCCCTGGTGCCTGGAAATGCATCTACTTTGAAGTTTCGACCTCCTGTGCGTCGGCAACACGCAGAAAGACCGATGGAGACTCCGATGGGAAGGAGGGATTCTCATCATTCACCTCACATGATAGATAAGCGCAATCATCATCAATTTCAATGTCCTACACACCCACTGGTCTCTTATCCCGGTGTTCCCGGGCAGGCAGCATGCAATTATCATTACAGTTTGCTTTTAATGCTGACCGTGTAGATGCGCCTCTGCCGCAATTTTCTGCGAACCTCACTAGTGCAATGGGTAACTCCCTGCAAGTGAGTCGCCACATTTGGTGCGCTATTACCGAATTTCGGTGCAAAATCCCTCATCGGGTGACTTGAATATGACAAGTTGCTTCGATGCGAGTTGTTGTGTCATCGTTAATACGGAGATACACCCGCGATTCAGCTTCCTTACATGGTATAACGAGATTCTCGATACACCAACACACACAGGACGGTCGCCATTCATCTTGTTTGGGACGCGTTAAAAGAGGCCAGAGACGTCGCGTTACCAATCCGACTCTTCGCCATGTACGGCGACATTTGCTACAGCTTTGGGGGCCTTGTGGTGTGTGCGTTGGTGCGATGATATCGACATGCGGAATATAGAGGGAACACGTGTGCGTACGCTGTGACATAAGGCGGCTGCTGCTACCACCGATACATTGTAGCGTGCACCTGGATGGCCCAAGGGTTGGAATGCTGTGAAAGGTCTTTAGCTTTCATTATGCACATTAGACCGAGGGACGTTTCACTGATTGTTTGAAATTATAAAACAAAACTTTGCTTTATCATCAGCGATCAGCGCTTCTCCCTTTGCGCACCTTCGCGTGCAGCCGTTGCATTTGCGTAGCACAGTCAATAGAAAGCGCTGTTGGTTGGCAGCAAATTTATGCTGGGCTTAACACACACACACTCTTTGTGGTCGCGATGTGCAACTAAATCTGTGTTTCAAGCCCGACTTAATTGTGCGTTGGTTGTGCGCGATGTGTGTATGTTACACAGCAGCAACCAGATTGTGCAGCGCTTATTGTCCAACAGCAGCAGTTATTTTTATTTAAATCATATGCATCCAACCGAGCACCACCACCACCACACACGATTAATTGAATTTATGGCGTAATTGCACGAGTGTGTTACAGTTAGGTGGCTGCAATTGAATTGAGGTTTGTAACGAACTCTCCCTGTGAAGCGAAGAGAGAGAGGGAGGGAGGGACAGGGCTTTCGTAAAGGTTTGTGTTTTTTACTCTTTTTGAGCCATGTTGAATCCGTTTGGTGGCTTGATTTAGTGTATTCGGAGGTGAAATGTATCCGATTTGGGGGGTGGGGGATGTTCTGTACGAAACGGTCGTCCCGTGTCGTCGCCAGACCGATGGGAGTAAATAATTCAGAACACACACACACGGGCAGAGGGAGGACATCGAGCCCGTTGTTGTGCGTCATTTGACTAACATTAGACCGCGGGAGGACCATATTCGTTTGATGGCAATGATAACTTTATCCGCGGAAGACGACAGCGACGACGACTACATACAACGGTGTTAATGATGCTGCTGCAACCGCCGAGTCCAACGAACAGCCAGCAATTGATGGAGGCGCTGACGTGTTTCAAAATGGAAAAAGTGAGATCGTACTCGGGCCTCGGGCGCTTTTGGGTCGGCATATCGGGGAGGGAGGGAACGTACGGTATCATTTGAATACCGTAAATTGCATAAATTAGTCGACGAAACTTTTGTTTTCTGTGTGCCGTTGCCGCGCTCTCATTACGCCTCTGAATGGCTTCTGAATGGATGGTGGTGGTGGTGAGTGTGTTCATCGGCGATGCGTATCGGTGTGTGCCCCCCTTTGGTGCATGAATGGCAGTGTGGTGGGAACAACGAGCGTTAGAGACGGGTAAAGGGGTTGCATAGTTTTTGGAACATGAATACTTAATCTAATCCCGGCTGGCCCGGGCCGGGAACTTTTCCGATCGTTTGCATTTGCAACGAGCGGTCGGGTCGGGTTTGACGGTTTGCCAATAATGCTTTTAGGGCGGACCGTGTCGCCCGTGTACCGGGCCCGTTCCATCTCTCACTTATCGTGGACTGCTTTATGCTTCCACCTCTCGCTGTCGATAAAAGTCCCACCCCATGAGCGTGTCTCGGTGCGTTTGGCGAACGCACTCTTCGCACTTTTGCCCGGTCGCTAAGTCATAATGTACTTAGCAGCAGTTGTTACCCTTCGGTTTGCCTAGCAAGCGCACCCTGCACAACGCAGATGCGATGCAAACGCACACACGAGAGATGCAAGCATAGTGGATGTGGAAAGTTTGCAACTTTTTGATGGGTTCCGACCAACAATGAAGGGAGAGGAAGAGAGAGCGGGGCCTTACGCGATTAGCAAGGGAAGAAGACGGCTGCTTTGGCTCCGGGCAAGCTAGACCAATCGCCAGACCCTTTGGCGTCTGCTGGCGGTGGTTCCAAGGTTCCGGGCGCGTTCGAATGGGTGTGTTTTGTTCGAGATCATTGTTTTGTGCGATGCTGTGCTTTATGTTTTGTTCGGGACGGGATGGGCTAATAAAAACGGGGTTGTAAAATGTAAAACTCTCATAAAGTTGGAGCTTGGTATGGAGTTCGTCTGGTTTTTGGCACGGCACTGTACATTTTGTCGAACCTAGGGCGGGGTTTTGTTTCATTTTGTGGAAGCATATGGAGGTTTTGTTAATACGTTTCGTCTAAAAAAGTTCCTGTTTTTCTCTTCTACTTGACAAACTCTAGGTTTTGACTGCCCTGTTGAAGCTGAAGCAGTTGGGCCTGATCCATGCTGACTTGAAGCCCGAAAACATCATGCTGGTCGATCCAAACCGACAACCGTACCGGTAAGTGAACTGGAACTGGAAGTAGCCGTGTGGAAATACTTATCGATTGATTCTGTGTTTTTGTTCGTTTCGTCAACAGCGTGAAGGTGATCGATTTCGGATCGGCGTCGCACGTCAGCAAAACGGTGTGCAATACGTACCTGCAGTCGCGCTACTACCGTGCACCGGAAATTATCCTCGGGTTGCCGTTCTGCGAGGCGATCGACATGTGGTCGCTCGGCTGTGTGGTGGCGGAACTGTTCCTGGGTTGGCCCTTGTATCCCGGATCGTCTGAGTATGATCAAATCCGGTACGTATGGATAGTGGGGGAAAGGAAGGTGCCAGAACTAACCATTGTACATGCTCATATTCCACAGGTACATATCGCAGACACAGGGTCTACCGACTGAGCACATGCTGAACAGTGCCAGCAAGACGGCAAAGTTCTTCTACCGCGATGTCGACTCGACGTACCCGTTCTGGCGGTTGAAAACGCCCGAGGAGCACGAGGCGGAGACGAACAACAAGAGCAAGGAGGCGCGCAAGTACATCTTCAACTGTCTGGACGATATCGGGCAGGTGAACGTGCCGACCGACATCGAGGGCGGCCAGCTGCTGGCGGAGAAGACGGACCGGCGCGAGTTTATCGATCTGCTGAAGCGCATGCTAACGATCGACCAGGAGCGGCGCATTACGCCGGGCGAAGCTCTGAACCACTCGTTCGCGACGCTGGCCCACCTGGTGGACTATGCGCACTGTAACAACGTGAAGGCGTCGGTACAGATGATGGAGGTTTGTCGCCGTACGGACTCGATGATTCACACGTGAGTAATTGTGCAAAAAGGTTGGGTTGTGTTGGCAAACGTATGTAAACATTTCTTTCTTATTCCAGTTACAACCTGAGTGTGCAACCAACGACGGCCACGCTGGTGACGAACTTTGTGCCGAACACTACCGAAAACATGACGATCACGTTCAACAACCAGGTGCAGCGGATTGTGCGCGAGCGCGCCCCGACCTACGACAACCATCTGTACCAGATCTACGGCGGGCGTAACGTGGGCCGCCAGTACAGCAATGCCCGGCCGGATGCGTTCCAGCACCAGCTCGTGTCGAGTATACTGTGCCCGCCCGGCTATCAGACGATGCCGAGCCCCACGAAGCACGTGGTCGTCGGTGGTACGTCGATGCAGCCACCGTTGCAGGTGCCGCCGCAGCAGTACGTGAACGTGCCCGTCCCCGTGTCGATGGTGGAACCGTCCTCCGGCCAGCGGATGCTGCTCACGAACGCGGTCCAGCCGAACGTGGCGTGGCCGCAGTCGGGCCGGCAGGTCGCCATCGTACCGTCCTGGTCGCAGCAGCCCGGGCCGGCCCATTCGCTCATTGTCGATTCGGCACCGTTCCTGAAGCTGGAAGGAATCTACCCGAACCCGCACCTCAACATCCAAACGAGCCATCACGAGCCGAAGAAGGAGTCGCCCGTACATCATCTGGTGTAAGTATCTGCCCCGGGCCCCGATAGGGCTTGTGTGGGATCGTTTTGTGGGTCTTTTTTCCGAGAGCGTGGTTTGTAATATTGTTTAGTGTTCGTAAATATTCCAGCGTTTCCCGGCACGACAAGAAGGAAAACAACCAATTGTCGCCGGTCAAAAAGCGTGTCAAGGAGAATACTCCGCCCCACCAGCGGTACAACCGGAGCCACATGTGCCCGCAGTACCACGACAATGGTACGGGCAGTGGTGCGACAGCCGGAAGCAGCAGTGCGGTCGCTTCATCCTCGTCCTCGTCGACGTCCGCGTTCTATCAGCAGCAGCAGCAGCAGCAACAGCAGCAACAATCCCAGGTCCCGAGCACTAGTGGCAGCCAGCAGATGCAGGCACCACCGGTACAACAAGCCCAGGCACAGGCTCAGGTCCCGGCCCCGCAGCACCATCACCATCATCATCATTCGCAGCAGCAGCCGCAGCTGGCGAGTGGTAGCAGTGGCAGCGGTGGTCACCACAGCCATCACCATCAGCAACAGCACTATCAACCGGTGGATTCGTCCGGTCCGATCAGTGGTGGTGGTGCAGGCAATTTGCATCACTCGTCATCTTCCACCTCGTCGTACGGTGGCAGTGGAAGCGGCGGTGCTGGTGGATCGTCCGTAGTGATGGGAGGCAGTGGAAATATCCACCACAGTGGCAGCGGCCACCATCACCACGGCAGCAGTGGACACATCCATCACGGACACGGCCACGCTCATCATGGCGGTGGTGGTGGTGCGGGCCATCATGGCAGCAGTCACCACGGGCACGGTGGCAGTGGAAGCTACGGCGGCAGCAGCAAGCAGCAGACGATCACAATTCACGATACACCGTCGCCGACGGCTGTGATTACGATCTCGGACAGTGAGGATGAGTCGCCGGAGGTGAAACACAGCACGAGTTCGTCCTCGAAGGGCTCCTCGCACAACGCGGCCTCGGGTCAGGCGTGTACGCGTGGCACACATCAATCGTCGTCCTCGTGCCGCGGAGGAGGGGGAGGAAGCGGCGGAAACGGTTGCAGTGGGGGTATTAAGACGTCCTCGTCCTCCTCAAACGTTGCGCACAATTCGTCCGCATCGAATCAGCTCAGCGGTGGATCCGGTGCCCACCAGCAGCAACCACAACCACAACCGTCGTCGTACCAGCAGTACGGACAACCTCAGCAGCAACACATGAGCGTCATCAGTAGCGGTAGTAGCGGCGGCAATGGTGCATCCTGTAGCGGTGGCTCTAGCAGTGGCCGACAGCGCAAATCGACGGCCGTGTCATCGTCGGCGACCGCGTGCGTTACACTCGGAGACAGCGATGGCGAAGGGGAACGTCGCAGTCCAAAGCATCAGCGTAAGTTCCCTTTGAACATGTTCTCTCTGTATAATATTAACTTACAGTAGCCTCTGTCTTTACAGCGATCAAGTACGAACAGCATGCCGGACAGTCGCAGAAGAAGCGTCTGCTTGCGATGGCCCAGAACGAATGTCTGTTGCTGCCCTCGTCCAGCGGCAGCGGTGGCAGCCAACAGCCACTGCACGTTCCGAAACAGGAGCCGAGCGAGTTTGTCGCGTACGAGTATCCTTCGCAGCAGCAGCAGCAGCAGGTCGACAAGCGTTCCTCGTGGGCCCCACCAACGATGGGATCGTCCTCTTCGTCCTCCCACTACGGTGGCGGTGGACACAAGCGCGAATCGTCCTCGTACATCCCGTCGTCTTCAGCATCGTCTTCGTCCTCGCTGGCCGCAGCAACGGCAGCCGCAGCAGCAGCCGCCGCCGCAGCCATCCAGCAGCAGCAACATCAAGGTGGCGGCAGTGGAGGAGGCGGCTGCAGCGGGGGCTCCCTCGGGCATGCTCCTCCGCCGCATGCTCACGCCAAGAGCACGCCGACCGGGGCGACCTCCTGGGGCCCCCCGACGGCGGCCGTGTACCGTCAGCATCAGCCGAGCGCCAACACGCCGCTCGGCAGTTCGCCCGGAGCCATCCTGCAGCAGCATCAGCATCAGGCCCAGCAGCAGCAGGACATGTACGCCCAGGGGGACATGTACCGCCGATCGGCGGTATTCGTCTCGCAGGCAGCCCCCTACCAGACGGCGTACAATCGGGTGGTGCCGCCGCCGGCACACAACGCCTCCAGCCGACAGGTGCGGAAGACACCGCTTAGCACTAGCTCGCCGTACGCGTCCAAGGACAGCACGACCAGCACTGAGCGCTTCCCGTCTTTTCCGTTGCAGGTGCTGCCCACACACCCGCTGCCAGCGCACATTCAGTTCCCGACTGCCCAGTACGGCCAGTTCGGACCGCTGAGCCCGGCACAGATCGCCAACAAGCACCACTACGCCTGGTTCGGCGAGTAAGCTGCTCGGGGATCCCTCTCTCTCTCTCTCTATCTCTCTTTCGCCGTGTCTCCGTCTCGCGTAAACTGCACGTATCCTAAAGCACTCGGACACCGTTGACGTCGTCGTCCCCTAAACTAGTGTGTGTGTGTGTCTATTTGTGTGCTGTTTTAACACGTATTTGGTCGTCGTCTTATCGTAATCTCTGCCGCAACCCGTCTGTTCGGGCAACCGTCAACGGCAACGGGATGAAGGATGTGAAGCAGGCCGACGTTGGGGTGTTCCGGTGTTCTTTGTGGTCATGCTGGCGCGTTTATATGGAGCAGTTTTACTGGGGAGCGTTAGCGTTAGAGAGGACAGGGTGTTATACTTTTTTTGTGTATTAACTTTTTTCCTTTTTCTTTCTACGATCGGTGTAGAAGCATGGGATGTAAAATTGTTTGTCGAAACGGCGAAGGGCGTTTAGAATAGCTGTGTCCATGTCAGCGATAATTGTTTAGTTTTGTAGGTTCCCGTTTTTTATATGCCCATCGTTTGAATATTCGCACGTACACGTGTACGTATGGTGCGTTCGGTAGTGCTTACAGAGAGATGAGGATTATGTTTACTCAGCTCTTTTCATACTTCATTTTTCAATGTGCTTTTTTGTCTACTATTTGCCTGCAGCATTGAATGTGTTTGTTGCGGGAGCATTCTTCTCAGTTTGAAATCTATATTTTGTAATATCGCATTAGTGTATCGCGTCTTTGAAGCGGGCAAAACCAGCAAGTTGTACTAGATTTTAGAGTGTATGGTGTGTGTGTGTGTATGTCTATCTGTCTCTGATAGCGAACATTACAAAGATGTGCTACGTTTCATGCAAAGTAGTATTCTAATTGTCTCTTGCACCACATAGAACCATTGCTCTACGTATGTTGAACACGATGTTTCTTTCTTGTTTGTTTGGAAACAGCCGGCAGCCGTTGGTTCGGGCAAACTTGTCAGTGCAGGCGTGTTACAAACGGGGAACTTTGAATTCATTGATAATAATTGTACAGGAAACGAAGGAAGCAGCTATGAGCTAGGATAAACGTTATACTGTTCATGAATGTTTCGGTGTTTCACACAACTAAGAACTGAGTGGCTCAGAGGAGGAGGCGATGTTACGGTAATGCATTCTTGCTATATTTGTCCAATTAGGTTCTTTTAATAGTGCAAAACTATCTTACCTTTAGCGGAAAGCGAAAGGGGAAGGGGGTTTAGTTCTATATTGTATTTTTAAAATTCTCTAATTTACGCAGCAACATATGGTAGAGGAGTGAGGCAGTGATAGTTATCACACGGTTAAACGACTGATCGAAAGGGTAGCGGCCAAGAGTGAGAGGATATGTGTGTGTGTGTGTGTGTGTGTGTGTGTGTGTGTACATAGCTAGAGAAACCTTAAGTGTGAGGCATTTGTGTTTTGAGATAGCATTGGGTGAAAACGTTTCACTGCAACATTATTCAGTAGCGCAAAAACATGCGAATACAAGGCGATAAATGTATGTTTGTAGCAGGTTCAGTACGCGTGTCTGTATGGCGGAAATGTGTTTTTCATTACATTTGTTTTTTGCACCTATGGTTGTGTATCGTCTTTTGATTTGGCTCTGTTTTCACTTTCGCCATAAGCATAACTCGAGTACATGTAGCACCGCACGATGGAAGCAAGGGCATATAAAGAGCTATCGTATACCTGCGTGTAGCGCAACGCAACGGCACACGTTTCAAAATGGTTGGTACCTGTTGAACAATTGTAAACTATTATAGCAGCGGGAGGTCTAAAGGAAGCATAACAATTCGCATTTAAGTATTTGGAAGGAAAACTCAAAGTGTGTGTGTGTGCGTGTGCGTGTAGTAGCTTAATCAGAAATTTGTCTTTTGTGATGTTTGTTTCCAATTTTAATCAGCGGGAAGATGGCAGTCCCGGTATAATCAGTTTGTCGCGTGCAGTGCGTTTGAGTTTGGAGACCAGCTTTGTATGATTATCGAATACGTATTGTGAAATGCATTATTGTATTTATCCAATTGTTCTGCTGGAGACGCAAATGGCATTGCTTTGTGTACTCTGTTGACAATAGATGTCAGACAGTAAAAGGGATCATTAAAGTAAAATCATTTAATTTACATGAACATGAATATCCAACAGTGTAGAACAACCAACACCATTGGGGCACATCAAGTGACGGTAACACTCACGTATGGCTTTAGACAGGCTAACAAGAACTGCACACGAACTGGCTTGTTGTGCTGTGTGCGTTCGTTTAGTTGAGAGCGTATGGGATGAATTTAACACTCTATTTTAATATGCGTAAAACAAACATGTGGAAATATCCACCATTGTTTAATCAACAATAAATTAATACAGAAAATTGCCTTATGTATGAAACAAAACAAAAAATAACAATTACAACTATATTAAGTGTAACTAGAGCGAGCGAGAGAGAGTTAGAGAAGAGGGGCTTAGTTGGTGCGCAACATCTAACAGGGGTAACATATAGGTTTAGCTTTTTTTCGTTTTATCAATAGGGGAAGGTATCATCCTGCGGGAGCTATCTTCCATGTAAAAACTATCATCATTTTGCGTTGTATTAAAGGTACGGGCTAATGTTAGAATAGTTTGCACAGACACACACACACACACCACTGCATATGGACTGAACGGAAGTTCGCTTCCCCCGCTTTTCATGCTGCTTCGGCGAGATAAGTCTTTTAAAAACTACGAAGCGCGTTCCTGACGCTTGCTTGCATAGCACGTTTCGTTGCAGCATTTGGGCGCTGTGCAAGCCCAATTTGCAGCTGCATTTGTGTGAAAGCACGTATGAGAACGGAAAACGCTTTCGCTCATCACACGTCCACAGCAAGATCTCTACCGGTTTCTGCAGAACAGTGTCCTCCAAACTATGCTGACGGGTTGTCGCGCATACTGGAAAAGCAACTATTGATTCACAACCAGCCAGGTGGTACCGTTTATCAGCAGAGTCAGACTGTCCTAGTTTACGTATTCTTTTCTTATTAAACATGCATAAGTGCTAAATATATATCTATAATAATGTAACGAATCACCTTCCACCGCACCTTCGAGGGGGAGAGCAGTAGGGAAGCTATCATCTTGATCGGTGGCTTCATTTGTCATCCGAGTGATTTTACGTACGTTTTCGTTTTTGTTTTAATTATAATCATATAAGAAACACACAAACAAACAAACAAACTAATCAATATATAGAGAGACTGGCTATAACATTACTTCATTAGCTTATTGTGTTAAGGTTTTTATCGTTTACTGCTGTACCCTTTTCTCATTCACTCACGTGTGTAATTCATCGGTTTGTGGTTCGTTGTGCTTGTTGTTGATGACTCGATTGACACCGGGCACAATAATATGGCTCTATATGTACAGTACCTTCCGTTGTTGGGGTTGGGCAGCTCACCAGCGAGTTGATTCATTTAGTGTTTCACTTTTCCTTACAAATAAAACAAAACTTTAGTGTTAGCTGTTTCCCGGGGGGGAACAGCAGTATTCGTAACTCTATGCATATGATAATATTCACGAGATTAATCGGTAAAATGCGGTGGTGTGTGGTTGTAGTACAACCGGCAACCCACACTCACACACTCAAACACAAACGCATACGGTCAAAGGGAAAATGGTTGATATTGTGTATTGTATCTATTCGGAACAAATGTTCGTTTTATTTCTACAAACAAATGCGTTTCTGTTTTACCACTAATCGATTACCTTATTTTGTGCTCACAATTTATATAAAACAACTAATATAACTACGTTTATCAAAACAGCAGAGCAGAGCGGCAGCGCATCATTAGCGTCGCGCCAGCCAGTTTAAAAGATGGTATACCTGATACGGGATTATAACAATAAACATAACACTAGGAAAACACTGTAGAACAAAACACCAACCAAGCCAATAAATGCTCGATACTCGAGTGATATAGGAGCAAGATAGAGAGAGAAGAAGGCAAGCAAACACAGCGTTATAATAACTGGTTAATTTTCATATATTCGTGTTTTGTACTTTCGGCCACCTCTAGGAAGGGTTCCCCTATATAGATAATATATATACACATTTGTACGTGTACGCGTGTCAGTTCAGAACGCTGTCCGTTCATACAATTAAACGAAATAATTGCTTTTTGACTAAATGCACACACACCCTACTACTAGCCATTACAAGCTCGATTATCAATTGTATCGTAACCGACAAACAACAAACATTTAAAAGTGGGGCAGTTTTTGGTTGTTGTGTAGTTCCAACACTCTCGCCCCCGAGCACAAGCACGGCACAGGTCCGTCGCAGGGTTGCTCTTTGGATTGTTCGAATGAATGGGCGGAAAAAAATCATATTTTATCACTACAACACGGTTGGTTTAGTTTTTTTTAAATATATATTTGTGAAAAGTCTCCCCGATCATCATACCCCGCCTGTCTGCCTATTTTGTACGATATGTAACTATTAATATTGCCTTATATTAGGAGAAAAAAACATAACACATATGACATACTACAACAAATACTACAAGCGGAAAAATAATCAAGCTCAGAGTTGATAGTTGTATCAGTTTTCTTTTTTGTATCTATACCCTCGGTAAAATAAAATACGCGCATAATTATACGTGTGAAAGAATGGAACAAGATAATTTAAAAGCAAACAACAAACAAAAACGGGAAGGAAGCGATCTGTTGGTGGACACAAATGCATAGACCCTATTATCACTTATAGAGAACAAAACACGACACACACACACCCTCACTAAACAAAAACAAAGCATACAAAGCAAGCATTAAGAGTATAATATAATTGGTAAAATGTATAACAACATACAACGTTTATATATATATGCATATAAAAAGTTTATGGTAACGAAACGCAAAACGCAAAACAACAAAACGCTCTGCCCTCGGGCAGTGAATAAAGTCAAAAGAAAAAAGTGAAAAAATCTTTACAAAACGTAAACCCCCTTTTTATGCGTCGTTATGATTTTGTTTTTTGTTTCCTTTTTTGTTTCCTTTTTTTATATATTTCAATGTTATTCCGTTATTCCGAACATTATTACACAGGTATTCGTTTTTTTTACTTTTTGTATGTTTTCTAATATTTTTTGTGTTCTTTTCTTTATTTTCAGGTTAATTTTATTGTAATGAACTTACGTGTGAAGCTTTTCAGTTTGGTTGCATTGTGAACAATATAGCCGTGACACAGTAGAAAGAAGTTTGAATAGTAACGATAGTAATGTGATCAAAATTGGATGTACGTATTTTGTATATAAACATACTTATAATCGAAACCCTGTTAGCTCTAATTTTGTTGTTAAAAAGAAAACAAAACATAACACACACGTAGACACAAAACTATGCTACCTTTTTGAGCGAAGGGATCGTTTGTTTGCCGTGGGTTTTTATGTGCATGCAAACGCAGATAATAAGACAAAAACACACAAGGCAGACCCAAAATTATCTCAATGTTCGGACTGTTTGTATTTTTAAATGGGCAGACTAAGTACTAAAAGGCTCCTTGCTCCGTTGTGGGCTGAGAGTAGTAGTGAGTTACAAGAACTCAAACACATTGAATAGAGGCGAGATTCAAACAAGAATTAATAGTAGCGTTTTGTTGGTGGCTCTTTTGCATCTTGTTCGAGTTATTAGTACTACACTGGCTGTATAACTACTGAGACAAGAGAGAGAGAAAGAAAGAAAGAAGAACGAAGCTGAAAGTGAAGGTTTTAACAGGACGTTACAACACGAGAAGGGAAGAAAATAATCAACAACAAACACGATGCTAGATGATAGATGTATGTAACAGTAATAGTGTTCAATGCACACAAGAGGCACGTAACGAAGGCCGGATATTAGTAGTGTTTGTAGGCTGTGTATACGTATGTCTGTGTCTGTGTCTGTGTGTTGATACGTAAATGTGGATCAAGGATCAATCAGGATTTTAATCGTATTTTCTCTCTATCTCTAAATGGTTCCCTCCGTTTTCTATGCAAACTCGCCCGCGGTCTTCTCGGGTGGGCCGCAATCCAACACATGCATGTTCGTTCCAAAACACAAATAATCGTTCGGAGACACACAGAGGATTTAGCAAAAAAGCCAGTAAAAAGCTCCCAAATAGTGCGAGTGTGTGTGTGTGTGTGTTGTAAGAAATGATAATTACCTTTGTACTTTCTACTCGTCTATTTGTGGTTCTGAATGAATGAAACAAACCCCGTTTTTACGAACACACTGCAGTATGCGCCTGTGTGTTTGTGTCTGTATGTCTAATGCTTGTAAAACTGACTGTATAGGGAAAACCCATGTAAGAATTGTTCGTTTTGTAATCAAAACCATACGGCGCCAGCACACACACACTCTCTCTCCCTCTCTTTCTCCCCCATAACTCATCGCGTTTGACGTTTCTTAAGAAATTCCATTCGGTAGTAGTCATAAATCTTTCTCTCTATCTCTTACATTCCCTCCCCCTAACCATCTATCATCTCTATCTCCATTTTCTCTCCGGCTTTTCATCATCATCAGCATGGTGGTCCAGTGTTTGACTTGAGCGTAGTTCCGGAACAGCACGACAAACAAAAAGCAGATAATAATCCAACTTTAATCGACAGAACAAAGGACAAACACGCGAGACAAAGCAGCAGAAGCGCGTTGGAAGGGAAGGAGGTAGGCAAAAAAAAAACAATGAAACGCATCAAACCGAAATACATATTTGTGATAATAAAATTAACATAGAGTGCATATATATAGAGAAGATATATACATATACCATTATACATATTATCTATACACAAACAGTACATTTCGAGTTTGGCAAAAAGGTTAGCAGTAGAGTGAAACCAGGGCACAACAGGCAGTGTTTGGGAGTGTTTCATCGATCGATTGGATCCATTTCTGGCAGCCCTGGTGTGTCTACTCTGTGTGTTTGAGTAGTGTGCAAAAAAAAAACGTAAAAAAGCAGCTGATGAATGATTAGACACAAACAGAGTAACAAAAAAAAACAAATAAAACAAAACCAAAAGCTTTTATATAACAAAGAGAAACTCGGTAGAAAATATGCTTAGAGAAGATTTGTTTTGTACTAAAAATAAGATAGAAGCAGAAGGATAGTGGGGGGGACAAAAAAGTAAAATAAAACCAAAAATTATACAACATAACCTTAACGTTTGATGCAGATGCTGCTAAAGTGCATCATTATTTAGAGGAAAGGATAGTTGACGATAGAGACGTAGAGAGAGCCATGCTAGTAGTGACAGCTCCAGTTTCGATGTAAAAGAGCACCTAGAGAACGAGAACCACAGACACAAACACACACACACACGCACCTTGAAGGTGACAACAAAAACCCCAAACTTTACTCAAGCGAGCGCATAAGAGCGACACCCCCAAACAGGTCCAAAAAACAAGTTTTAGTAGTATTTCTATGATAGGCAACAGATAACAGCAAACAAACAAACGAAACAAACCCCGTATCCCTTCACATACTAACATAATCTGAACGGCCAATTTACAAGTTTATTAGTGTCGCTTTGTAAACGAAACATACATAAACAAAACAAAGCTTAAGTACTAACCACTACTGTCAGAAGTGCGGAAATTGGTACTGACAGTTTGCTACTTTTGACACGCTCCCCCTTCTCCTGTTCCTCCTGCTCCTTCCACTACTCTTTGCATGGAGCAGCCGACGCCCCGTACCGGAGTGAGTGACTTTTTCACACATCCCATCGATTAGAGAAAACCGGACATATAGCTTTGTACAGTAGCTGCGCTGCGATGATGTACCGTTTGTGTAGTACGCAGCGAAAGTAGAAAGGGAAGCATAAACCCTAGCAGCAAACGTTTTCTGCAGAACCAAACCAAACCAAGCCGCCGCCGAGGTTAAAGGTTAAACCTAACAGTTACAGTGTACGTTTTTACCAATAATGTGAAATCGAATCATCTTTCAAAACTCAATCGCAGAAACGTATAGAATATATTATAGGGCAGCGTTTTATATACAGGGCTTCTTAATAGTTACACAAACACACACCCTATTATGCAAAACAACCAATAAGCAGTAGCAACAAATGGGAGGGGCGGAAAAAGGAAACAAGGATATTGTGTGGCGTACGTATAAGTGGTAAGCAAAAAACCAGTACTTTCATGAAACAATAAAACAAATTAGTTTAACATGCAGTGCAGCGAAAGAGAGAGAGAGAGAGCAAGAGAGAAAAAGCACAAAAACACATGCAAGCAGCAAAAAAAAACAAACAAACAAATCGAACAATACATAGAAAGGAAAGAAAGAAAGAAGAGGATAAATAGCAAACCAAACAAACCAGTAAAAACAACCAAAAAACTAAAACAAAAAAAAACACAAACAAACACACAAAAACAGCTAAACAAACAAGTATAAAAATGAAATAAAACGGGAAAGTCTGATTAATTTTAATATGGTACAAGCGATGAAAAACAAAACCCAGCTAACAAGAGGAGATCGCGAAGGGAAGGGAAGGTAGAAGAAGTAAAGCAACAGTAGCATACAGCAGTGTAATCACAACAACCAATTAGAAAGTGTGTGTTTGTTCGTTTGAAAAGGCACAGAAAGGTGTGTGTGTGTGTGTGTGTTTTTGTGAAAATAAGCAAACAAAAAACTTTGTCAATGTGATTGTAAATGTAATGTTTCAAATTAGGGTCACTTCACTAACACAGACACACACGCACACACACAGATTTAAACACATTTCAAAAGTGATTCATTTCCTTCTGATTTATAGTTTATTACTTCTCTTTTTCACATTTCTACCTTTTCTAACGCTGTTTTAGAAACAGGTTTGAGAATGGCCTTGGTTTACAGGGGTTTTCTGCCTTAGTTTTGGAAAAGTTGTCGTTTTTTAGAACAAAACAGGTTCAATTTAGAACACAATTTCTGTAACATGTTCATACACACTTACCCTCATACACCACATACTTACACGATACTTACGAGACTTATGGGAAAAAGCAAACAATCTCTTTCTATGTGTAGCGATTACGGCTGCCGGCTAGCGACGGATAGTGCATGAGAAACTTAAAAACTTAAAGCTTAAACACCCAGTAACCAGTAAAACCGAGCATAAGAGAACCGTTAAACACAGTGTGTGTGAAGGGGGAAACAGTAGCACGATTGCAAGAAGGAAGCAGACAGACAGGGCTAAACATGCAAATGTAACATGGGCAACGATATAGAATACTCTACTCCTTAAACCTTAGCTGATGGGAGCGATGGCACTCCAAACCAACCAACCAACCTAGAACGACGTGTCTGTGTATGTGTAATAAGCATTTTGTGTATAAATCTTACTCTCTTACATCTCTCCAGGGAGGGGGCAGGGGTGTTATAATGGAGGTTTGTGTTTTAGTGCTGGATTCGTCGTGTGTGAGTACGAGTTTAGAATGTTTAGAGCCCCGCACCAACCAAACCAAATCAGAAACTGTCCAAAACTCTATTGTCTAACTATTAATGGAAAGCTCTCTCTCTCTCTCTCTTCTCTCAGTACCGTACACTTTCACACTGTGTCTGTGTGTGTGTGTTTTTAGACAACCTCCTCCCCATCCATTGTGTGTGCCCGCCGTTTGTGATCTGGTGTGAGTATGAGGGAGGCAAGAAAGAGAAAGACAGAGAGAGAGGGGGAGTTGGTTAGAAACTTGATGAGATGCTTGAAGAATTTTTGATAAAAGCAAATTCGCACCGAAATACCTGCCTAGATTAGCGTTTTCACTCTATTCACTGTAGTGAGCGGAATGTTTTGGGGAGAAAGACGAGGATAGCAAGAAAGGAAAGGGACAAATATTTCGCTACAAAACCAAAGGTACGATACGAGATACACAGACGGCACTGGGTAAGCATCCCGTTTTTATTCGGCTATAAAAGGATAAAGGTAAAAGAAAGCGCACACACAGAAAAGAGCTGGATAAAAAATGGAAAAGAAAGGACAAGAGAAGCAAGAAAAAAGAAAGAATGAATTTGACAAAAGAAGAGAGAGAGAAAGAGAGTGTGTGTAATATGCATAAAACTACTTATAAATGGAAACACAATGATAATATAGATATATATACATAGTAAAAGCTGTAATTGTAATGTGGACAGACAAAACACACATGCAAACAATACAACAGACATACCTACACGGAAACAAAACGAAACAAACAAATAAAAATAACAAAAGTGTAGTTACATATATGACAAAGAAGTATATATATGCGTAAATATATGATATATTTTTGAATGTAAAAAAGAATAAAACTGTAATACACAACACAAAACATGGGAAAACACACCACACGCGTACATAAACACATCAACATAAGTACATAGTTTTTTGGAAGGCTGACAAGAGTAGGGAGAGAATAACCAAAAAGCGGGCCTGCGTTAGTAACAGTCTTAGCCTTGGCACACACACACACACATCACATCACATAAACCATTTTGAAGGGGGAAACAAACGAACAAAAGCAACAAGTAAACACAAATACAAAAGCTAAAAAAACAGTTGGACAAAAATATTAACCGAAGCTTGCACCTAAGCGCAAAGTACGGTGTGAAGGGGTAGAGGGAAAGAAAACATTATGAAGAATATTAAACTAAACACATTATAGTGCGGACAAACCGACAAAACAACACCTACACTCACACAACAACACAAAAACCTAACTTTGTTGAAAAAAAAGGCGTGTATTTGAAAAAAAAAAATGATACAAAAATGAAAATACTACAGCAAATGCAAATTAACTAAAATGGCTCAATTTTCCTGTCCTTCTCGCTTGGCGAAGGTTTATCTAATATCCGAAATGTTGTGAATTAGAACAACGAGGTTATGTTCTTCATCTTACCCACTGTGCATTTGCTTGAGCGCGCTGCCCTTAGCAATGACACAAACCTCAATACGGGCGCTGCGATATATGGCTGCGTACGTAACGCCTCCCAACAGTACGCAACCACTTTTCTTTCACTTTTAGTACAAACGGAAGCGGAAAACAAACTCAGCGCAGCTGGAATTTAATTTTTCCATTTTGGTTTATTTATTTTTCTTGTTTTGTTGTCGGTTGTTTTTTGTTAATCGTTAAATTAAGTAATAAATATCTTATGTCTTTCTCCTTCCGTTTTCCCATCACCCCATTTCACACACCACACGGCCATGTTTCCTCCCAGCATTCACTTTTGCTCTCTTCGGCTCTTTTCCGTTTATCCCTGGGATAGTCCTCTGTCGCTCTGTCGTTCTGTATGCTGTTTGCTATTTTCATGCTTAATTTTTCAGTTTGCTTGCTTCTCCTGCCCATTCCTTTCCTGCCTTCGGTGCCTTCTGGTTGTTTGCTGGTTTCCTTCGTGCTTTAATCGTTGAACGGATTTCACCGCACTCCCAAGCGTGTGAGTTGAAAGAGCCATTTCACGCGATTAGTTTTTGAGTTTTTGCTTTTTGTCTACTTGTTCTTGTCCATCGTTCAACACTTCAATATGGATGATAATCATAATTTGCTTTTAGTTCGGTAGTAATGCTGAGGATTTCTGTCTTGTGTTCATTTTTAAACTAGTTTCCTATTTACTTTTCTCTTCTCTCTCTCTCTCTCTCTCTCTCTCTCTCTCTCTCTTTATCTCTCTCTTTCTCTCTCTCTGATTAGCTTTCTTATTTAAACCATTTTTCTAGCACTTTTGCCGCTTTGCCTTCACCGTTTCCTCTTGTTTTTTTTCATAATATCGGTATTGTTTGCAGTAATGTTTTGTCTTGTTTTTTTTTTTTCGTCTTTCTTTTGCTTTATTTCGTTAAGATCTGAACGTGCTTACTGTTGGTTTTTATTACTAGCAACAATGTTTCGCTTAGCGAGCCATCCACTCTCCCTTCTAATGTTTGCCTTATGTTTTTGTTTTTTTCTTCTACCGTTTAACTATACGATGCTGTATTTGTTTGTTTCGATTTTTCATTGTTCTGATAAAAATTGCAACCCTTTTCATTTTCGCATTTGCCATGGATCTTTTAGTCTGCTGAGTGGAGTGTGTTGTATTAATTTGCGCTCAATCTATTTCTTATTTCTATCGTACGGCACACTGCCAGAGATTTTCTCTGCTTTCTGATTCTTGCTTCATGTTTTCTACGAATGTTTGTTTTGTTTGTTTGCCTTCGTTCTGGAATCGGTTGTAAGCAGTGGTAGCGTAATCTCTTAACCCCTAGATACTGTTTGAATAGTTTTTTTTTTGTATTTTTTCCCGATACTTTTGTGCGACTGTCTTTGGCGCTGTGTTAGTATGTGTGTGTGTGTGTGTTTGTTTGTTTTATTTTATTCGTATTAATTAGTTTTTGTTGTTGTTGAATTTTACTATCTTTCCTTCATTCGCACTTTGTGTGTTGTTGTTTATGTTTGTGTGTTTGTGTTGTTCATTTCGGTTTTTGCTAGCGTAACTTTACTTTGATCTGGTTGTTTTATGTTTTGTAGATTCAATTTGTTTCAGAATTAATCAACAGGATATTGTTTCTCAACGCAACTCACGTGCGTCACTTCGTTCGTCTCTTTCTGTCTTCTGTCTTCTTTTTTCAGCTACTGCAGCTTAACTATTTACATTTAGAATTATCAACATTTGTTAGCCCGACAGCACCGCCCAGTCTGTATGGCACATGTTGTAACTTGTTTATGTTTATTATAGTGCATTTCCCTTTTCATTCCCTTTCCTTGTCTTTCTTTCTTTTTATTATCTTCTATTTGACTACTTGACGCTGTGTACTTCGTAAAAACGTATGAATTTTACAATACTTCTTATCGTTAGGGTGTTTTATCCATATTGTTTTGCGATAATATTACTAATGTTAGCTGATTTCTTTCTTTTATTATTTTTTTAAATCTTTTTCCACCCACTTTGCTTCACACTCTTCGCATCGTCTTCCTACACTCATTCCACATCGTCAGCTCTGGGAAGCTGCACGATATGTTTACACCCATTGTTTCTTACTGTCACTCGTATTGTTCGAACTCGTTTGTTTGGTTGTGTGTACGTTTTTTTTTTCAAATGTGTGTGTGTGTGTTTGTGTATTCTTTTTTTTTGTTGCATCATTTGTTTTTGTTTTTTCTCTTGTTTTGTTTAAAGGTTATACTCGTTTTAACGTGCTGGTAATGCGTGGATTCGTTTTTGTTGTTGTTGTTGTTTATTTATAGGTTTTTTTACTTACTGGTTACATCAGTATATTTTGCTTTAATTCAGTTTGATTTTTTTTAATTTAAAAAATAGCTTAATCGGTGTTGTTTCTCATTCATAAGCAAAAACTAAATCAGACAGAAAGGAAAACAAAAGTTTGCATAATGTGATCAATATTTTCTTATTTAAAAAAAAAACCTAGTTCTTCTGGCAGTGATTTGAAAGCATTTCCCTTTGCTACACGCTTGTACTGGTGTGGATGTGTGTGTGTGCGTTTGTGTCTGACAGATGTAAATTCATTTCATTTTGCATTGAAGGCGCACTATTCACGTCGTAAGGCATTGATAAAATGTGCTAGAAAAGTACCAAAAAACAAAACCTTTTCGTGCTCAATATGAATGAACTCAAAACAGAATAAAAAAATAAAGCAAAGAGAGCAATAAATTCATAGGAGAAGAACATAAAAATAGCAATGAGAAACTGGTGAGTGTTGGTTTGATGCCATTGGAAAGTATATTATTTCCTCTCTTTTTCTCCAATGAACTCTCCACATTTATTGCTATTGATTTGAATATTTTCGCTATTCACCTGCTCCACTGTGCTCGCTATGTTCGGCCTTTTGCTAGTATAGGGCTTTCTTCACGTTGGTTGATCGGTTGTTTTATATTAACTTCCACTACATTTCCTTCCCTTCCATCGCAATTGTATTAGAGTTTTGATTTACAAATCCAATCTTTCGTTTTTTTCTATTCGGTGCTCTCTTCAATCGATTTAAAAAAAAAGAAGAAGATTTAACTTGCTTTGCAACGTTTGATACTGTTTTATTTCTTTAATTTTTTCCTCCTTTTCTCGTTCTCGCTCTTCTCTTCTGCTTCATTTGATCGCTTCTCTTATCTGTATATGCGCGAAACGGTTTCGGTTTTCGTTTTAATGTAAGTTTTTCTTAAAAACCAGTGTGTCATTTGGCAGTGCATCAAAATTACTTTAAACGTTTTTTTATCTCAACCACTTTCCAGGGGGCGCTCTTGCTGAACTGCGGCTGCGTTTTCTGTGTTTTTTAGCGTGCGTGGGCTCAAGAGGCATGTGAGAGCGAACTTATTATTCCCATAGGCACCCTTTCCTTGTACCGAAAGGATAATTCACCCCTTTTCTTTTTTTTTTGTTTCGCTGTCGAGAGAATACTAATGCGTAAACGGGTAAAGTTACCTAGAGACCTGCCCGGCTGGCCTGCCGTGTCGTGTGCCTAACAATTTGACGTGGCCACTACTTACACGATGATAGTTATACAGTGGAATTAAGATACTACTACAACGCATGTGGATGTATGTGTGTGTGTGTTTTTTTTCTTTTCTTTTGACAATGTTTGCTACTACTTTGCTTCCCATTACACACACACACGCGCGCGCGCTTACACCCTTAAGGATAAGGCTTAAACCTCGTGGTAAGTTATAGTACTTGGTATATTATAAAGATAAACTCTACGCAGTATAATTTATTTCTCTAAGTACTATATTTATATGTTGTTTTATCTATATTTATATTCATATATTTATGTATGTATCTATATATATGTATATATATAAGTGTTTTGGTTTTGTTTATTTTCATTAAACCGTAGTGTTACGTTGATGTTTTCTGTTTGTTGTCCAATTGCTAAGACGTAAGTACAGAAAAATCATTATCTACATGTTTTGACGCTTAAAATATGTTCTTTGTTGGTTTTTTTTTGTTTGCTTTGCTTATATTGGGTTGGGTTTTGGTTGTTCTTTGTTTGTTTTTTTTTGTTTTGTTCATTTGCCTTAACTGTAACGCCCGTTTGTTCTTGACGAACAGCGTAATGCTCTAGCGTTGGCGCAAGACCGAGCGTTCGCGCCCATTTATACAGGTGGCAAATAAAAAGCAGTGGTTAACAGCAGTTTCAGAAAGCCAGAATAAAATCAACAAATCAAAGTTGAAAAAAAAAACATATTTTAACGTTGTTTCAACTCTTTCAATAAATATCAATTTCAAAAATGACAAATAGAACCTGATTTCCCCGAACAAATGTAACCTGTAACAATGAGATAGAGAGAGAGAGGATTGTAAAACCATCTCATAAAACGACCCAACACAGACGATACATCGATACAAACATCTAACAATTCCTCTTTCGCACGGAAACATGCTTTTAAAATAGAACGACAAACGAGAGCCTTCCCTCAACCGTCCCCGTTTCTTACACGATGTAATTAATTACTTTATATCTAAACCTTAACCGTAAGCTGACACCGTTTCGGCATTACTTCATCATGGTTTTTATGTATTGCTTTCCCTACAGTTACCCAGGTAAACGTGGGGCGTGAGTGTGAGGAGAGAACAGGGCTCCTCGAGATTCTGACGCCTGTGTGAAGTAAAATGTACACACGCTGTTAATTCCTCACCGGCATAGCATATGGTTGAGTGTGTGTTTTGGATGGCTTTTTTTTATAAAAAGCGGTTTAACAATGGTTAGCCTATTCGATTCGATTAAACGAACAAACGCGCTGTTCAAAAGCACACACGCCTTTCCAATTGCATACTTTGAGGCGCATTTATCCATATTTTTGAAACAAGACGCCTCAATGTATGCAATTTGGGTGACAGTGCGTTACGGCGCCTTCAGCAGCGCGTTACAGGGACGTTACAGACGAATGAATTTTGAATTCAAACCGCTTCCTGTCGGTAAAACGTTTGCTTAACTCTACCTACAAGTGATGCCCGCTTGACCCTTTCCCAAAGTTGTGCGTTGTGACAAAGCTATTCCCCTGCTGTGTGTCTGTGTGTCTTGAACATGGGGATGAATGAATACCGATGAAAACCACGCGCGAATGTAACGAATTGTAGTGTTATTGGCTAGCCGCTTCGTTTTTCTTCCAACCGCCACTTACCCACCTAATTAGCTGTTAGTAATGTAATAAACGCTGGATGTATACCGTACCCTAACCTAGTTTAACATGCGCTCGTTCCCATTCGCTCCGAATCACTCTCTCACTCACTCTCACTCTCTCTCTCTCTATTTGTCTCGCTCACACTAACATTTTCACATTGTTCTAATTGTTACGAGCTTGTAGTACGCTGTGCTGCCGTGGTGAGTAGTAGCCGTTTACTTACTTCTTCTACCGAATTCTTACTGTGCTAAAAACGTAACCCCACATTGGCCTCCCCGCTCCCTACTTGCGCCGCCGGAACCGATTGTTGCTCTGGTGCTCCTTCTGGCGGATGTAATCGGCACACTTGCGCGCCCGCGTGCGCACGACCCGCACCAGCCCATTGATGCGCAGCGTGGTGCCTACATTGCGGCGCCAGCCACCCCGGCGCAGCACGACACCGCCCGAACCGCCCGCATTGCACTCCGCGAACTCGCTGTCCGCCTCGTTCGTCGCGTTCGCGTAGTACTGCGCCTGGCAGCCGTAGTACTCGTAGCACTGCGGGCAGCTCGGCTGCGGTTGGGGCGAGGGCGTCTGCGGCTGTGCCTGGTGGAACTCACAGTTCTGCTGCTGCTGCTGCTCCTGCTCGCGCACCAGGTTCGAGAACGCCTGGAAGTAGAGCTGATTCTGGGCGGTCAGGTTGTAGTGGTAGGATTTGTTGTAGAAGTGGGTGGCGGCAGCGGCCGCCGCCGCACTGGCCGCCGTTTCCCCCGCGCAGGTAATGCTGAACGGAGGTACGGTCGGGTCACCGGGTTCGGCTGTGGGACTGGTCACAGCGGGGCGTGACTCACTGAACCCAAGCGAAACGGTGGACAGGGTGCGTCCTCCTACGGTCGAGCGATCGAGTGTGCTGCTCTGGTATTGGTTGTTGAAGCCCGAGCCGGAAGGTTGTCTGCCCGAGCGCTGCAGACTCGAGGTGACCGAGCGTGAGATCGTGCTGGCGGGGGCCGTGTGTAGCCGCGACCGTTGTGAAGAGCCACGCGACATCGTTGCGGCCGTGTTGAGCAGCTTATCGTGCTCGGATGTTTGACCGTTCTGCTGCTGCTGCTGCTGCTGTGGTCCCTGTTGCTGGTTGATGTTGCGATACAGCGCCGACCCATAGTTGGCCGCAAAAATCGACGAAGTCGACGAGGAGGAGGGCGAAGAAGGTGGCATGTTCTGGCTCAGGTTCACCGAGTTGCGGTTCAGGTTCGTCTGCTTCTCGAACCGCTTCAGATCGGGCGAGATGATGCTGTACACGGTGGCCGTCGTGGCGGAGGCCGGGATGGACCCACCGCAGGCACTCGTCATGGAGGCGCTCGTGGTCGTCGTGCCGGCCAGCGTAGAGGTGAAGATGTTGCGCTGCTTCAGCTCCAGCTGCTTCGTGCCGAGCCCAGCGATCGTCGCCGCCGATGCAGGAAGCGTATTGTTCAGCCGCTCCTCGCTCTTGCACAAACTCCCACAGGAGGAGGAGGTCCGCTTCGTACCACCGCCCCCATCCGTGTCGCTGCTCTTGATCAAATAGTCACAGTTATCTACCCGGCACACGTCGTAGCTACTGTGGTCTAAAAAATGATTCGTACAGCAGTTCTCCACGATCTCGCTCTCGTGGTGGAAGATGATCGCGTTGCCTTCGTCCCCGTTCTCCGCCCGCCAGATCGAAACCGTCTTAAAGTCGGAGGCGGACGCCGAGGGTGAAGACTTCTTCAGCAGCTCCTCGATCTTGCAGCTCGACGCGGACGCCTGCATGCTCGCCGGCTCGCCGATCGGCAGTGGTTCCGGCCGTCGGTGACGGATCCGGTTCGGGCTGTACTCGTTATCGCTCGCCGTTTCGCTGACATCGGCCCCGCCCGATTCGGTGCCGCTGCGACCACGCCCACTGCTGGCCACGTCCACCAGCGACGAGACGGAGCTGATGCGCGACTTGTTCGACTTGCTCTCGTCCAGGTTGGCCAGGAAGCTCCACTTGATCTTCGAGGGCGATTGAAAGATCTCGGGGATGTTGATGTCCAGATCGTCAAACTCGTAGTTCGCCGTCCCGATCTCCGACAGCTGGCCAATGTTTTCGATCGTAATTTTGGACGGCGTGAGTACGAGCTGACTGCCCGCACTCTTCGGCGTGCCCTGCACCTGCTGCAGTTGCCGTTGCGTGGTCGAGGTGGTCGTCGAGGTGGTGGTGGCGGTCGAACCGCCGGGCTGATCGCTCGATGTGGAGCCGACGGTCGAGAGGAGCGACTCGTTCAGGCTCGCAATGTCCTGCTGACTGTCGCTGTCGGCGATCAGCGGCTCGGGAGCTCCGCTGGCGGGCGTTCCGGGCGTTAGGGGGAGTGGCTGCAGCCGCTGCCGCTGCTCCTCCCGATCGAGCTGGTGCTGGATGGCCGTCTGTGCCTGGATCTGCCGTATGTTCTCGCCACTGATCGAGCAGTACGAGTTCTCGCTCTCGTCCGCCGTGTAGTAGCTGCACTGGAACCGGGCCGGGTTGATGTTGAAGTTGGAAATGGTCGCATTGGAGCCGCCACTTTCGGGCAGCGTGCGGCGGCTGAGTGCCGTGGGCGACAGTGGACCATGCTGCTGAGCGGTGGCACTCACGCCCACTGCCTGTCCTACGGGCTGTGAGTGGTGGGAGTGGTGCGAGCAGCAGCTTCCACCACTCAGTGGCGTCGTCACTCGGCGCGATCGGGGCGTGCTGCGTGCGCTACGGTGCGATGACGTCACGGAAGGACGCCTCGATAGGACGCCCCGCTGCAGGGAGGAGACTTGCTGGGGCGTGTACGATTGTTGCTGTTGGTGCTGCTGCTGCTGCAGTTGGGGCTGATCGACCACGAAGTACTGTTGGATTTCGTCATCGTCATCGGTCGTGGCGAGATTGCCCCGGCTGCAGTGGCAGTTCTCGGCGTACATCGTCGATGCGCTGTCACCGGCGTCGTGCCGCTCGTCTTCGGTACAGAGCGTCGCCGTCGTACCGGCCATCTCCTCCTCCTCCTCCTCTTCCTCCTCCTGTTCCCGCTGTCGTGCGCGCAGCAGTATCTGCTGCTCCTCCTCTTCCTCCTCCTCACCGCCTGTGTCCTCCCGTTGGTGTAGCTGAGGCTCGCGTTCGATCGTCCGGTGCTGCCGGTGGTGGGTGCACCGGGGCGACTGGGACTGCACCGAGTGGCGCCGATGGCTGCGGTGCCCCCGGTGCGCATGGTGCGCATGGTGATGGTGCAGATGATGGTGGTGCTGGTGGTGCTGATGGCCACCAGCGCCGCCACCGTCGGATGCGGCACCGGCCCCGCAGCTGCTGCTGCCGGTCGTCTCGCTGCGCAGGCTGATGCGGCTGTGGCTCAGCGCCCGGTGGCGCCGGCCGGCCAGCGTGTGCAGGCTAACCGTGCTGCCGAGCGGGCAGCGATGGTCGCAGCCGAGGGCCGGCGAGCCCGGGTCGCTCAGCGGTGCGTCCCCGGGCGGTGCCGGCGGCAGCCGCGGCGGCGGCCGATCGAACGGGCTATTAGGAGTCCAGGCGGTGCTCGGCAGTCAAGGCCCTGTGTTCTGGCAGACAGGTACTTGCTGCTGATGACGGTGATGGGGCGCACAGGTGGCAGTTCGATTTTGAGTATTTCTTGCGCCGTCGGCACAACGCTCGGATGCGGCTGTTACGTGGAAAACAGAGCAGAGAGTCAATTACGGGGTGGGGAACAGAACAGTCGGGAAGGAGGAGCGTCCGTCCGACAGGTATCGCGAGCGGGAAGCGAGTTGGCCGGTCAGATGAATGGGGGAAAGAGATGGTTGAGATGTAGTAAGGAAACATGACAAAAGGGAGTTAATGAGGGGAGGGAGGGAAGGGGAGTTGTTAAACAACAATAAAAATGAATGACGATATCTTCTACATGTACAAATGTCGGCACACTATCATTCACACTATCGATCTGTAACGCAGCAAACGGAGCAAAAAACAAGAAACAACATTCGCAAAAAGAGCAGCAAAAAGAGAAGACCAGAGAAGATATTCGTAAGAAGAAAAAAAAGGGACACATGCAATCAACAGCAATGCAGCATCATCCTAATGATGATCGAAAGAGAGAGAAAGAGATGAAAAGAGAGCTATATTGTTCTAGTAAAAAGGTAAACGATACCAGAGCTAAAGAAGAGTTGTTAATGGTATTGGGAATAGTATTAGCTCCAAAGTATCAACTGCTACGATCATGCATATTTGAAAATAATGTTTGAAATGTTTAATAATGTCTTTTGATTAATGTGTGTTGATTGTTTTCAGTTGGAATTGATGGGCAGAAGAGGTTAATATCGTTGAAAAGATGCAGATTGCATACCTTGAGGCGTGTATCGATAAATGCTACAAAAAGCGCCTAAAGTTATGCTATCCGCAATCCAAAATTTAGCTTGATACGTTATTTTAAAAGTTTATTTTCTATTCTATTGTTTAGTGTGGTAAAGAAAAAATGTAATTATATTCTTGTTAGTCATGTTTACTCACTAACTCTCGTTGTCTGCCTTCAAACTTTCATCCTGTTTCTTACATCGGTTATACTTCTAATTGATTATTTTAACAACTTTCCACCCTTTCTTCACAACAAATAATTCCTGAATGTTCAGCAAGCTCTTCCTAATCTTCCTCCATCTACTTCTAATCACTCTCGCTCCAGTTTCTATCTCTTACATCTCTGTGCTTGTAGTGGAAAAAGTTTACTACTCATTAAAATTTATGTTTCATGCTTCCACTTCCATTGTATGGTTTCTTTTCCCCCCCTGTGCTGGGATTGAATTTTTATCATATTTAGCGCTTGTGTAGCGAAAAGTCGGGACAAAAACGGTTTGTGTTTTTTTTTGTTTTCTTCTACGTGCCTCCGTGTCTCCGAATTTTCATCATTCATTTTTCGCTCGCGCACTCACACACACATTCACGCTGGTGTGTGTCAGTGTGTCCGCGGGGAAGTGTATTATGCTGCAGCCAATTTATTATGCATGAAACATTACGACCGGGGCTCGTTCGTCGCTTCTATCTCATCGTTGGCTATCTTACGCCGCCTTCCCTACTCGCCGTCCTTGACCTTAGCTGTATATATATATTGTTTCCCGTTGTTATCGTTCGAAGGCGGCGGGCAGCGGAGGATTGGGGCGTAAAATTATGCCCACCACATCATCTCCCATATCTACTGCCAGCGCACTGGCAGCACTGCTGGCCTGGGATAATGTAAATGTGTGTATGAATAAATTGCACATAAATTTAGCGCAAAATATATTTATGTATCGATAGCGCTTGAGGGGGTAGGGGGCGTCATGGGAGCACCGCCGAGGAGCATCGGGGAGCACAGTGTGTCGAACGAAATTGGCAACGATTAGCCTGTGACCGATCGATCAGGCTACGGTTCACACTCGCCACGGAGGAGATGAGTCAATAAAGCGTAAAAAATTAAACCACTAAGTGGATGTATGGCACTGAGTGCTTCGAACACTGGGAAGTAAGTTATTGTGTTATTTCTGTAGGATTTTTTGTGATTTAAAAAAAAGTCATTTACATCCAGCACCGGAGATTACGCGTTTAGTTAACTCCAGACTGTAAATTGGATCGTTATTTCAGTAAAATACGCAAAGCCTGTTGCACAATCAATCGAGATAACGAAGTTCATTTGAAAGTAAATTACCGTGTTACAAAGTTTGCATAACCTTTAGGCGTTTTGTAAAAACAACCCCTAAATGTATACAGCTTCCTACACAACAAAAACCCCGCCTAAAGTTATGCACCTGAAGCTGCTAATCTGCTCCATTTTTCTCCGGCCCGAGCATGGCCTAAAACCATACCACTAATAAACTTTCCAATCTAATCGAAAATCAAGACAAGAACGCGGATAGCATTAATTTGCATTCTTTATCCACCCTGCTCTGCCAATAAGTGTCGTTTCGGCATTCCTTGCTCCCTCCATCTCGTTCAAAACCATCGACAGGAGATTACGGTGACGGTTTTTATCGCTGCCCGATTTATCGGCAGCTGAATCGGTTTTTGATTATTTAATTCGAAACGATTAGATCGTATCTGCTGTACCTACTACAAGGCGTTGTCGTTCGGATTCGCGACGCCGTTTCGATGCTGGTGTATCTTTCTTTCCGTGTACCTGCCCCCCCTCTAATTGGAACTGCCTAATTACGTTAACCGAGAGATAGAGAGAGCAAGATAGAGTAGAGGATTAAGGAAGGACTTGCTTGGTCCCAACGGAGCACTGCCGAGATACTCTGTCGTGGTTTATGTGATTGTTGGCTGCTTATTAGATTACAATCACACACTATCGTAAAACGCGTGACAGCGAGCTCTGACAATCTGATTTGCAAATTCCTTGTTAAGGTGTGTTTATAGCTGTACTGTTGGTGTGGGTTTGTGTGTGGTTGGTGTGTTAATAGTGATGTGGAGTTCACTGAAAATCCTCTGAAAGAAGTAACAACACACAGGAGAGCCACACAATCTACACACTCACACACCTCCCGACCTCCAGAAGTCGTAGTCTGGGTTTTTTTCCGGAGGCATGAGCAATTTGGTAGAGCGCGCACACAGTGCCCGAACCGAGGAAACAGACACCTTAGACGGCTACGGCCTTGACGTATGGAGAGAAGTGCACCCGAGGAACGCTTCTTGGTTCTTTGGTGCCACGCCAACAGTCGTCTAACTTTAATACAGTAACAGAACCAAGGCAAGGATGGTATCGTGGCATTCGCGCGAGCATTTTCCAGGTAGCTTTAAGAGACCTTTTGAGGTCTAGCGGGGAAGGGCGGAGAAGAAGACAATCTACTTGGACACCAAAATCTGCGTACCGTTGAAAGGTGCAGCATCAAATCACATCACGACACACAAACGCGACGAAGAGCAATATAACAGACACAAAAGCGCAATTTTCTCTTGAAGTTCTTGATCGTCCTCACATTGGTACCTCAGTGTGAGTGTGTTTCTAGGTACGTAGAGGACGCGAAGAGCATTGGGTTTGGACTAAAGGCAGCGTACCTGCAGCTAATGGTCGAGCTCGCGGAGGTTTTGGTTTGTTTTGTGGCATGCATTAGAACAGTTAAATGGCACGGAAAACTCCACCTAAAGACAAGCCTCCAGCTCCAAAGACTAGCCCGAGAAGAGTAGGCTTGAGTACGGTCAACAGAACGGACCAGTGTCATACTAGGGACCTGAAGGAAAAGCAAAGAAGAAGATAGAAAAGATCCAAGATAGTGTGTAGGAGCAAGATAGAAAGAAAGAAAGAGAGAGAAAGAGAGAGAGAGAGAGAGAGAGAGAAAGAAAGAGAAGAAAAGGCAACATTTAGTGGGGAGTTCAAGAGATTCTTCTTTGGAGCGGTCTCGGGGGGTCTTTTAAAATTCAAGAATTCAACTGCAGGTCTTGTACATCTCTCAATCTGTCATTCCTGTCAACGTAGCTACTAAGAGCAAGGTGTATGGATATTAGGAGGTGAAGTGCTTCAGAGCAAATTGACATTTCACGACTTGACATAACAATACTAGGGGCTCCGGCAAGGTGGAATGTATAATGAGGTGTAGTTATAGCGCTTTTGGCAATCCCCCCCCTGGGCTCCGATTTTGACAGATGGTTTTCCGCTTGTATATGTATTGATGGATTGTTTACGTTTTGCATGGTCAATATTTGGTGGAGATCAATTTGGGTGAATATTTTAGTTTATTAGAACACAGTTCGTAATTTAAAATGGAAATTTTTCTTCGAGAACTTGAAGCGTTCGCCAAAAGCGGAAAACTAACTGTCAGTTTTCTTCGTCGATTCTTTTTCCACCTAGCTGTCAAAACGGGCTTATAACTTGACCTGATATCTTTACGGTCCTTGGGCTCCGGTATTAAAATCGGGGAGGGCTGGAGGGGGGTATAGAAAATTGTATGCGATTTGACATAACAATACTCAATGATGGCGCCCGGAAAACGCGCTAACAATTCACCTCCTTAATAAACACACCTTGACTAAGAGCTCTGAGCTGTCAAACTAATATGTCATGTCAAAGCCTCCTCTATCTGTTCGCTCTGTCTGTGTTTCAAACTTTCCCCCAGAGTAGGGTTCGTCGCTTGTGCATCGAATGCCACAAAACCATCGCTTGAGTGTGTGTTTGTTTGTATTGGAGGAAAGAAAGTAACGCCCCGTAACGCAACAAAACTATCGGTAAAGTATACTCAGCTTCCTGTACCTGTACACACGATCCGTCCATGTGCGGAGTGCCGCCGGAAGCTGTCCCGTATCGGTATGCCTTCGTCGCCACCAACACCACCTCCACCACCACTGGTGGTCTGGTAGCCGTAGGCGGCGTTCCCGTGCGCTCCTCCACCTCCTCCTCCAGCCGTGGTTGCGGTCGACCGACCACTCTGTCTCGTGCGGCGCAGCGGCATCGGTGAGCAGTTGGTACTGATGGCGACCGTGTGGCCGCCGGTCGTGCCGGCTGTCGTCGTGCCGTAGTTCATCGGCATGGCGCCACCTCCACCATAGACCGTGGTGTAGCCGAGCCCGACCGCCGCATACTTGGACGTGGGCCCAAGCAGGTTACTGTGGTCGCTGAGCGGGTACGGGCCCATCTCGCCGTCCATCGTCTTGGCGGACGGATCGAGCAGGTGCTGATCGCTGAGCGGGTACGGCCCCATCTCGCCATCGAGTGTCGCCGACCCAAACACTGGGGCAGCGGAGTACGGTGGTGGTGTTGTTGTTGTTGTTGTTGGAAACGCAGTTAATTGTGAGGATTGACACAAGGACACATGGTATGGTGGAGGTGCGATCGGACGCAAGTGGTGTTGTCGCACGTGGTGTTTGGGTGAGCGAGATTGTGAAAGAGAGCGAGAGAGAGACAGACCAGCGCAACGTACTGCGCTGTGTGCGACGCGTGCAAGGGACGTTCTGCGGTCCTGAGGCACACACACAAGTGGATGGTGAAGTAGCTCCAGCTCGTTTACAGAGACGGTTTACGGTAGGAGGAGCTAACACTCTTGCGAACGTTTGAACTATTTCAGCATTTGCAACAAAACAACAGGATAGCAACTACGGCAGCAAGGTGCGCCCCGCCAGTGTCGTCGGCGTGCGGTTAGACCTGTTGTGGCTACAAGCAGCTCGCTATCGCGGTAAATGGTGACTCAGCGTCTCAGGGAAGGATCTACGGCGGAGGTCAAGGTCCAGCGGTCCGTTGTGTGTGTGTTGTGAGATAAAGGCCAAGTGTGAACGGTAAGTGAGATGAACAAACGAGTGAGTGAAGCGACAGTGGATGATCATCAGCTCTAACATTACGTAGAGGATAAAATTGCCACCAGATGGCGCCAGCGGGTTAGGTGAGTGATGTTTTTACATGAGTACTACTTAAAATACTTCTACAAGGCAAAGCAGCCGCTTGCTTTGGTTAGATTTTTTGGGGTTTTTAACAAGATCGCTTATTTTACATTCCTATTCGATAAAGCTAGTCGTTAGTGTGTCTACATCTCTACACCTGTGCAATTTTCAACAAAAGAGAATGTGTGCTTATCTTCCCTTTTGGTGTTTCCCTTTTTTTTGCTGAGTAGAGGGAGTCTTTTTTTTTGGCTTTTTGGTACTCTTTTTTAATGTTCCTCCTGCACTTTTGTGTACCATGCTCCATTACTGATACTCTCAACAAACTTCTGAAGCGCTTTGCTGGCAGCCAACCTTTCAACACCATACTTCCCTGTCTGCTCTGTCGCTTGGGTTGGTTGAGTGACGATTTCAAACGACACAGAACAAGCTACCGTAATGACCCGTGAACAGTGCACACCGACAAGACTCGGTGGGGAGACTGGGGAGACTCTAGCTGACGTATGCATATGGTGCTGCGGTAAGGGGTGTTTTGAGTACAGATTTTTTTTTGTCGCTTTCCGCGAAAAAGATGAATGATTATTACTATGCACACATACAAACACATCAGCAAGAGGTTTGGTTTCACCAGTCTGCCGCTAGAGGGCGGGGAAGGCTACGCTTAAGCATTCAGCTACGTTAATGATCCTTACTCGGTGTCAGTGTGTGTATTTATAGTATTTAAAGCGTGAGTTTAAAGTGTGTTTTGACGGCGAAGCGTTTGGGGAGGAAGGTTGCAGTAATTTCGGGAGTTTAAAGTTGCTTTACTTGTAGGTTTATTGTGTCGTAACTATTTGCTTCCCTTTTAAGTGCATTTATTGTCTTTTATTGATCTATTTTTATACGAAACAAAGTTAAATATCAGTTTTGTTCTGAAATATTATATTCACTATCGGCAGAAAACGCCTGAATGTATGCTTTTGGCGTAGCAAAGTACGCTTTTTATATTCAAATAAGAGATAAAATCAGTTTGACGGCGTCATTTTTATTCTTTTTACGCCAGTCTTAGCAAAATAATTGATTGAAAATACTTTTAAATTTCATTGCTTGTATCTTGACGTTAAAGCTAGATAAAAATAATTGAAAAGTGTGTTTTGAGCGATAAAAACGATATAATGCTACGCTTGAATAAGCTTGAACAACCGAAAAAGCATGCTAGAGTGTACAAAAAATCTACGAACGATGTTTCTAAACAACGACAATCAACAGCAAAATCGTGACAGATAAGGCTCCATCAAACGTTAAGACAAACACATCAACAACACATCAAAAAACAAAACAAAAAAGACAACACACATATCAAACGCCAACTCGCGCGCCACAACCAATCGAGAGAGAGGAAATGTCACCTTGGCACGACGGCTGCGTTGAAACGATTGGAAGCATTCGGGGTTTCATGGAAGAGACACAGCTGGGGGAAAAAGGGATACGCTCGACAAGGCGCTTGGCTCAAATAATATGTCATCCTTCAACGCTGCATATTATTCCACGCCGGTCGCCGGGCCGCCTATCTTTGAGGTGTGAGATTTGCCCGCAATGTGGCAAACCACCCTTTACCTCTCGCCATCAAAATTCCATCCCAACCCGTCCCACCGCCGTTCATGGCAGTGCAAAAAGCCGTTCCCCATCGCATTCGCACTATGAAGACATCGGCACACGGCCGCGTGATTTAATGCGAGCGACACAGGCCCGTCCGAGCATCGTCACAGCATCTCGCCGGCATCTCTTTGCTTTCTACCCTTTTGCTGCCTCCCCCCCCCTCCCCCCCCGTTTACCCTTCATTTGGCCGCAGCTTTGCTTTCGATGATAAATGATGAAAATGTTGCGACTGCAAATGAAATGCAAATGACTGCAAATGAAATGAATTTGCGACTGCAAATTCACTTCTCACAAGTGAGATAGCAGCCCTACTCGAATTGGTGAAAGCAGATATTCTCACCACAATTGACTCATCTCTCTCTTCTCTTAGATCGGCTATCAAGAGCGATTTGCTTCCTGAGATCCTCGCTCTCGTTGATAAGCGAGCGCTAACACCCATATTAGCTAAGCCGTCTGTTAGCAACGCATCGCGATCGCACACATCCACTAATGTATCGTCGCTCAATGCCACAAATACATCCAGAACGACTAAAACAGCTTCCGCTCGCCGTACATTTACTAACTCAACGGAGCTCACTGATGATATCCAAGCTGCGAACGATACCAACACTGTGGATGATTCTGACAACTGTAACCACTACAATCATCGTACTAAGCCGACTAGTGATGTTAGTGCTGGAAACTATCGAACAAATACACAAGCATCTTCTGATCCTGTTTTGAACCAAAACACCACCAACACGGGCATAGCCGAGAAAGTATGGTTATACTTCACGAACATCAAATCGCATGTCTCGGCTGATGATATGCGTGTGTGGCTTAAAGCTGTGCTACCAACGGACGATATTAATGTTTACCGTCTCACGAAAAAGGGTGTGAACCTGGACTCGATGTCCTTCATATCGTTCAAAGTGAGTGTTCCTAAATCTCTTAAGGAGCTTGCGCTGCAGTCTACTATTTGGCCAGTTTCACTTACTGTTCGGGAGTTTGTTGCTCGTGGCCTACCAAAGCAACGTGTACATGAAAGGGCTCGATTTGACCCTTCTGAGCTTATTTCGCATCGTACAAATAGTGAAAATTGCTCTTCAGCTGTGCCAAAAACTACCGCTCATCCGGATCATTTTTTGGAACATCGATCGCCACCCCCACAGCGCGTGATTCTATCACCATCCCAGATGACCGAGATCCTAGAGGCTATTCAACTGGAGTTTCCTCCCACACCGCCTCAGTTATCACCGGGGGTGGGGCTTCAATCACAATCCAATCTCAGCAACACGAACCGCTCACCACAGATCAGCCCGTTTGCCAAACGGATAGCTCACAATTAATAGACCCATTTGTGATATATTACCAAAATGTTCGAGGCCTTCGCACCAAATACAATGAATTGCGCCTTTCTGCGAATGAATCAGGGTTTGAAATGCTTGCCCTTACTGAAACCTGGTTAAATGAATCGATTCCATCCAACATGGTCCTTGATAGTGATGCCTACAACATATACCGCTGTGATCGAAGCAGGTTAAACAACGAACGTTCGCGTGGGGGTGGTGTGCTACTTGCATGTTCCGTTCGATATCCTTCTGTGGCACTTAACATTAATCAACCCACGCTTGAAGCTTTATGTATACGTGTTTCTTTTTCTAAGTTTCGTCTTTATGTGGGGATTGTTTATGTGCCACCGTATTTGAGCAGTGACCGCAACTATTTGGAATCCCTTTCTGCTTTCATCAGTGATGCATACATGCAAATGAAACCGAATGATCATCTTATCCTTCTGGGTGACTTCAATCAACCTGCGTTAGAGTGGTCGCTTTCTACCGCAGTAAGGCCAGATTCATCTTCAGCTATAAGACATTATGTGCCACATATTTCTTCGAATACATCCAGTTCCTGCTTTTTGGATATGTTAAACCTGCATGAACTCTATCAGCTGAACGGGGTGCATAACCATTTAAATCATTATTTGGACCTGGTGCTCTCCAACTCTGCTGCAGCTGCTTGTTGTTCTGTGTATCCTGCTTCGTCACTGCTCCTGCCCCAGGATGCCCATCATCCTGCTCTAGAAATTGCGTTACCGTCTTCTTTATTTAGGGCTAGTAGGGTTATGAATGTATTACCTTCTGCTCCTAATTCATTGAGAGTTCGTTATAATTTTCGGCTCACAGACTATCGTAAACTTAATTCAATTCTATCTCGTTCCGACTGGTCTTTTTTTTATCAATGTACATCGGTCGACGAGGCTGTCCAATCGTTTAATGCTTTGTTAACCTCTGCACTCCTTTCATGTACACCTATTTTTCGTTCCCCTCCTAATCCTCCCTGGTCCAATCGTACTCTTCGCAACCTGAAAAAGGATAGAATGAAATATCTTAGGAGGTATCGTCTGAACCGATCTGCTTTCAACTTTCGTTTATTTAAGTACGCTGCCTCTGCGCATCGACTATACAACAGGGCTTGTTTTGAGGCCTATTCGAGTAGACTGCAATCGCGTTTCCGTTCTGATCCAGCATCCTTCTGGCAATTTGTTAGGATTCGAAGAGGGTGCAATACGTTACCTAATGAAATGGTACTTGATTCTCGAACTGCCTCTACGCCTGTTGAGATCTGTGAGCTATTCTCTGCACATTTTTCCCAAATGTTTGAGCCACCGGTTAGTGACCCTAACCTTATTGAGGGTGGGCTACTCTACACGCCAGAGAACTTAATTAATCTCTCCGATATTTCAGTTAGCTCTGATACAGTTGTACAGGTGTTATTTGGGTTGAAACGTTCTTTTACTCCTGGTCCAGATGGCATTCCTGCCTCTGTTTTAATTAACTGTAAGGACGTGCTTGCTCCACACCTTGCTAAAATTTTCAACCTTTCACTTTCTCTTGGGGTTTTTCCTGCTCTTTGGAAATCCTGTTGGCTTTTTCCGGTACACAAAAAGGGATGCCGTAGCATTGTTTCTAATTATCGTGGGATAACCCAAACTTGCGCCACAGCCAAAACTTTTGAGCTATGTATCCTTCCAACCATACTTCATAGTTGTAGTTCCGCTATTAGCCCTAAACAGCATGGGTTTATGCCTGGTAGGTCTACTTCAACTAATCTCATGTCTTTTATTTCCAATATTTTTAGATCTTTTGAGGCCGGTACCCAACTTGATGCAATATACACCGACTTTCATGCTGCTTTTGATAGTTTACCTCACTCTTTATTATTAGCTAAATTGTCTAAACTTGGTTTTGGTGATGGCATTATTAGCTGGCTGTCCTCATATTTAAGTAATCGATCATGCAGGGTTAAAACCGGGTCGTACTTATCTGAGGAGTTTTTCTGTACGTCAGGTGTCCCTCAGGGTTGTGTGCTAAGTCCACTTCTGTTTTCTTTGTTCATCAATGATGTTTGTAATGTTTTACCTCCTGATGGTCATCTCCTTTATGCGGATGATATCAAAATCTTTTTACCTGTGTCTTCTTCTTCTGATTGTCTGAGACTTCAGCATTACCTCAATGCATTTGCTCATTGGTGTTCATCCAATTTACTTCGCCTGTGTCCCGAAAAATGTTCTGTTATTTCTTTCTCTCACTCTCTTTCTCCTATTTTATTTAACTATACTCTCTCTAGCGCTTCCCTCTCTCGTGTTATGTCCATCCGTGACCTTGGTATTATACTTGACTGTCGTCTTAACTTTAAACTGCAGCTTGATGAGGTGCTACTAAAAGCAAATCGAACCCTTGGGTTTATCTTACGTTTTACCTCTATTTTTAGAGATCAAAGCATCCTAAGAATCCTTTATTGTGCTTTGGTAAGGCCTATTCTTGAATATGCAAGTATCATCTGGAATCCTCCCACTATTGATGGCTGTTCGAGAATTGAAAGCATTCAGCGCCTCTTTACCAGGATTGCCTTTCGTCGTTTGTTCGGTGCTGCCTCACTACCTCCCTATGAAACGCGATTGCAGTTATTCAATCTTCACTCCTTAAGTTTCCGCCGCCAAGTGTTTCAGGCTTGTTTTATTGGTGGCTTATTACTTTCTGCTACTGATGCTCCTGATTTACTCTCGTCCATCCCGCTGTATGTTCCCTCTCGTTCTCTTCGTCCACGTGATCCTCTGTCAATTGAAACACGTCATACTCTTTATACTTTCAATGACCCTCTTCTGTCCTGTTTCAGGTTGTTTAACCACTTTTACTATCTCTTTGATTTCGACTCCTCTCTTAACTCTTTCCGTAACCGTATTTTTTCTTCTAATTCCCTTTAATTATTCTCCTTAGTTTTCTATTACTCTCTTTTTTTTTGTTTTTGTTAAGTTTATGATAGTCTCTACGCTCTACTCTTGTTTTTTTTTCTTTTCTTTTTTGCTAGGTCAAGACTAGGTTAGTTAGGCTTAGTTTTTCATGAATTATTTTGTTTATTTGTTAGTATTAAATTAGTTTTAAGTCTATTATATTTAGCCTTGATGGCGGATATTGTATGAAATAAATGAAATGAAATGAAATGAAATGAAATGAAATGACAACCCGTTGAAGCTGTCAGACTCGATTTTCGGTGTGAGCGAGTGAGTGTTGCGGTGTCTGCTATTCCAACTGGGCTGAGATCAGAGCACTGTTTGCATCGAGGTGGAATCGCACCACCACCAGCAGTAGCAGCAGTGTTTGCGTTTTTTTTTTCTCATTCGCAACGCGCCCTGCAATGCGTCTGCCAAGGACGCTCACGTACTGTACGTGGGGCGCGCGCGTTTGTTTTGGAACGGTGGAATGGAACGGAACACGGGGGAAGGACAGGGAGCGGTAAAGTGTTGATTTAAATCTTCCACTTACGAACATGAAAGTCATGTTTTCCAAAGCCACGGTCGACGCAAACACGGGTTTCGGGTGCGGCAAAAGATAAGTGTTCAGGTGTTTAAGTTGAGCCCCACCCGGGATGCTATAAGGAGAAAGAGAGAGAGAGAGAGAGAGAGAGAGAGAGAGAGAGAGAGAGGGAAGAAGAGGACAGGGAAAAAAGGACAAAAGCGTGAAGCTGGCAGTGGAAGGTGGAGAGGAGCTAGGTTTAAGTACACGATTTAACACGTTGTATTTACAGACACTTGGGAGAAGGAGCTATAGCGGAGCGGAGGAAAAAAATATATATTCGAGGACGATTTTTTCCCTTCATCTCTTGCACACATTAAGGAGAAGAACGAGGGTAATGAGGGGTAGGGTGGGAGGAAAAATTGGAGGGAAAAAGCATACCCTGCACACACACACAGATTTCACACATGTTTACAGACACGCGGGGCGGAAGAAAAATACGCAACACACAATCTCATGCTTTGTGCATTGTTGAATGCTTCTTAAAAGTTTCTAAAAACCATTTCCCTCTTCGTCTTCTTCCCCCTGGAGCCCCCGTGCGCGCGCGTGTGTGTGTTTGTTCAAACCACAACGCAAATACGCGTCGTGGGAATATAAGGAAAAGTTTGCGTTTTTCTCGGCATTTTTCGTAGTTGTGTCGCTCTGTATAGCACGCGTGACAAAGAGTGTTTTTTTTTTCATTTATTTCTGTGCTGCTTCTGCCGCTTCTGCATGTGTCGTACATTTAAAAATTGTTTACCCGTTTCCCCGAGTATGGAAATGAAGGGAAAGTGGCAGCCAGCCTGCTTTTGGTAAGCTTTTAAGAGCATGCTAAAATATGTATTGGGCGAGGCTTTTTAGGCGCACGAAAATCAGTCACGTGGTGATGCATTATTTAAACACAAATACATCAAAACCACTCCCCCCGCTTTGCAGGACACAAAGTTGCGCACCGAAAAAAAGGTTAGTTTTGATGTTGCGGATTGCATAACGTGTAGGCGTATGTTTTGTGTATGTTTACGATTTGAAGTGAAAGCGCCTGAAAGTATGCAATGTGCGATACAGCTGGTTCAATGCAAGGAATGCCGAATGGATCAGACATGCTTAGAAAGCACTATTACAGCGTTTCAAACAGCAAACAAATGAAGTGGAGCAGATTAAAGCGTAAGCAACGAACCTTCCGTTCGTTTTCTGCGAGAAGTGTACAAATTGGTGAAACATGATATGCTCATTGGAGGTTTTTTTTTGGTTTTTCACAGCAGGAATGCGAAGTTGGAGAGGTTTGTCGAATGCGATGCTTTTGTTTAAAGAGATATTCCATAATTAATACGGACGCGCAGGAATGTTTCGCCGTTTTAATTAAGCGATTTTAACCTCTTATTCGGCTGTGCACACCGAAGGACCGAAGCCCGGGGAATGTTGTCCGAAATCGAATGGAATGCTAAAATGAATCGATAGCATTCCAAAATTACCCACTCAGAATGTTAGAAACACAACCCATCCCCATTGCTGCAGCATTGACACGGCGTCACACAGTTGAATGCTGCAAATTAAACAGCAGACACGAGCGAGCGGGCGCTTTTTGTTAAGGAATTTAATGCAAGCAAGATTGGTCGCTTACACTGTTTTTTTTTTATTTTACAATTCTCTCCTGCCCGGTCGAGTGGGGCGAGATTAAGTTGAGTTGTTTTTCGCGGAAACGAAGCTTTAATGGAGCCGCAAGGCCGCACACACACCGGTGTAGGCGCATGGGAAGTGAAAATTGAGAAGAAAATTTATGGTTTTCGCAATCGAACCGAACAAACCGCACGAGCGCTCGAGATGGTCGGGAAGCGGAACATGAAACATATGGCGGGCTGGTGGGACGTAGGAGCAGGGAAGCAGGTGGCCTGATCACAATCCGGCACGTTGAACGTTGAGTGATGGTAACGGTGGCCGACGTGTGCGCGCAAGTGAGCCGTGTAATGATGTGTTCTCGAGACAGATATGCGAAACGTTGGACGGCTTCACGCAACACCGGGCAAGCAACACAACACACCAAACGCAACAAAATAGCGTACACACACAGTTAGGGGAGGTGAAAGGGGAGGGAAACTTTTGATATCAAAACAGGCAGTGGCAGACGTGCACTAGAAGGAAAATGTTTTTTTCAGAGAAAAATTGGTACAGAAAAAGCGTTAAGTAAAGCACAAGAAACAAAAACTCACACACAAACATCCACAAACGACAGAGCTAATGGTTGATGGCAGCAGGCAAGCCGGGAAGCGTGGTGTGTATGTGTGCGCACGCTCAAGAAGATTGATAGATAGGTTTTGTAGCGAGTTAACGTTTGATGAGTGGAGCAATGGGGGCTAAAGTGAAGCTTTGCGTGTGTGTGTGTTTGTGTGGACGTGAAAGAGCACACGTACTAGAGAAGGCCCCACTAGCCTTCGTTCTCCGCTTTTTTTGTTTTCATTTTACGCCTAAATTCACGCACACAAACACACACGCGCGCGCGCAAGCACAAACAGAAATATATTTATGGCAAGTGAAGTGAAGGAAAACAGATAACACACACACAGGCACACGCACACGAAGAGAAAAAGAAAGGAAGAAAACATAAAAAAAGAAAGAAAGAGATGGCTTACGTGAGTCGTGCTGGGTCTTTTCCTCGGAGATCATCAGCGCGGCGTGCTCGATGCCCGAGTTCATACTTTGCGGCTCCAGATTATTTACGCAGTTTAGCATACTCCTGAAATTCGCACACTCTACGATTATGTAATAAGTGAATATTATCAGATTACCGATAGCGTGATGGAAACGAGTGTGAATTTACAACAGTTTGTTCTTTCTCTCTTTTAGTTTCTTTTGTTTTTGTTTCTCCTATTGTCAGATTATGTGTCTTTTTGCTTTCTTTCGTTCCCTATTTACCGATTTGGTTTGATTTACACTTCATGTGAAGGTTTTTCATTGGCATTGCCAGCAGCCAAGTAGTTTTTGAACACAAAATAGGCTGTGACTTTTTTGAAAATCTTTTCAAAAAAACCGTTTGTTTGGATTGGAAAAGCAAACGTTTGCTAAAAACAAAAACCCCGGCGTGTGAAACTAGACACTATCGATGGCTGTGGTGCAGTGTTATTTTTTTACCCAGTGAGAAATGGAATGCTTTCAACAACGGCAAAGCTTTTTATGAGGTGTAGGAGCTGTGTATGATTGTGAATGGAAATGGCATTCTCTAATGTGGCATGGTTGCTGAGTGGTGTGGTGGGAGGCTGAAGCCGCATAGCAGAAAGCGGACTGGCTTGGCTTGGAGAAGCAAGCGAGTGTTAATGGTAATTGCATTGGTGCCAACTGTCTACAGTAAGATCCGGAATGAAGCAGGCAATTTGGTTTACGAGAAGAATTAATTTGATATTATCAGGAATTTATACGAATTTTGTTTGTGAATTATGTTAAATTTGGAGGAATATTTTGCGTCTCTTCTTATCGATGAAAGGTAGATGGATTGTGTTTTAATCGTGATGCGCCTAAAAGTATGCAAACAGCTAAGGCTCAGAACACATCTTTTTAGTACACAGTCGTTGCGAGTTGAAATAATCTACAAGACAAATTACATACATTTAGGCGCATAGCAAAACTCGACGGAAGCTTTCCATGGTTTCAACGATTCCGATTACTAGAGAGCCTTATTTCAGAGAGTCACCTACTGTACGCAGTAAAACAAGCGCCACCCCACCACCCGGTCGAAAAGGGGCTGCTGATGGGCGTAGCGAGCAAATTACCGAGCGGCACCGTAATGCTGTGATTGTGTCTGTGTGTGATACCGCGCAAGGGCCGGGCAATAATTTAAGGTGATGACGTGAAACCGTACTAACGCAAATCCCCCACCAGGACGAGGGGAAGGCTAGAGCATTTGATGCGCCATGTGATTTGCTGGCGGCTTTTTCTCCCATTTCCTGCGAGCTGCTCCCATTCCGTGCCATTCGCCGGTGGATCATGATGAAAAATGGATCATTTGCGTGTGTGTGTTTTTTTGTTCGCAAAAAAGCTCTGAGACATGGCGCGTGTGGAAAAAAAAGGTGGGAACCAGCCTATGTGTATGCTTCTTTTATCGATCCCTTTCTACCACTGCCCCTTTGGGAGCAGTGGATCGTTAAAGGGTGACGGCATAAAAGCCGGTCTGAATGGTGTTTCGGTAATGGGATGTCATTACTATTGAACAGGCACAGCCGCAGCAGATAGCGCAAATATGGGAGCCGATTTTTCCGCCGCCGCTTCACCAGAAAGAAAAGTTCCCAGGCGCTGGATTTCCACCATTCAACGGTGGTATCAGTGCGTTGTCATATTTTAAAGGGGAGCCGTTTAGAGGGTGCTGCTGCCATGCTCTACGCCGCCGCCCACCGACGGCAATCGAACGAACGAACGCCTCTGCGGGCCACCACTCGCGCTATATTGGAAAAGTTTTCCGTGTTCTCGCGATGGGCTGCGCCGGAGAAAGAAAAACACAACAACTTTATCTAGCCGTATTCCACGCAAAGCGACCGTCCTTTCGTCGTCGTTTGCGCCCGGCCTCCGATCTGCTTGCTCTTCCCCCCCCCAGCATGAGGCAGGCAGGATGGCAGCAGACTATTATTTATGAAATTATCTTGCAGCGAGCAGACGGTCCGGAATGTATGATAATGTTGGCACCCTGTGCACGACCCGCTGGCGCCTCTCTTTCCCTCGGAACGGCTTCTCTGGCTTAATGCGCGTCCAGGTGGTGCTCAGGAATTTCCATTCCCGCCCCTTTGTAATCGATGGCAGGGAAACGTCCACCCAGGTAGAGCGGCAGCCGCTAAATTACACGGAAATTGAACTTTAGCTATCGGTTTAGACGTCGTTATTATCTTCTTCTGCTTCTTCTCACTCGGGCGTACCGTTCCGGTGTAAAGCAGAACGATTCGGTTGCCGTGGCACGGTGAAAGTTGGTGCGCTCAAGTTTGCCGTTTTGGGCGCCGTTTGCATTCGCCAGCATCGATGGAACTTTTGGAAAGAATTTCCATTTCCTACACACACAAACACACACACACATATTGGAGGAAAAAGTGCACGAAAGTGCGCCGGAAGAATGTTTGTCGCGTTGTTTGGATTCTTATTTCGTGCTCTCGCTCGGTGGTGCTCCGTCCACTGGAAGCGTCCATTGTTTATTTAGCACCGTGCGGCGAGAAGAAGATCCGAAGGATTGGTGTGGCAAGGTACTAGGACTAGGTTGAAAACGAAAGGAAAACACAAAACTGAAAAGAAATAAACACGAAATAAACGCACCACACCGTCGGTCAACTAATAACGAAAGTTTTGCCCTGCGCATAACTTACACACGTGCGCTGCTCGCGGCGGACATTAAGCGTGAGGCGTAACGGTGTGTCCGGTTTTTGGAGATCGATTCGGCACCGTTTGGCTGTTGTTTAATTTTGTTTTTTTTTATTAGTCTGCTTTCGGTAACTAATGACTGGCTTTGCCAGATAGTTGCGTGCTGATAAGCATTTGATTTATTATGTTTGTTTTTCAAGTTCAGCAGCATAATGCGTTGGCAGTTGGCTAGATTGAATGCGTTTAACTTTGCAATTTTATTAAATATTTTACCGTAAAAAGATGAAATTAAAATCCTTTTTTATATTATTTCATTCATTTTCTTTCATGTTTTTGAGGCACCTTTCTCCATGATCGAATTAGCTGCTTGATTAACGCTAAAGTAACGCCGATTGCATACTTTTAGGCAAGTCTTTTTCAAGTACGCCTAAAGTTATGCAATTTTACACTTATCTATCGCTTTTTCGCAAGTAAGTGCATCAGCACGATGTTTTAAAATGTAATGCCTTTATTTTCGTATCCTTAAGTAAACGCAGGGCTACACAAATAAAGCGATAACACAATGAAAAGAAAGTTAAAACTAAAAATACTCACAGAGAGGAGGACAAAAATAGAATCTTAACCAAAACAATACCAAACTTAACCGAAAACTGCGAACTCGGGAGGGCTCTATTTGTGCGGACCATCAGCTGGATCTCGTTTGCCGGACACAGGGGACACAGCCGACTGCTGCAGCTGAACCGAATCGGAGCTGATTGAGTTGTGCTCGGTTTGGGGATCGCTCTCGCTGCAAAATAACAAAACCGAACCGTCGTAAAAGGAGCCTTGCTTGATTGTGTGTGCGTGTGTTTTAAAGCGACCGAGAAGGGGGAGATTAGTTGTGAAGCCAAGGGGGTTGATGATCGAGTGGTTAATCGGGCCTTCCCAAGCTGACGAGCGGACGGGAGTGGAGTGGGTTGCGTGGATCAGAAGAAAAGGGAGCTTTTAAACGGATTCGAAAGCGAATATTCAGAGTGCTCGATGCGAGCCGATACGAAATTAATTTCATCCATCCAGAAACGGATAAAACTGGCCAGCAGCAGCCCACTCGTCAATGATTCGCCCACCTTCAATGCTGACAGCGATTTTCCGCTCAAAATGACAAAAATTGCTGTTGAACAAAGTACAAGTATCGCTTTCAAAAGCGGTCACCCAAGCCAGCTCGGAGTTTGGAGAGCTCTTGTGGGGGTGGGAGATTTTGGGGGACCAGTGAAGAGTCTACAAATTTAATTATCAAAAAAAGGAAAAAAAGGAAAAAAAAAAAGGAAAAGGAAAAAAAAAAGGAAAGGAAAGGCGCACGCCTCTTGAAGGAGTAGAATGGCAAAACGAGCCAAACGAGTCCCTTTTTTAAAATAGGGCCGGGGGGCGTACAAAATGGAAGCTCTTTTGAAGCTATCCACGGCGGGAAAAAAGCGACACCCAGAAGGGGACTTTTCTTCTTCCTTCTTTCATCTTCATCCCGGCGGTGCGTTTGGATTGAACATACAGACACACACACACACACACAAAGAGACACGGCGGCGAGTTAAGAAGATTGGATTATTCATTAGAGCGAAAGCCCTGACATCATCATTACCGGGCCCGCCAGAGGGCCAAATCTTGCAGCAGTGGTGGAGGAGGGCAAGAAATATTATTTATCTGTCTCCCACCTTGAGCCCCTCCCCCACCCCTTCCCCCCTCTAATCACACTCGGGCGCCAAACTCGAGCAGGAGCGAAAAGAAAGGCGACAACTCGGGCCCGGGCCCGAAAACGACAAAGTTTGGCATCGTTGGACCCTCCCTGGGCGAAGCCGGTCGGTCGGTCGGTCAGTTGGGCCCCGTCACCGGGCTTTGCCTTTATCAAAAGCCGTAAGGCTTTTCGCTCCATTAAAGGATGATTAATTGATTTAGGAGTAATTAGAAACGCCGGATTTCCGTCGACAAAGCCAAAAAGGCGGACCAGTAAAAGAGCGGGACGGGTGCCGAAAAGCGAATGGACACCCTGGGGGCGGAACAAGTGACCCGTTCTCTCCCTCCCAATCCACGGAAGCTGATTGCTCTACAACCGGCCTTTTCTTTGAAGAATCTGGTACCGGGTTCCTGCACGGTGGCGCAATCGGGGTCGAGCGCTATCGTTTTGATCTGAAATTGTTGCCGACTAAAGAGATGGGCCAAATGTTGCTCAAAAAGTCAAAATCAAGCTTCCAACGCATTCACTGGTGGGCTTTTCCGGCAGTTCCTGACTGGAAGGAAACCCCGCCCCGTGCGGGGGGAAGTAGCTGGAAATGCTAAGCAGATTGGACGGTTTTCAGCAATCAATGAGCATCGGGCGCGCAATTTTCGCAGTGTCGCTGTGATCTCACTGTTTGTAAAATGCGTCCATCTTGGTTCCATTGATTGATTTTTGCCTTCGGTGCGTTCGGTGGGTCGCTGCTGTTGTGAAATCGGTTTGAATAATTCATAATGTTTGCGTAGCGCGCGAACGGCCATTCCAATTAATGGGCGCCGTTTGCTACTTTTTGCGCCTATTTCAAATAAAATGTTTCCATTGGCATGGGGCCGGCAACATCGCATTGGGCCATCCCGAATACGTACGTAAGAGATTGTTGTGACGGTTGCCGGAAAACGACATAATTCCATTTTTGAGGCAGGCAAGCTGTTATTATTTGCGAAATTCGCGTACGTTCGCTAAGTAGCGTAAGCGATGGTCGGAGGCATGATTTGTTTTGGCACCATTTGCTGAGAGAGCTGGGTTTGGTGGCAAGTGAATTCGTCACTAATGGAATAAACGCGGTGCAAAATGCGGCAGTATGGGTGGTAGCAGCTCTTACTGGTGATTGAAAGCTAAGGCAGCAAATTTGGGAGCGTTACAGTGTTTATAGTAAAGCTTGCAAGGCATTTGAAAATGAAAATAGATTTCTTTATGCTCTGGTTTTTTTTTACATTTTGCTTGATGAAAAGGAGGAAAAAGTGAAAAGGTCTAGGACTAGTAGAACAAGTTTGCATTGCTAATTGCATACATTTAGGGGCTCAAATTACAGATGGCTATTTAGAACGAAATTTTACAGCAGCAATGTCTTTGAGATCTTAAAATGTAATGTGAAACTACTTTATATTACAAATTAATTGTATATACATTCCACTTCTATGTGCAATAATTTTTTCAAGCTTCATGCGTGTTTGTTTTGAAAGTTTTATCTGTAAAAAAACAAACGAAAACACACTAATGAAGCGTTCATTTCCCCCCGCGTTTAGAACAAATGCGTTTGAATCCATCCAAACGGTTTTTGGTTAATAATCATCTTCTTCCCTTACTAGCTGTAAACTGTTACAAATTCATACACGCGCCCTTTGCCTGGCGGATGGGATAGAAGTGTGTTGTGATGTGGTGGTATGGAGTTTCGTGTTTGTTTTTTCACTGTTTGACTGTTGCCGACCCTCCGGACGAACGTGTCGCCGCGAATCGAGAACAATCATCAAAGAGAGGAAGGGCAGCAATTATAATAATCTGATAATATTGCGCTATCGGAGCATCCTCCGCCCCCCGTTTTACACACACACACTCACCCCAATTGCACACGCACACACAAGCCCATACACGCACATGAGATAGTAAGATCGCACTCTTTTCCTGATGTCGCGTCCGGTTTAATTCGTTTTAACCCTATTTTAACCGCTGGTTTTACATTTTTCGTGATTTGTGGTGCCCGTGATTGCTGGTGGTGGTGGTGGTGGTGGTTGTGAATGGTGCTTGGTGGTGGTGATGGTGCGTAACAACACGTTTATCTTTCCCTCGCTCTGTTTGCTGGAGAGAGGTTGTTTGCTTCGATTGTGCGTCACTCGGCAGTGTTTCGTGAAGATACGAACATTACACGTGTGTGTGTGCTGTTTGTTTGTGCTGTCCCGGAAGCAGCAGTCCGGTTTGACCACATCCTCACTCTCCAAAAAAGGGATGTTGGCAGAGGCGGTGCAGTAAGAGCATCACATTGCTCGGTGCTTGTAACACTCGCATTTGCACAAAAATAAACACACCGCAAACGAACGAACGACAGAAGTGAAAGCGAACGAACGAATGGAAAGCTTTTGTTCCTTCCTTTTCCCCCCGCAAAAACACACATATACACAGCCAGATTTTGTTCCGAATTTAATTACCATCGTGCAAAAAAAGGAAATGACGCTTCACGTTTGATTGCCAAAGTGATTGGAACGTTGCGCACGAAGGTGTAATTATTGTAACGATCGATTTTCTCGCTCGTTCTTCGATGCGCGCGGTTTCGTTAATTAGCACGCGAAAGTTGCAAAGAAAAGAGAAGGAGTGGTGGTGGGTGAAAACAAAACAAATGGAAACTGTGGAAAAGAACAGCGAAAAAGGCTCCGGTCAGTGTTGGGGTTTTGCGGCGACTTTTTTGCAGAATTGGATCACGAGAGCGCGTAAGATGGACGTTAAAAGAAGAGTGAAAACTATGAAATGTAAAAGTTCGCCTTGCGGGATTTTCTGTCTGTTGCTGTTTAATTAAATGTTGACTTCGTTCGAGTAGTTTTGTGGGCTGGAAAGAAGGTGACGAGGTTCGTCGCTTTTCGCCTTTTTTGTTGTTGTTTTTGTTTTTACTACTTTTTCGCCCCGCCCCTCTACCCGGAAGTAGTACTCACGGCGTTGCGGAACGGGATCCCGGGCAAAGTTTGTACCAATTCATGCAGTAATAAAGGGATAGGAACCGAAAAAGAAGCAACCCAAAAAGTGAGGTAGTCATTTGTTTCACTTCTTACTTGCTTGCTTGCTTGCTTGCTTGTGTCTACTTGGCTTTTTGAGAAGCAATAACAAGTTACACAGAAAACAACGCTCAAAAAGGAAGAAAAGAAACTGAAACAAAACAAGGAAATCCTTTAAAGCAACCCAGGTGAAAAGCAGAGCAGAGAGGTTCGGTGCATCGTACGTGGATGGGTTTCTTCTCCCCGAACCTGTGTCTTTAGGCAGAAAAAAGGCATTATCGTTCAAACGATAAGTATACGCAACAGCAAAAAGGTGACGAACGCGCAAAACTAATTGGTGTCGTGGTGTTGTTTTGTGAGCAAAAAGGTGAAAAAAGGGCGATTGAAAACGGTCAAAACGGAACTGACATTTTACGGTATGTTTTGGTTGTTTTTTTGTTTGTTACTCTCGCGCATGAACGATCAGGAAAAAAGAGAGGGAAAGAGTTTCGTGTGGGGGCGCTGGTGTGGACGAGTGGTTTGCGTATGATTAGGAGCGACGGGGGAAGGGTGGTAATGGTGGGCCGGCCATATCTGTTGACGGCGGATGTCGTGCAACAGCGATCGCGGGCGAGCGAGCGGGCGAGCGAATACTTGTTATTTGCACTGCACTGCGCGCACAAACTGCACTTACCCGTAGAGTCTACTATCGCGAAGGTGTCTATAAATTAGGGAGGGGAAAAGTAAAGTTGTTGATATTCTGCTTCTGTTGTGGATGGATGGTTAGAGATTGGTGTAAGGTGGTGGTGGTGGTTGGTTGGTTGGTTGTTGTGCAGACAGACATGGGGAAACAGTTTTATATTAATACGGGTTGGTATTTTGTTCCAATCGTTTGTAAGAAAACAGAGAAAGACCACGGTTTGTGTGAATATCGGGGAAGAGAATGAGAGTTTAATATTTAATTTCTCACAATTAAATAACTACAAAGGAAAAACAAAAAGGTCAAAACTAAACTAACAACCGAACAAAAAGTATGAAGAAAAACTGCAATCATGAAGAAAGTCTCAATAACACGGTTCTCTTTTCCTTCTCGCGTGCGTTCATTCTTGCGTTTGCTTAAACGAACGAAGATTAAATGCAGAACTTGTCGCGCCGATACTTTCACGCTCAGTCCGGACCGGTCTAATTATAAAGTGAAGCCCGGAGTGCATAACAAATCAACCATAATCAACCATAATGGCGCTCTTCACGCCGAGCACTTAAGGGAACGGAGGAACCCATTGAAAGACGGTTTTTATTGCGCATCGATTCGGGGAAGTGAATTTCATCGATAAGAGAATCATTCTTACACAGCGCGAAACAAAAAGAAGAAACAAAGAGCGAGGTAGAAAGAGGAACTTCTTTACTGGGAGGGAAGTATCCGTTGAAGCACCAACGAACTGGGAGTGCCCCGGGAGTTTCGAAATTGCGAGTGCAATATGCGTTTGGAGCAGTGCTTTGCACCGTCCCGGAAGCATTTTTCCCCCGCTGTAGCTATATTATTGGCTATTCTTTGGGGGCTTTTGGGTTGCGAAAGTTTTGTGCCGCGCTTCAAGCACTCACACACACATCCCGGGGCGTGTGGTAAAGCTTGGTAAATTGTCCCTCCACACAAGAGAAAGAAGTATCGCTCGAAGTTTGCAGCTTGAATGATCACAATTTGGAATGCCATTTTTAAGGGAAAAATGAGGGAAGTATGATGATGTAGGTAGAATGTAGCATATTTGGCGGTGTTGGTTCGGGGATATTAGTTTCATTGAAATGGGGTCCGATATAGACACAGCGAAGGTCCAATTTTGCTGTTGCATCGCTTAAACAAGGCATCAAACGCTCGTTTGAAACACGCTCGAGCAAACCCAATCCCTCTTTTACCCGAGAAAACGTTCAGCAGCACAAACAGGGGTTCGTGCTAGCAAAGAACCGACCCATCTCGAATCCGGGTTCGGTAGCTTTCCATCGCTGGATCGCTCTCGGTGTTTGCGTTACCGATGTTGGGCTGTTGTAACGACGCTCTTCTGTGTTGTAACTGTTGTTAGTGACGTTAGTGTTTGCATCTTCAGTGTGGAATGGTGTTCAAGTTGGTGGTGTGCGGTGTGTTTGAGAAAGCGGCAGTAGATAGTAGGAGTGAGCGAAAAACGAGAGTTTTTCTACTTCTTCTTTGTTGTTTTTTTTTTGTTGAAGAGGGAAGGCAGGTGTTTTTTTTGGGGCATGCAAAATGAAATGGTCTTACCTTCCGTTTCCGTGCCTAAACAGAGCTAAAATTTCTTCGAACGTTTTGTTTTTGGTCTCAGGAACCTTTTTATATGTAAATATCCAAAATATTGCTAAAAATACACTAAACGGTAGGAATGTATAATTTTCCAAGGCAGTCTGAAAATAGAGGGCGTAACAACAAGTAATTAGAAACGTCGATCGTCTCATTTTGTACAAATAATTCCGTTGCTACTCTGAATTCAAATAAGATTGCATACATTTAGGCGCAGTGTTTGTACTAAAACGCCTACAGCTTTAGTTATTTAATCAATTCTTCTTCGTATTATTTGCTCAACACTTACCTTTAAACTTGGGAAACCAATTCCAACAACGAAGTTCGCCATCCAGTTCACGAGCACCGCGATCGCCATCGCGCTCGGTCGCGGCCCTTGGGAGAACAGCTCGGCAGTAATCATCCACGGTATCGAGCCCGGTCCGACGGCGAAAAACACGACGAAGGCCAGCGTTGACACTACCGACAGGTAGGACATCCAGTCGATCATTTCCTGCACATAACCAAAAAACTCCTAAACTATGCGTGTAACAACTTTGGGTTCCCGTATTTAAAAGGCTTTTCGGTGTGTAGCGTGTGTGTGTGTGTGTATTGGTGTGTATGTGTTTGTGTGTGTTCTGTCATGTGACGGTGCTGTCACGTGTCCTGATCGTTTCGGGTAGTTCACAGGTCGGGTAGGTTAATTAAGAAAGTCGATAGTCGATATTGGGATGCGGTACAAAGGAAATTGGAGTTCGTATTTTCCGGAAGTTGTGAAGACAAGTAGTAAGGGAGAGGAGGGGTGTATTTGTTTTTTTTTAGATGTTCTGAGTGTCGGTAAAACGATTCATTGACTTCAAGGAACAAAATAGTCGACAGCTGAGTGAAGGTGGAAAACTGAAAGTACTCTATCCTAGAAATCGATAACGCCCTGTTACCTAGAACGATTCTTTAGTGGAATACCAGTAAGAAACATGGGAACAAACAGAAAAGGAATAGAGAGAGAGGGGGGGATTCATTGTCGAAAGCGGGGGCTGTTACAAAACTGAAACTCAACACGGGAACTAACAACAGATACGTAAACCGAAAAAAGGACGAAACTAAACATCGAAATCAAAACAAAAGAAACAGTCGAGCAAGAGCAGATTACGCGCTCGGTCACCTCGTTGGGGCAGTCACCGAGTGGGGCAGGAGCAGCAGCTTGGTGAGAGGCGCTGGCTGGCTCTCTTCAACTAGTAGCATAATATGTTATTAATAGTAGTAGAGGTAGTAGTACTTGCTGGTCTAGCGAATACAAATTGTGAGTAGTAAGAGAGGCTGTGTGGATTATTACCAGTTACTAACACATCCCTTCAGTTAGTAATTGTAGCAACGGTACGGTTAGCGGTGTATTAGCACTAGTATTAGTATTAGTAGTAGTAGTAGTATAAGTGTAGTACGTCCAACGCGATGCACCAATGAAAATACCACAAACTAAGGACGCACTAACTCGCAGTTTCGAATAAAAAACAAACACAAAGAAATAAGAGTTTAGCACGGAAATTGTATCAACACAGTGCGTTCAGCTCTGTTCGCTTGTTCACTTTCGATAAGTGTTTGTGGGTGTAGTGCTAGTGTTGATGGAGAGGTGTTTCTGCGTAACGCGTAACGCATTACCGCACGCTACGTAGTGCTGCCTGCACGGGTCTTCTCTTGAAAGGAAAGTATTACGTTATACGAGATAAGAAGGATACAAAAAATATGGAAGTAATAAAATTGGCATAAAACGAGAGGGGGAGGGGGGGGGGGGGTTGGAGTGGAGAGAGGGAGGAAGAGAAGGTAGAGGCGTTACTGCCTGTAACTCATCGCGATCAGCCATGGCTTGACTTTGTTTGTTTTGTTCATAGCACGGGTGAAGTATAAAACCGTGTGTCTCACAGCTTTGTCTCGCGCGCACCGTCCAACAGCACCGAGAGCAAAACGGAAGCATCCTGTATTGCGGCGTGGTGTAGTATTGAAAGTGTGTGCGTGTATGTTGAGTTGTTCTTTTTTTTCGGTCGAAACGGGAAAATGGCAGTGAAGGAGCAGGAGTGGAGCAATATGCGTTGAACCCTTAAGAGGCAGGATTTATTTATTCATGTGCTTTGGGGCGGGCGGGCGCTGTATTTTTGTTCTGATAAGCCACAGCCACGTTCTGTGAAATACATGACAGGGAGCATGAGTTGTGATGGGCAGCTTCTGTGTGTGTTTGTGTACATCATCCAAGATGGCTATTATGAGTGACAGGCGGATGTGTATGGAGGCGGACTGTTGTTGTTATGTTCTGATGGAGGAATACTGCCGGGAAAAAGCACAGCAGAGGCGTCCAAGTAGGCGAGCTAAGGTTTCCCTTTTGATGTGAAAGCAGACAAGTATTAGTGGATGCCTGTGTTGCTTTGCCACATAAAACCATTACCGTACAACTGTCTTGCAAGAAGAACTACGGACAAATTGAAATCATTTCAATATTAATTTTCAATTTCAAACAGTTTGAAGAGTTGTTCAAGCGGCTCAATGTTAGAACATAATCAATTATCGACCGTCAGATAAATCATCCCTCCCGTTAAGAAGCACCGAACGCTCAGCATAATCGATAATTGTATCGATGAAAACATAATGGCTTAATTTCATTATAGAAGCATGAAATCGGACCCAATTTGCTGAGACTTGCCCAATTTTCCGCCTCAAAAAAAAAAAAAAAGAAAAAAAGGGAAATTTCAAAATCACGCACATCCAACTGCAAATTGGTGTTCATTAAATGGTGCACTCAGGTCAAAGCCATGCTTCTCTCATCCCGCTCTGCATCATGCCGTTTGACCTGTTTTTTTATCACCCGAAATTTCATCCTTCCCCCGACCAATTCAGTTTGCTTGTTTGTTGTTCACGTTCTTTGCAACAATCGGCCGGTTAATTCGAGCGTATTGATTGTTCACAATTTACACAATGGTAGTAATGAAGGTTTCGAAAACTTGGGCTCAATTCGAATCGGATGGCGTGCGGGGGGAAAGGGAGCAAGAGAGAGAGAGAGAGAGAGAGAGAGAGAGAAAACATCAAACGTCAATAATGAAGTTAATTTGAGGGCACGCAAAATCAATAACACGTGACCACCACCGCATAGTGCGGAAGGTCGGGTGGTCGGTGGTGGTGGTGATGGTTTCGAATTACCGAGATTGCACCGAAGGGTTTTGATTACTGGTGAATGGTACGAAATTCAATTAGTATTGAGGTTCCCAAAGGCGGGATGTTTTTGGGGGGGAACGAACCGTTCCGACCGGATGGCAGGGGGAGAGAAAGGGCAGGGCTCATGAAAGGTCGAATGGTCAGCAGATTGTTATGAAGTAAAACATCAACAGCAATCAATAAAGATAGCGCATAACGGATGAAAAGGGTTGTAAAAATGCTGCATAATGCATGAAGAAGGATTTTCCTTCAATAAAATCACACGGAGGAGTGAGTTAAAGATATCTGCTTTACACTTTCGGTGGGAAGAACTTTACAGGAAGTAAAAGAAACTCATTTTAATCACGTGTATACGCACATCAGAGTTGATAAAAATGTTACAGCTCGATTCGACAATGACCATTCCTTGTTCTGTGCCACAAAAAATCGATAATTAAACTGAACGCTCTCCACACAAAATGGTAAAAGTCGATAGCTACCGTACTTGTATGTAAAAGGTCCTCAAAAAGTACTTCAATCAGCCCGAATGACTTAACTGTAGTAAAAATGTATTCCTGTCTGCTTGTTTCGTTCGAATTTAAAAAAAAAATGCTAAAAAACATAAATGTCAGTGCGCTCAAGTGGTGTTACACCTCCTCTATACAGTATCTGGTGTGCTCGCGAAACAAGCGTTCACCTTGCACAAAACAACGCACTTTCGCACTGCAACACTGTTTCAATTGTTCGGCGAGCGGTGATCGTGAGCGCAAAAGGAGGAGAGTGAAAAAAAAACCAAAAATCAACGGTGTTTTTGCGTTGCATCCGCGCGTGTAATTTGGTTTGGCCACTTTCCCGCCCCAGCTTGGGATGGTACTGGTTGGCTGGCTGGTGTGTTTGTGTGGTCTAGTGATGAGGTAAATGAAGTAAAACACGGGTGAGTAAAAGCAAAACAAAACATTAAAAAAGACGCCCAAAAAGCAGTTAGTGTGTGTGTGGGTGTGTGTTTTTAAAGGTGTCGTAGAGCCGGACCCCAAAGGGTTAATATGTTGGAATGAGATAGCGAATCGAATAGGAAGGACACATGGGTGACTGTCTTTTCGTTATTTTTTTTTGTGAGGAAGTTGAGTATTTTTTGTATCTTGTGTTATGGTGGTTTTTGGTGGGTGGGGGGGAGGTTAAAAGCCTTTAAAATCGAGAAGTACTCCCGTACGTCCTACAAGCTACAGGGGCAAGACGGTTAAATGAACGAACCATTTCTTGTTGTTTTTTTTTTGTCGATACATTTCAATTCGGTAGCCATCGAAACGGGCTTACTTTCGATATTTTAATACAATGCGGCAAAGCTGCTTATGCTTACGGTACAATCAAAAACAGATATGGAGCTTAAGTACGCATGGAGACGCCTGGTTGTTCACTTTCTGACGGAAGCGCATGGTGGTGTGTTTACGAGAGCTGAAGAGCTTTGTCAAGCGATGGGAACCGTTCGTGTGTGTGTGTGTTTTTTTTTTCTTCTGATCACAGTTGCCATGATACTGTGTCGAATGGTAATAGCAGTGATATAAATTTTCCAAATGCTGCTAGTTTTTTCATACTACCAAAAAAGGAAAAGGGAAGATAATATGCCAGATATGAAATCCTCCACTGATGGTAGGGTGCGTTCTGGTAGGGTTACTACACGTTTCCACTATCAAAAAAGCGAATACAATAAGACCAGATAGAACGTACCCACACACACATACACGCAGACACATACGTGTGCAAAATAAATGACACAGATAGCCCTAGCCCAGCATCATATCCTGGGTCACCTAAGAGCTGGTGGACTGGAGGAACACACACACACACACACACACTTTACTCTTCTGCATTGCACGTTCGCTGCGTTTGATACGTGCTCGGGATGCAAAATTGGGATGTGCTGTGGCAAAAACGCTTCGCTATAGCAGCAGCCTGGGACGAAACTGGGCCACCAGCCAGCACACCAGGTAATATGACAAAAAGATTGTCCAAATAAATAAAGCCCGTCGGTGTGGGGCTCCCTTTTGCAGGCAAATCTCATAAAATATGAAACTAGAAATTCTTTCACGATAGGATTTGATTAAGGGGTGTTTACTTAAATCTGTGTGAACCATCCGGGTGACCGGGTCGCCAGTCGACAACCGGCAAGCGAGAAACGGTTTTTACCGTTCGGCACACGGGAAAGATGGCGTTTCCCATGCTTTGCCGGGCAAAAAAGGGTCCGTGTATTTATTTTCTTACACCGGGCAAACGTTGCATTTTGCTGACCGGAAGGATTCTTCTGGTTCCTGGGTAAATAATAACCACCTACACCTAAGCCGATTGCAAAATTGTTTCACCGAAGATGTAGGTTCAGGTCTAGGTCTTCTGTGCTTTCACCTCGTCCGAAGGTTGCAATTTTCTTCTCGAGATTTATGAAAATATTATCTGAATTATGATACCAACTGCTCTTGGCACTCTTGGTCGGTAGAGAAAATTGTTCTGCAAAGAGCGATGGAATAATACCGCCACCATCTTTTACATTTCAATATTTAGCATACCATTTCCGGTACAATATTTTGCTTTTTGCATACAGAAGGAAACTTCCAGAATGACAAAAAAAAAAATGCGAACAAAAATTCTCTCCTTGCGAGCAAGAATACCTTTTCCCGCAAGATTACACAAGCAGTGCACAAACACCACGGTTTGCTACCAGTCTTTTCATATATAGGTATATATACACCAACTTTCCCCTTTGCGCGCTCTCACGCGCTCTCCTCTTTCCTGCGCCGTTTGCGTGATAAAATTATAAAAGTAATATTTTCTGTTTATTTTGAAAGCTACGTCCCGGGCGCTTCCGTCCTACGCAAACGCCAAAAAACACCGGGCGTTCTTCGCAGCCATGGGGAGCGAGGGAGAGGGGGGGGGGGGAGTTGGCTGACAAAATCAGGCGACATATTACCCGGAGGGCGCCGCCACGGGGCAATTGCCTACTCAATTCCCCAAAGTAACTGTTTACCGCGCTGTCTCTGTTCAACCGTGAAGACTACTTTATGCTTAGCCCTTGATGCCTATCTTTCTTTTGCGATGCTTCAACGTTGGCACTCGTCTTATCCTTAGCAGGACATACAAAAAAGCTCACACACACACACACTGAAGCTTCACTGAAAGCGGCACACATGTGTGGGCGAGCTGAGGGAAATGGACGGGAAATATGTTTATTTTCATGTCCCACGCTCCAAACGCTTGCAGCTGGATGCAGCACGTGCAGCTCGAGCGAAGAGAAAGTGAGCTACAGAGGAAAAACCAAAAATAATAATAACGACCCGAAAAACGGTTATCGTGCTTTTACCACCTTTTGTTTCTTGTTGGGGGAGTTTTTTGTTGGATGCAATTTGCCCTCTGTACAGGAACTTCTATCATTCTGGGGTGGCTGTGTTTGCTTGTTTTTCGTCCACCTTTCCTACATTAGAGCGGTTCCATCTACCTGTTGTGAATGTGTGTGTGTGTGTGTGTGTGTGTGTGTGTGTGTGTGTGTGTGTGTGTGTGTGTGTGTTTGTCATATCCTGTACACGAACACGACCATGCGTCTCCATCTGAAAGCTTCCACTAAGCAAACGACCATGCGTCTCCATCGAGGAAGCTCTGCCATCTTTCTGAAAGGTTTCACTTTGTTCCGTTCCCTGTGTGTCCCTCGTGTGTGTGTGTGTGCTTGGTAACAATTACAGGACTGCGCAAATACCTGAACACAAACACACATATGGCGCACTTTTCTTTTCGCTCACTTCACACTCTAAGTGCTGCGACGGGGCAAGCAACACTTGAAGAAGTTTGCCTTCGGGCGCGTTTTTTTTTCAATTATATGTGAGCACGTGTGTGTGTTTTTTGCATTATTGCTGATAAAAATATACCTACCATAGGCAGGTAGGCAGGATGGGGAGGGGGCGAGGGAAGCAAAGGTAAATCTCGGGTGTGGCTGCCCTTTCATTTCTGTGCGCTCTCCATATCGGGGGAAAAAAACGGCTCGTTAATTCCACATTCCCACCAGCGGGGGCGACAAACTGGGGTATTCCATCTTTCTGCCTTGTGTGCCACGCTTGTATGCATATGGGAAGAAACCATACTTTATGCTTGAAAGGTAGATTGTTATTGTATGGATCGCTTCTATTCCGAACCTTCTACTCAACCTTGCGTTGGGCCCTGTTGGGTGTAGGGGCAGCAAAAGCAATTCGGTTGCAACGGGTTTTGCTAAATTTAACAAGGAAAGCAACCAAGAAAACAACATTCACACACACACGTGGGGACAGCTATCCACGAGAGAACGGCGTGTTTGAAAGTGACACACACTTAACCTTTCCACATTTCCATCTGACAGCAAGGCGCGTGGATTTGCACACAGAAACGGGCGCCGCACTATCGCTTTTCGCTTTCCAGTCGGTTGAGTTTTCCCTTGTGCAACACACACACACACACATGCGAACGGAACGGAAGTGAAACTTGAGATGTTTGCTGGCTGGCTTGTTGGTGTGTTTGCATATGGGCGCGCAACGACGCGCCACCACACACAGCTCCGATGATTTACACGCGCGCACGACGGCGGCGACGATTGCTGACGTCAGCAGCAGGCTGCTGCTCCGGTTCGCGCAAATGATTCGTTTATTTAACAAATAATTTGATGTACAAATATTTACTGTAAATTGGGGGGAAATGGGGGTGGGTCTTTTAGTAAGCAGGGAACTGGGAAGAGAGAGAGGAGCAAATTTTTAGACGGGTTGAAACATGTTGCTAAAGCCACGAGGGAAAAGGTGGCTTTCTATTTCTTTCGGAGGTTTTCTATTGCTGGTTAAAGGCATGCAGTAGGTGCAGTAAGTGATAAGCGAATAAGATTAAACACGATCAGTAAAAAAAACAAGCAGAAAAGAGTTAGTAAAAAAGAGAAAAGAAAAGAGGAGCTAAAACTACTACAATATTTTAAAGCAAAGCAATTTGTTCAACACTTAAGCGTAAAGAGAAGCAATTGAGTCTACAATAATTAGTAAAAACGTATAAAAAATACATGTTTACGGTCATAAAACGATTTAAAATTGATTTTATGATTAAATATCCTATGAATATGGTTCTTAAAGCAGTATAAATCTCTTCCATCAGAAGTGTATAATAATTCTAAACGAGCTTTTTACAAATACACAAGCAAACCGACATGGAGTATTATGTCATAGGAGCTTTCACTGCGTCAATATAGTAACAAACACGCATCAGAAAATCGTTGCATTTTGCCCACCAAAAACGATTGCAATTAACCATCCCTTTGTGGCCTCCTTCTCCTCTGGAATGCCCTCCTCCCCACCCCTTCATTTAAACAGCCTCATTTCAAGCCTCTCGCTGTGTCCATCATCGCACGTCTGCTGCCAACAATGCGCGCTGGAATGCGAAAATCCCGGTCGGCATTCCAGCCGAGTGCATCCACCATTGGCATTAAAACCGCAGCTGTCTCTCCTGCACCTTCGCTGCACGCCCTCCCACACACAAACACACACATATACGCGCCCAAGAGGCCGTCAGTTTTCGAAAAGTGGAATCCACAAAAATGCCTAAAAAAGAGCCTGTCCGTCCGTCCTGTACGATTGTGGCCAGCACAATTGCGTCCGCTCTCTAGCACCAAATCGGGCGGGCCGATTTCCTTGGGCGATAGAAGGAGGAAAACTTCCTTCTGCTCGATTGTGCCGCGGCCGGGAGTAAGGAAAAGGGTACAAACATAACACTTTTCTCACCAGCCCACCATCAGCTTCCGGAGCCAGCAGGAGCGATGATTTCTCCGCACAAAGAAGCGCACCGTAAAAGTAAGAAACCCGTAACGAAATTGAAAGCGACACGAGCGATGAAAGCGAACCGAAAACTATTCGCAACCCTCCCTCCTCCTCTTCGAATGGATAATTCTTTTTTGTGTGTGTGTTTGTGTGAGAGTTCCCCGACTGTGCGAGGCAACATCCTTGCAGGGAGGCTGATGGAGATTGGAGGAAATTCCGAACATCGTTAGCCAAACTCCGGGTGGGGGAACTTACAAACCTTCCCCCCCCCCCCAGTTCCCTCTTTTGCAAGAGTTTTCCTACACAGCAAAGCTTCGATCGATCTTTGCCTTGCTTTGGTGCACATTACATTCCAAGGCGGCTCTCCCACTCGCCCCACCCAACCACCTCCTCCTCCACCTTAGCAACGTCAGTCCATTACGGTAATCGTTCCGAGCAGTTTCAGTGCTTTAATGGGGTAATAATAATTCGCCTCCGTTCTTTACAAATTTCGCCCCATCTCGATGCACTCCAACGCTCGGGAAGGATGCACAATCCCTCGGTTTTGCAACGGCAGCAGCAGCAGCAGTGTCGTGTTTCTGCTGTCATAGTTCGTAGAAATCCTTCCTGCTCGCTTCGCTTCTTTCCCCGAAACAACAAACCCCCTTCGCAGGGAAACAGCGCCAAGACAATGGAATGGAAACGGTTTGCGCATTGTTTGGTAGCTGTTGTTGTTGTTTTTGTTGTTGTTGGGGAGGTCCTCCATCCACCTCAAACCACTTCCACGCTTGTGGAAGTGCTTCTAGCGAAGCGAAAAAAAGGGAAACCCACAGCGCTGCGCATTCATCGGGTAATTAAAGCAGGCACTGCAACCGACAACAACAAATCACCGTCCGATGACGAGCGAGCTTTCCACTACTGCACTACCTTACATTAAGGTAAGTTGCTTCCCCGTGGTGCACTCGTTGCGCTGTATGGCCTCCTCATCGCGTGGCTTTCTGCCGCAACGAAGACGAAGGCGCAACTAATCCCGTTTTCTCTCGCTGTCTCTCCCTCTCTCTCTCTCTCCGAGCGGTGGGAAAAGTTTTCCGAAAACTACATGAAAACTTGCTCGTCCGAATGGTATGGCTGTGATGGTGGTGGGAGTGTGTTACTACCACGGTGTCACGGTGCGCATCTCCCGTCCAATTGGCGATCGAGCCATTGTTTCTGATCGGCTTTTGTTGTTGCGGCATTGTTGCATTGACTGGCGACTGGTGGTAATTACACACCATCATTACGATGCTAACAGAGTGAACGGAACGGTGTTTGTTTTCCTTCAAGTTTCTTGCCCCGTTTTGGGGAAAATACTTCAACAATAACAAACAACAACAACAACAACCTTCAACAGTCAAAAACAAGAACTGCCCAGCATCGTAACATTAAAAAAAACAATAAAAATTTCCGGAAGGCAACGATTAAACTTCCAAATAAAAAGATGTGTATGGTTGCCAGGGGGACGGGTAGGGCTGGCGATCTTGGTAACCGATCCTTCGCGGAAAAAAGGATATCGCTAGCGGGGTTCGGTTCGGCGTGTAAAAAAGGATTCACTCGTGATGGAAAACAAATTTTCCGAGGGCGTGCAAAATCTAACACGCATAATGGTGGGTTTTTTGGAAGACAAAGGAAAAAAACAACTTCTCAATAAAAATAATGTATTTCGGGGATTTTTTGATTGTAGTAAACAGCCCTTTGATTTTTTAAACTTTTCACTCAACTCTTTCTTATTGCAATGAGTTATTTGCAACAAAACTCTTTAGCATTCTTCCCACTTGACTCTTGTTTGATGGAGTCAAGAAAGAGCAAATAACACACACACACACAACCGTAACATAATTATGATCGAGAAAGCGTTTCCCTGCCTGCCTCTACCATTTCTTTGCCCTTTTCCGATCCCCCTTCCCCCTACCCCATTCCACAGGAAACCATTTACAAGCTCACGCGAACGTTCAATGCAGCGTGTGTTGTGTGTGTGTAGTGAATAAATAAACACTGTAACGGCGCGTACCAAAGGCCAAGGAAAAGGCTCCCCTTTCTACCCAAAAAAAAAAAAAAAAAACAGCGGAAACGGCTAAGTATTGCTCCTTTTGTAGAGAGCGAGCTGGAATTGGAGGGGAAAACGAAAGCATTGACCTTGGCGATAGAACTCCCTACCATAAAGGCCGTAAACCCAGTGGCAGTTCCCTCGATTGTTCCGCCACACAACAACAACAAAAAGTGAAGCGGAAATGGCCACGCAAACATATCTTGAAACAACACTTAGACTTTCCTTTTGTCTACGTGCAACCAAGCAAGTAGGAAAGAGAAAAGGGAGAGAGAGAGAGAGAGCAAAATCAAAACATTAGTGAATAAGCGAATCACCAACGGTTGGCACGGCTCAGGAAGTCTCAGCTCCCTTCATGCGCGATATTAACAACAACAGGAAGCAAACAACTAAGGCATTTGAGGGGGGGGGGGAGTGTTCGAGGGTTAAGTACTCCTATCCCTACGGCCAATTGGCTACACACGCAGCGTTGCCCCTGTGCTTCCGGTGCAGCCAGTGGACCACCGTCTGGTGGCCATTGAAACTTTTCCCTCTTCGATTCGACGCCGTGTCGTGTTTCGTGTTTGGTTCGGCGCCGCCTGTAGTTAACGCTAATGGATGTCATTAACACGGAAAATAGCACCATCTGAAGTTCGGTGTCCTGGGGGTGCCCGAACTATAGAGCGGGAACTCCCGGGGCCAATCCCCACTCAATGGTACTTCTTCCGCTACACACACACACACACCGCTTGGCATCGCACCTGGCAGCGTTGTGTGTAGTTTCCAAATGGTGTGTGTTTTTACTACGCCAGCATGAGCGTAATTTGCTTTCGTAAAGTTGGGGTTGGCGCTTTTTTCTTCTTCCTCACTCAACTGCACCCTGTTGAACCACCAGGTGGAATTTGGCACAAAAAGAGCATACACACACGCACGCACGCAGCGAGTGTGGCTAAATTACATTCACTTCATTATGGCAAATATTTGTGGCGCCAGGGGCGTGCTAGAGAGAGGTCAATGTGCATGTGGGAAGGCAACAAAAAAAGGGAAAGAAACACTATGCACTATGGTGTTTTTCCAACGGGGTTTTTCCCTTATTCTAGTGTGTGTAATTGCTATGCTTTGGTTAAAAAAAAAATACAGGAATTTTCCACCATGAATAAGATCGGTATTTTTGTGTCTGTGCGCCTGCAGGTTAGGCAATGTGTGTGGTTGTCTCTGGGTAGAATAAATTTCCCCACACAATCCCGACTGCCGAAGGTGACGCTTACAAGGGTTTTTTGGTTGTTGTTCCCGGCGCACAATCAAGTACCACTTTTCAAACTTTTCCTACTGTCCAGAAGGACACACACACATAGCAACACCAACAAACGCCATGAGAGTAATAATGTTCCGGTGTTTTGTTCCTAATCGGTGCCTAAGCAACAAGAAACACACATCGAGCTGACAGACAGGGAGGACGGGGGGAAAAGTTTTTCCTTCTACCACACCACAGGGATGGTGATTAGTTTTGGTTTTACTACTACTACCTTCGGACCGTTTGTATTGCTTACAAACACACTTACAAGCACCACAGTATGTAGTTTTTCATTCACACGCTACAGCTACAGCAAGAAACGTAACATTACTTCCCATCTGCGAGGTAGAACATGGAGACATGGGGGGAGGGTTCACATTTCCATTTAGCAGCAACAGTCCTTGAGGTCAGGCGTGATTCGTTTTTAATCGAGCTTTGCACTCCCATTCTCAAAGGGCTACCACCATTCCCTTTCCTTCCCCTGTCTTTCCATTGGTTGCAGTGTGAAATATGTCGTGCAACAATAATGATAACCTTTATCTTGCATTCTGCCCCCACTGGTACCGGTGAAGGTGTCGGTCGATATGCCAACACGAGAAAAGCCACACACACACAACATGCAACAGGAAATCTGCTGCTGGAAAATGGGAGTTTTTCTGCCCGGGTTACTCGGCCGGGTTTCTGGTTCAATTGTGAATGTTACTCCATGCACACGAAGAGCCGCCCTGCCCGATTGGGTGCCCTGCACCCGAAAGCGCAGTAATGACAATCTGGAAAGGGTTTTACTTGTCTCACCCAACAACACGGGACAAAAACGGAAGGAATAAATGCAGCAACCAACGCGGGCCCAACCCACATTGCCGAAGTGGTGTGCAAGTTCTTTAATTAAAGTCTAATGAAAAACGTGACCACATGTGCAACACACACACACACACCCGCACACAGACACCCGCCTGGTTGTGATAGGAGTGGTGTGAAGCAAATTGAACCACGAAGAATGAATGCTTTGCTGAGCGGGTTGAGCACAAGGGGTGGCAAAGTTTTGTCCGTGTGTTTTTTTCGGTTATTACTCCTACCCAAAATGCGACACAAACGCACTTCTGTTGTGTCCAAGCACACAGTCGGCTCCAATCACTGCAGTATCAGCAGCAGGGCACTGTCTGTCTGTGTGCGGTGATGCAATATGTTGTGGCCACCCGGGCTGCTGCCTCCTGGAGTTTGGGAGAAAGAGTTTTTTTTTGTGTTGCGGGTTAGGCGACGAAAGTTTGTCCGTAAAAGGCCATCGGCAACTGTGTTGTTGCGGGGGGCAGGCACCAGCATAGTGAGTCTGTGGTTTAATTTGGATTTTTTTCTCTTATCCATTAAGGTGGTTTTGTGATACAAATGAAGATTGGTTTTTTAGTACATTTTTAGTACAAGAATGAAAATGCTTTCTCCGCATTTTTTGACCATTAAATTGCAATTATGAGCATGGAAAAAATATGATGAAAATGTCTTAAAACAACAAACTACATAAACGATATTTGAGACTCGAGGAAAAGAACGCATGCGACCTGCTCAGGCACAAGAAAACGCGTTAAACTGAACAAGAAAAAACAAAACCTACGGAAAGTGAAAAGTCCAAGCAGCAAGCACTAACGAGCAATGAGAAATATCATAGGAAAAAAGGACAATTCAATCCAACGAATCTAACTATGAAACGATTACTAGAAACACTCAGAACAATAATCAAAAAAGAAAAGACTTGGAAAAACAAAAATCGAACCAGTAAACGAACAACAAACTCGGTAAGGCAAAAAGGAAACTAAATCAACAAGAAAGATGAACCACTAAAAGGCAGAACAACGGTAGAAACGGTAATTATAAAACAATCTATCAATCCAAACATCCAACGAGACAGAGAGAGAGAGAGGGAGTAAGATTAAGAGAGGGAAGAGAGCGAGAAAAAGGCAAGATATGGATAGTACAACGAGAACAAGAACAACAAGTAGTAACGGGAATGGGGAACAAACATGGACAAAAAAAAGGAACGAGTCCATAGCAGTAAAAAACGAACGTAAAACTTGGGTGGGGAATAAGAGGGATTATCGCATTCACAGTTTTAAATAGCGTGCGAAATGTGTGCTCGTTTCATATAGATGGATTTTCACTCACATCACACAACACCTGCTAAACGAGAACACATTTCTGTTATACAATATTAAACGCGCTTTCAGTGATGAATATTTGCTGAAGTAATTTTGATTTCTTTTCCGCCGCTTTGTTCGCCCTCGCAAATAAAAGCTTTCACAAATATTCATCACCCACAAACGCTTTATTTACCAGAGCGCACCGCCACCTGTTCGTCTGTGTGCCCGTTTTGATGTGTTGATTGGCATGTTTATATGCTTTCATTATCTGTATCACACTCAACGCGGGCGCTGCGGGTGGCGGGCGCTCGATTATAGATAGAAAGGGTAGTAATTGTCGCGTGTTGTACTTGCCTTTATTAAAAACGATATTGTTATGAATATTGAGAATATAAACATTCCACCTAATCCATACAAATGCAGCGTTCGTCGACCGGTTCTATCCATTAGCGGTATTGATACGAGTGTCATCACAACCTGTGGAGGGAAGAGAGAGCGCACGAGGTTAGTGGATGTTGAATAATGTTCAGCCTTTTTGATGCATGTTCAGTGTCAGCCCAAAGCTCCAAAGGGGAAGCTCCGTTTGGGGGTTTTTAGTGTGTCTTTTTTGCTCCTTTTTTGAGGTCAACATGAACGAGTGCCGCCCGCTCTCCAATGATTTGGAATTGTTTTCCAAAAGGCACATCAGACCACTGGCTAGTGAGTGTGTGTGTGTGTTTATTACGGATTCGGTTAGCCAACCGTCATCCGATGGCCTTGTTTCCGCTTGTCGGTTGGGGGATTGCGCGTGCACGTGTGTGTGTTCGTGGTTTATTGTTTTCCATTCTTTTGCGTTTGGTTTTATTGAACCATTTGCGCAACCAAACTTCGTGGCTGATTATTTATGCTTCGCTTTGTTGTACCCCAGACCTGGGCGGCTAACCCAAATGCGAAAGGGTGGGAAAAACAAGCCCTACAATTCTAATACCGATATTGATGTACGGCGGCGGTGGTGGATGGGCACCAACCAAAAGTGCAAACCCCGTGTGAGTTCAAACACAGCCCTCGTTGGGTGGAGAGGAGGCTAAGGGGCGACGCATTAAAAGTGCACCAAACAGAACCTCAATTGATAAATGTAGAGTTTAAATTGAAATATGTTCGACCAGTTTTTGAGGTTATGTAAGAGGGTGGTGGTGGTGGGCGGGTGGGTGAGTGGTTGAGAGTGACCATCAATTTCGATTTCGCGTTTGCATTGATACGGATGCAAACCACCGGAAGCGGAGAGGTCACCGTGGAATGTTGTTTGGATAATTGGTAGCTAGTGGTTTGCTTTTTTTATGGTGTGTGTTTGTGTGTTTCGTTTCGTGTCGTTGTGGCCAGTTTATTCTAACACTTTCCAGTTGCTCTAATCCAGTTGTTTTACTGCACGAGTAATCGCACCGAAATCCGTATTGGATCAATAAAAGAGGATAATGGAGCTGACACACGGGGCTGACGTTTTAGCGTTTCCGTGCAAAGGATTATGCTGTGTGTGTGTTTGTGTCTATCTGTATGTGTGCGTGGGGCTTAGCCGTTGTTCTGCAAACACCATTTACCATTATTGCACCGATTCCTATTGTGGCGAATTTAGCACTTTCTTCCGTGAGACCCGAACTCATGAACAGTGACGTTGAGTAATAGAATACCTGGTGTGGGAAAGGGAACGAGAAAGAAGAAAGGTGTGTTTAGTGATTTTTACTTATTTATAAACGTTTTCGCTTGTTTTAAAGAATAAAAGCCAATCGTTAACTTCATAGTTCGACTTGATGTACTTAATTTGCATACTTTCAGGGGCGTAATCTAATGGCCTCTAAAATTCACATGAAAAGAGCCCAAAAGTATGCAATCTGATAGCACGCTAGCTAAAATGAATCGATTTTACTACTTTTTCTTTCATTTTCAGCCGACAGTAGTAATAATAATAATAATAATAAAACCATTTCACTTTAACCGGTGTAGACATTGCACTTTTCATTACTTACGGCATTAATTCCACTAAACTGCTGGCTAAGCTGCATCACAATTCCGATTATCAGCGGTGCCCGGAGCGTCGGCGAGCAGATGAGCTCTATCGTCGATATGCTGCTCTCGGACTGCTGGGCCCGCTCTTCGGCCCGCATCTCCTCGATGTCCTCCTCCACCTGGTTCGAAGCCCTGAGCCGGCGCAGAGCTGCAGCAAGCAAAGCAAAGAAAAGAAAGGAAAAGGGAAAACAACCATACCCGTAAGCATAAAAATAAACGAACTGACTCGGACGCTGACTGATGGACGGAGATGTAGATGGAGTACTTACCTTTTCGTGCTTCTTCCTCCCACTGCTTGGTAATTAGTAAATATCTAGGTGATTCTGGGCAGATCGGTAGTAGTAGTAATTGCAATATCGCTGGACAGATGGCGAGCCCTAACAGCACGGGCCAGCCATCATTAGTTCCTAAAATTTGTTCTATCCCCAGTACTTGCGATAATAGTAATCCTACGGTCACAGCCAATTGGTTAACGGTACCTAAACCACCTCTTAAATTTAATGGAGCAATTTCAGATATATACATTGGTACTAACGATGTGTTTAAACCTGGAGAGGAAGAAGAAGGAAAGTGAGGAGGGCGTGCGGCGGCAGGAACCCGTTTCGCTGACACTTACCACAATTGACACCAATTATAAATCTTCCGAGGAATAGCATTTCATAGGAATGACTCATCTTCGTGAATCCCATTAGGCATGCACCGGATATGCCCAGCACGTTGTTCAGCAGCAGGCCACCCTTTCTGTGGAGGGATAAATAGAAAGAGAGATAGAGAGAGAAAGCGTGAATTAGAATCGAATCTGCTGCCTGGATGCACCGGAGGCAACTGTGAGCTTGGGCGCGATATAATGCACGCGGACTGGCTGCCGGCAGAGTGCATAATTAATGCAAGTGAAGAGCTGTTTGATTTTCTGCTTCTCAAAACAGCTCAAACGCTTGCTGACGCTCCCTGCGCATCTCCCCTCCCTCTCCTTCTCAAAATCCAATGCACCAGCAGATGTGGGTAAATATTTATCTTTACCTCAAGCCCTGCAGCACTTAAAGGGTCGTCATCGTGCGATTGGAGCACAACACACGCGGATTAATACGCGAGAGGGGGGGGGGGGGGGGAAATGTGTGTGAGTGAATCAATCGCCTGCCGTGCCCTTTAATCTTGCACCGGAGCGCCACTGACCCGTTAAAGACCCATTAAAGGTTGTGCAAACAATGCACAATCACACACACACATACACGCGCATGCATTATCTGGCCGGCGGCTGATTCTGTTTGATTCACGTGCAACCCTCTGCTGCTGCTGCTGTTGCATTTGCATTTGTCCCCGGGTGCAGCAGCAATCACAGCCGTCGCCACCACAGCGTGTGTCCTGGGACGTGTGTCCGTCGTCCACTCAGCTCAGCAAACAAACAAACAAACAAACAAACTGGGCCGGACAGACGGGACGGGGACGGAACATCGGTTCATCGATCGAAGATCGTCCATCATCCACCCGGGGGATGGTCGGGAACGGGTTTTGCGATAAGATTCATAAAATAGCTCAATTTATGAGTGTCCATATAAAGGCAAACGCAGCATGGGATAGCTATCTCAGCCCAACCCCCCATCCGGGGCCGCATCGAGAATGGCTTTTGCATGATCAGCATGATGCTCTGGCCTGTCAAGCAATGAACGGGAGTGCCGTGGAATGGTGGAAATGATAAAATACACAGCATGGAAAATGGAAATGAAAGCTAAACCATGGATTCGACCGGACAGGGACTCCGGGACCAGGGAATTGGTTTTGATAAGACAATTCAATTATGAATTATTCACAAGATGCTAATCAATCAGCTACCAGCTTGTGTGTGTGTGTGTGTGTCACGAGGATAAGGATAAAGTCCAATGCATTCATCCTCACACACACACACACATTCATAGAAGCGCATAGGCCTACCAGTAATAGGATGGAATAATTGGGTCACACTCCTGAAAGCTATAAAAGCGTCGTTCTGTTCTAGCGGCCCTGCCTTCCCCTTGTAACCGTACCTGCCGAACCGGTTCGCCATCCAGCCGCCGCTGAAGCCGCCGAGCATGCCGCCGATCGCAAAGATGGACACCGCGACCGAGTACAGCTGCTGGATGAACTCCTCGCTGATGTCCTCGCCGTACCGGTCCTTGTACACGTCCTTCATGAAGTTCTCGATGTTCACCTCCGGCGCATTGATGACGCCGGTATTGTAGCCGAACTGGAGCATGCCCAGCACGGCCGCAAAGATGGCGTACGTCAGGAAGAACGTCAAACCCTGGAAGCAGGAGAAATAGCAGCCATTATTGAACGTTGCAAAGGGTTAAAAACGCAAATAAAAGTATCAAAATAAAAGAACAAAATCAATATTGAAGGAAACAACCTATAAAAAAAGAATAACTAAAACAAGTAAAATAATTCATAAAAATATAATTTAAAGAAGAGACATGAAAGTCATGAATAAATAATACAAAACATTGTAAAAGTAATAACAATAAAATGAGAAAATAAAACAGAAAAGTTAAAATCATCAGTGACGAACAAAACCTATAAAACAAGCAAAAAGAAAAGTAAATAATACAATTCATCAGAAATTATATAAAAAATATAAAAACAACAAAGTAAAACAACAAAAATAAAACAAAACTAAATGAAGAAGGATCGAAATTTATTCAACACATAAAACAATATGCTAAAGAAGTCGGCCATTGCAACACTAACTTGCTCCAGCAACCGTAGCTTTCGCCGATGCGTGTGTTCCTCCAGCCGGTCGACGTATTCTCTCAGCTCCTCGATCTCCTCCTTCACCTGTTGTACTGTATCTAGTTCGTGTTTTATTGCTACCATATCACGTTTCACCTGTGGAGGGAAAAAAACACACACGACACAGCGTTAGCGTGGAACACACCTTGACAGCACGGAGAACGGAGGGTCCTGATGAGGGCGATTACCGTACCTCGGAAACTTCTGTCTGGCAGCTCTCCACCGATTTGGTGAGCTCCTGAAGCTGGGTCCGTATCTCGCAGAGGGCGACCGTCGTCTCGAGATGACGGTCACCCCGCTGCAGATCGTCCAGCTTCGCCGACAGATTCATACTCATCACGCTGACTTGCTTCTGCAGTCTGCCGATGTCGGGTGTCGATGGAGGTTCGGTGGGACGACGGCGGCATGGACGGCAAAATGAAAATGCACACATATTAGTATTTATTGCTACTAGCTAGCACACACACACCCGCGGTGGGCCACTCCCGCGGTGGTTACGAGCGAACGAGGACAAAAAAGTATAAATGTAACCCGAAGACGGGAGCGATAGCACGATCGAGCAGAGATGGATGGACGAGGGAAACGGACGGATTCAAACGCGAGTGTGAAGATACACAGATGAGGAGAGGGAGCAGGAGGAAGCGTTTGGATGTGGGGAATGAAGAGCTTCAGGTTATGAAAAGTCATGAGTTGATTTTCCGTTTTCGTTGCATTTATTGTTGTATCAACGTCATCGCGTCCGTGCGCAAAGCAGTGTACAAGGATCGACTTGAAAGAAATATCCTTTCTCTCTGCTTTTGCCGCATGAAATGACGGGTTACGGGACACGATGGCAGTAGTGGTAGTGGCGGTGAAAATGAAGCATATTTATGGAAAAGGGCTAGCAAGCTATGTACGAGTCGGTTCTTTTTTCTCCCCCGGCCCGAAAGCTATGAATTTAGAGAAGCAGTCTCGCGAGCATGAATATGGGAAAACTTAAACTTTTACGCCATTTTTGGGGCGACACATGAATATGAGTGAGATGATATGAGTGAAAAGGATGAAGAGTGTCTGTTGCTCAATGTGAATGCAATGTAAATGAGTTACAGTTTAGTGAAAGAAGAGTAAGAGTAGTGAAAGAAAAGTAGTGTAGTGAGACAAAAATCAAAACTTATAAAAAATTAAACAAAAATAAGACTCTGAAAGCAAAAATGAAAAAAATAGCAATCAACGCATTGTGTTTCTGTAAGATAGAGAGAAAGAGGGAAAAGGAAAAATTAAACAAGACAAAATGCACTTCGTAAAAGGAAAAGACAAAGGTGTCCATTGCTACCACCGTATGCGAAAACTGTAGATTTTGTAGCGAATCGAAGCACACACAACATCAACTTCACGTCTTGAGTGAGTTTGCGTTCCCCGCTTTTCCTTGTCTTGTGGTTTTGCGGGGATGTTTGAGAAATATGTAAGACGATTTCAGTGCAAGCTCCAAAAAGTGTTGGTAATGGTAGAGCAGCGTCAGCAGCAGCAGCAGCAACAGTAGCAACAGCAGCAGTGGCAGAAGGTTTAGTAAGATCGCTCCTTTCAACATGTTTCCAATCTTTTAACGCTTTTCGAGCAGCAAAAATCAATCTCTTAATCTACGAAAAGCTCACCTACAATTGACTTCAACGGAATGGGAGCGGCGGTGGTGCTTATGGTTCGAAAACTTTACACGAACAATTTACCCCACAAAAATACGGGCTTATGGATGGATGGTTGAATGCGCTGCGCTACTGATTTGTTGATAGAAGGAAGAAGAAGAAAATAAACCGAAAACAAATGTACAAAACACCCCCTTTCTCTATCTGTACAGTCAACGTATGAAACGATGCAATAAAGTAAGATATATTACAACAAACAAAACCACACACACACAAACACGCACACAAGTACAGAAAGGAAAACGCTACTTGTGCCTACAGTAGTAAGTAATGCTAATGATCAAAATCAAAATCCAGACCAACCAAACAAATGAGCTGTGATCGTGTGAGAGGGTAGGCATGTTTTTTTTGTTATGTGCAAATGGCGATGACTGCTATAGATACAGATTGATTAAATAGTGATGGATTGAACAGAAGCGCAAGGAAAGAATCCCACTTGTGCTGTGGTGATTTATGCATTCTTTCCTCTCTTTTTTGTTCGCAAGCAAGCTTTTTCACTAAAGCTTCGGTAGCTGCTCCATTGGCCCGAGGCGATAACCGTAGCACAGAACGAAACAGAAATAGAGTGAGAGATAAAGAGAGAGAGCGAGAGCGAGAGCAAGAGAGCAGAAATAAAAACAAGAAACCCCGATTCTACACGAACAAAATAACAGGTCACAGAAGAAAAAAAACAGATTAAGTAAGCTACCGAACTGTACTAAAGTAATACGATTTATTCGATAAGGGGACAACCGCGAACGCTGAGCTGCGATAAGTTAGCTCCAAAGCTCGCGTCCCTTTTCTCGGGGCCATTTTGATCCCCTCCCCGCCCCTTTAAACTTTAACTTTGAGGATGGTTTGAAGGGTTGTCGTTCCCTGCGACTCACATAACTCAATGTATCCATTCACTAACAGAAGTACAACCGTTTCCCAATTACATGTGAGAGACGAGGCATGGGTGGTTTCGTGAGTGAACGAAATAAACCGAAACCGAATACAGCAAATAAGGTCGAACAAAACCCCAAAAATGTGAAAATGAAACGTGTATGTGTGTGTTTATGTGTGCATGAGTGTGCTTGTGTTTCTGTGCTCGTTTGTGTGCTCATGGGGAATGAGTGCAATTATGATGGACGAATTGATGATCGTTAAAATTTGGGACGTTTTCTGATCCGCGCGATTGCTCCATTTTCGAACCACAACCACAACACACGCAGCGAGGAAACCGGAAGGGAGGATTTAAGGAGGTGACGGGGGCGATCGACTAAAGACGCGCGTATCGGACTTGGGAGTTTCTTCCCGATCGCCATTTTACTTACCCGTAAGAAATATCGCCGTACGACATTTTGGACTGAGACTTTGCTTGCGCTTTGCCAAAATTGTTATAACTACAATGTGCGTTTTGTGTGCAGCTCAAATTCGCTCGGAATTGCCCCGTTCGGTTTGAGGGGTTTGAGTTTTATGTTATTTTTTCTTTTTACAAAAACTGTTCTAGTACAATTAGCTCAATTCTTCTGCCGTTTGTTTGTGCTAAACTATTTGCTACTGCTGCGTCTGCTCGCATTTCGAGCTTTTGAGAAATTTGTCTAAACAGATTCGTCTTTTGCTCTTTGCTTCTGCTGAATCCTTTTTTTAGGGTGTGGATTTTATTTTCCACGTTAAATTCCTTCGGAGTGTTTGCAAACGATGCAAACGAGCGTCGCAATTACTTCGATAGGCGATACTGTTCTAAAGGAACTATCAATTCGTCGGGTGATCCAGTTTCGATTCCGTTTTTACGCACGGACCAAAACGCTTCCTAATTTTAGGCTATTGTTCGCATCGAATTGTTCTATGTGGCACGATCGTTTGCTTCCGTTTGCGCTCTTTATTTCTATAATAATCCGTTTCAATTCACGGCGGTTCTACGACGAAGGACCGAATTTTTAACTACCGAACGTTTCCGGTTCGCATTCAATACCGTTCGCACTGGGGGAAGTGATGATTCAGTGTGTTGAGCATGAGTGTTTGAATGTTTGTTGAATGGTATTCAAATTGCAAGCGAATGCTGGATGGCGATGGCGCAAAACCGGCAAAACCCACCGGTGAGGTGCATGCACAGACACACAATGCACACGGTACACGATCACCAAGGTGGTTGTGGTGCTGGTTGCGGGTTTTTTTTTTAAATGTTTAATAAGCTATGCACTTATTATGATTCGCTCCCGTTTCGCGCAAGTTGCGCTCGAATTGCATGATATGCTTCGCGCTGAAGCTGCCAAAACAGGGGCTTCCCGTTGTGTCGTTGCTTAACTTTGCACGCACAAGAAGCCGTTCGAAAGTGCTAATGAGGGATGAGAGAAAGGGAATAGAGATCATAGAGAGAGACAGAAAAAACCGAAAACAAACGCAGATGGATAGTTGTGTATGTGAAATATAGAAAGAAAAACAAGACAATATTGTGTAAAAGAATGAGTCAATCGTGAGCGTTTAAATTATTAAAGTTTGATATTAGGAAATTAGTCGCCTAAAGGTATGCAATCCGCAGAACAAAATCGTCGCTCCGGCGTGTACCTAAGGCACACCAAACACATTTCTATGAATTGATCAAACACAAACCCTATGAAGCCCCACAAATCGAGACGATCACGAGTTAGCAAAAATAAAACAAACGTCCAAACCTATAAATGATGCCATACAATTCAATCAAAAGCAGTCGAGTTTGCATTTGCCAGGAACAACTCAATTCCAAAATGCCAACCCCGATTCGTTACCGAAGAAGGGGGTTGGGCGCCCGAACTTTTCCTCGGAACCACAATCTCGAATTGAAAAGCCACGAATCAAGTCGAAACACAACACTCGCCCCCGCCCTTTCCCTTCTGCTGTGTTACCCCCCACCCGGCGAGCAGCTGACCAGTTTTTGTGATTTTCAACCGAAAAACAAAATCAATAAACCCTTGCCAAGGACATGCAAAATCGACCATGCTCGGGAATGGTGCGCCGAACAATGGGGGGGTTGGGGGAAGCAAAACTTTCTAGGCTTCCCAAAAACCGAAGCCATCATCAACTGTTTGGTGAGAGAGCTAGGCGGTTGGGGGGGGGGGGGGGGGGAGGGGAGTGTAGTTGCGCCAACGCCCCCAAAAAGTTGCCCAACCGCACACGCTGGGTAGGAGAAAGATCGGCCAGCCATTTATCTTGGCTGTTGGGTTTAGTAGTAGTTCGACTGTATGTTTGCAAATGATAAGATGCAATCAATCTTCAAACTGAGAAGGATTTTCAAAAGCAAAAGCTGTCTGCTGTTGTTCTGTAGCAAACGCCGAGAAGGCAAAGAAAATGTCATCTTTGTCATCGCACCACCAACAACGGCAACTCATCTTCACGGGCGTTCGCCCTCGCCACAAACGCGCTGCTAATCAAAAGTTTTGCTAATAATTTTCCCAACAATTTCCGCGTCTTGTAGCGTACCTCTCTCCCCCCAGCCCCATTCCATAGCGCAAACAGAACAACAGAACAAATGGGCCATGCATGGGTGCAATGGGACACATCCAAGCGGGGGTGAACACTGGATGCTTCATCTCGCGCGCCAAGCCGTTGACAGCAGCGATGACGCTAGCGAGTTTTGAATGTCCCTGGTGTGAGCATCTTCAGCGGGCGAGTTCCGTGAGTGAAGTGTGTCAAGTTTTGGGTTCAATCCACAAACCAGCGAAATCTTCCCCCTTTTTCAGCGCCAAAGCAAGGGGACGTTGCAGAGGGAATAAAAATGCGAATCCCCCTTCAAGTCGCGCAGCATTTTGACAATAAAAGCTTATCATGAAAGTTTAATTTAATCCTCGCGCCCTACCCTCGACATGCCACAAACTTCCAACCGAAACCCCGACACAGCCGGGGAAGGGTAGGTTGGTTTTCTGATGGGTCAAATGTAAATGACGACCCGCAAACAGGGGATCGCGAGGGATAAATCCGTTGATGAACCTTTGGCGGAACGGAAAACTCACCAACGGACTCCCCGAGACCCGAGACGCGCAAAAGGCACGCAAAAGTTTCGCTCGTTTCGCTAGAGCTCTTCCCAAGAAACAGCACTAACCTTGCTCAAACAACCATTTTCAAACTTATCGTGCCCCGTTCGGGTACGGGTTGGGGAGATCGTCCCCCACGTTGAAAAGCGCAAAAAGCTTTAAATTTCCAGCCCCAGGGCCCCGCTCTTATAAATGAATATTTGTCAATTTCTATTCATACGATAATCCATTGGCTTAGGACGGGCAGAAAAATGAGAGGGCAGAAGGATCGAATGAGCGATAAAGCAAGCGAACATGCTTCCTTGCGCTTCCGAGGGAAGGAATGTAAATGATTGTACTATCCTCAGGAAGACACGTACACACACCCACACGCATCTACGCATCCTATTTTGTTATCGTTTTCCACTTCCAACGTGCAAGTCATCGAACCGTCCCGCCGGCTTATCGTCGCCGATCGTGATTCTGCTCTACTTTGGGGAAAATGAACGTTTTCTCCCCTGAGGCGAGGCTGTTGTTTGTTAAATTGGTTTTCATGAGTCGGTTATTAGGGATGATTTAAGAGTCGATTTAAGAAAGGAGGTGGGGAAATTTGAAAGCAACGAAACGACATTATTTAAAAATACTTTTTACATCGATTCATTTGATAGTTGTTTTCGTTGATAGTTTTATGATAAATATTGCTAAAAATGATTATATTTTTGGCCACGAAACGCTCTTTCTTTTCGAGTGACAACTTTTGACACTGCAAAAAAAAGACCAATAATTTCATCCCTCACGGCCAAACATCTGTCCGCGCGGGTTGCCGCGGGTACGGGGGTGTGCTTGCTGATGACGATCATAAATTCATATCGTTCAACACCGAAGCGCGAACGCGCTCGCTGCTGGGATGCCTTTGGATCGATGCCAACAAATGCAACGGAAAGTGATACAGAGAGAGAGAGAGAGAGAGAGAGAGAGAGAGAGAGAGAGAGAGAGAGAGAAATTTCCCTCCGTCCTATCGGCGTAAGCGACGAACCATTAATCAAGGAATGAATCCGAAACGGGGAGCGCGACGCGCTTTCAATGCATGCGAAAGAAGCACCATTTCAACACATACACACACACATACACACCGAGCCATCATATCGGGACGGGGAAGCGGAACAATTCGCTCTATCACACACCCTTGGACGATCTTTGGGGTGAAATAATTTATCATGCCTCTTGAAGAAGGCGTCACCGCTTGAAGACGCTGATGGATGGGGCCTTCGGATGGAACTGCTTCAAGAGCGGGCGGCATCAAAATGGCATCAAAATGGCGGAAATACTTCGCACAATATTGAATTTCTGTTAAAGCATCATAATTATTAGCTATGGCTCATAAAAATGCTTCTTTTCCCAATTGCAACAAAAAGCTCCTAAGCGAGCTTTACAGACATTTTTTACTCGTCAACAACTGTACGACATTCAAAACGAATCAAACTAAAACATCGGAATGAAAAACAATACCATTTCAATGTGCACTATCACTGAACACCGAAACACTATCCAAAAACAATCTGGTAGAGTGTGGCGCAGGCAGCCAAAACGAATGGAAAGTATGATCATTTAGGAAGCGGCAAACCACCCCCTCAACAAACACAAATGAGAACGAAACATTCATTACTTTCCCACCGCCGAGAACCGTCCAGGAACCGCAAACACATTTCGGGGCTTGCCGAGCGAAAAGCGAATCCAAACAAAATGTATACACAAACACACAGCACAGCTTCACAAAAAGCTTTTCAAGCGCACGCTTTCCAACCCGCAGACCACCGGGTGTTACGAAAAATGCACTTTCATATTCATCTGTCATCAAATCAGCGCCCACACACACACACACACATACACACACACTGGCACAAAATATGGGGTGTTGAAATATACAAATGAAGCTGATGGTATAGCTCCCTCCCAGTCCACAGAAGACACAGAGCTGTGTCGTAATTCGAGGGTCCGAAAACGCTCTCTCTCTGAATGGCACACGCTCGCCTCTGGACATTCTCGCTGCTGCGGCTGCAGCCTGGTTGGCAAACAAACAAACAAGGCAAGCAAAGCGGGAACAAATGGTGAAATGATGGATGGCACTTTCCACCCTCGAAGGCACTGCAGCGACGGACCTGCTGCAACGTCCGTCGCTCGGCGTCGGAGAAGAAAGCTTTTGCTGCCGCTTGCTGCTTGGTTCATTGATGAAATGGAGGAGGCAAACTCATCCCGAGCTTCAAGGGGAAGCAATAGAAGGAAGAGCGCAAAACGCAATCCCATGGCCAGATCGCCGCAGATGAGAAGAAAGCGTTCGTTTGCTGTAAAGCAAGATAAATGAAGCACGATTCATTGTGCTTCCCAGAGTGCTGGAAGATGGGGAGGCTTCTTTTTTTAAAAAAAAAACCATTCCCTTTTTGTGTCACTTTTGCGATTTCACACTGTGGCACACTGCACTGGAGGGACTGGTTTGTCACACTCGCAAACAGGAACCATAGGAAACACTCGCCCCTTTCGTAGTGCAGCAATGGGTGCAGCAAAATTCGTTTCACACGACAAATATGCACAACGTGCGGTGAGTGAAATGGAATCTTTCACAACTGTCAAGAGCGAACGTTCGTTTGGGAAGCCATCCGGCTCGGAGGGAGATGTGTGTGGAAGCACTGCTTAAGTAAGCTTGAAGAATGTAGACGATGTAGCGTGTAATTTTTATGAACATGTTGCAAAGAAAGCAAAAACCAACAAAAAAAAAAAACACTCCTAAAGTTATGCAATTTGCATGACAAACACTGCTTATTAAAGCATGGAATCTCTTGATGTTTCTCCAGAAGCCGTATCGGAGTGCCGTACGGAGGATGCAAACATCCGAACAGAAGTGGAACGAAATATAAACACACATTCTCGTCCCGGGCATCGTCAATTATAATTAACAAACATCAAAGCTGCCAAACATGTCATGCCGCAAACATACACTACTTCCATCGAAACGACTGCCTGCAAACGAAACGCAGACGGGCTAGAACTTTCCCAGTGCTGTCATCGATAGATTGATTGCGCTTTGCTGCCCGCTGTTGGGTCGTCGATTGGGGGCACAGGCAATATTTGCTTTAATTTCTGCTGCTCGTTTCATATATATGTTGCCTTTTGCCATCACATGGGTCTGTGAGGTCAATTCAATTACATTTGCATTTAGATAACAGAGCGAGAGACAGAGCCAATACTTGTACCAGACGAGAGGAGGAGCGCAAATATAAAGTTCCATCAGAGTCGATGTGAGTTTGATTTTTTTCCCCAGCACGATTTTCCATGTTTTTTCCCCGACTCGTTTTTAGCAGAAAAATAGTGCATCGGTTGGAGTTTGCCTTTCAAAGCCCCAACTCTGCATGCGAGGTATGGGGACACAGTTTAACCGAAAATTAAATTATCAAAGTCCATCTTGCTATCTCAGAATGGCTGGTGGGAAGCGATTGCCACGCAGGAAGGAAGAAGGGTGTTACCGTTTGCTGACCGCAACCGGACTGCTGTCGGCCGAACCAACTGCCTTTGCCGATAGGTCCCCTGGGTGACTACTTGTGACATCGCGCGGCATATAAACAGCATGGGGTGTGGGGGCCCGTGACCCACAGCACAGAGCCCGTCGGTTTTGGGAAGTTGTGAACCAGTTGTGTGTGTGTGTGTTTACCAACACTGCTGTGCAGGGTGGTGTGCAGCAGTGCGGTTCTGGGTGTGGTCATCTTATCCAGATGGGTCACAGACACTCTCACACATGTACGGGGCCATGTTGACCGTACAGATTTTCCCATAATGTTTCCAAAAATTTGTCGCCACCGGGGAGGTGAGGTGTTGTACACCAGGGTGCACATGCGGAGAGTGTATGATGCGGTTTGACCGGTCTCGGCAGGACGCACTCGAGCTCGAACACGGCACGACACGGTCCCCTCTGAACACTGCTGAGATTTTAGGTCGATGTTTAGATGCAGCAGCAGCAGCAGCATCAGCAACTACAGCTTTACAGCCCGGCTGGATTGGGTGAAAAAATCCAATATCCTTTCATTAGCCTTATGTCCGCCTCGGTCAAATGGACCGATACTAGCAGCAGCAGCAGCACCAGGCTTGTGTGCAAAGTTTGATAGACCGCGTCTCATCTGCATCCCCTCGATGGATGGATTAAAACTATCAAACGACCAACGACCGGGCCACGAGACAACGGGGGGAAAGATCCATTAAAACCTCCCACAGCCAGCGATCACTGATATCATTCGATCAAAGCGGACCGCACGTTCGCAGAGCAACGGGCCGGGGTTCCAATCACGATTGAGTTTTGGGATGAGTTTTTCCTTGCTGTTTTGTTGTGTGTGTCTCTCTCAACGTTCCACCCCATCAAAGTCTCGTTTAATCGACCATGATCTCAGTATCGCATGGCAGGAGCACTTAAAATTGACTCCTCGAAAAACCAAAAACGAACCAACCGAGTCGCTAGTGCAGGTCGTTTTTTCGACACCGTGGTGATGAACCGAGGCACAAATTCGACTCATTTCCTGCAAATATCCTGTATGTGTGTGTGTGTGTGTGCGCCTGTCGGTATGCAAGCACCGGGTACAAAGACGTTTATTGGCTCACTAGTTTTCAGTAGGCATTGCTGCTCGCACACTCCATCGAGCGTGAAGCGTCAGTGGCTGCAGCGACGACGCCTGGCAGGTATGCAACACAAAAACACACTCCCGCACATCACACACCAGAGGGAATCAGTTTATTTCCCTTGTTAATTCTAGTAGACTGCAACACCGCGTCTACTCCCGGGGACGGCGAGAAGTGAAATTTTAACACAGATTGGCATGATTGAGTTTCCGAGCGATGGGTGTAGTGCCCCCTACCCCTGGGGAGTAACGGGAACGATTTCAGCCACATTCATCCCGTGTGCCGGTGTTACTGCCTGCGGACCATCAACTCCTAACTGTGGAACTGGGGAGAAGGTGTCCAAAAATGGTGCTTCAGGATTAGGGCCTGCACACGTCATCCGTGCGTGCTGCTCTTTGTGTTAATAAATGAAATTTTCCACCCCAAATCCTGTGTGTGTGTGCGCCCTGTAGATGGAACTGTTTCTACAATAAACTCTGTTTGAGTTTGTCCGAAATTTGCAGACGTGCAGGCGGACCCCTCTCGAACGCTCGCCAAAAACACAGAAGGATACGATTTAAATCACCGTTAATTAAATCGTGTGGTTTGCTGGAACATTGTTTAACTTTCGAACCGGATTGTGTTGGATAGCTTGGTTAGATAATTTTGCAAATGAGATATCAACATTCGTGCGTGTGTGTGTTTGTGAATGGGCAGAGCGGACGCACGTCCGCGTCTGTGAGCTTTCATTAGCTTTCATTCACTCGCATCTTCAAGAAGCGTCTGCAACCATCTTCCCACATGGAGAGATAATGATGGTACGTCGTGGTGGTGTGGGTTTTGAAAACAAACTGCTTAATTTCCTGCTGCTGATCCTTCTGGACACACACACACACAGACGTCACCCACACTCAACTAATCATAGTGAAGTGCTCTGGTGAGTCCTTCCCAGTTAGCAGCGAGGGTGGTGTGTACCTGTGGGAGAATTTCGTCCCAGCGTTCGCCGAAAGTGATGCTTCAGAAGTTCCATTTTCACCGGTTAAAACACACCCACACACACACACATGCTACACATCCACTTAATTCGCATCATCTTCACACTGGTGGCTGCCAACGGAAAAAGGATGACTTCATCCATTACCCAAAAACCACCGGACAAAACGGGTTTCCATCAGCGAGTACCTTCCCTGCTTCTTAATGGACCAACTCGAGGCAACTCCTGTGTGGGTGTGTTTGTGTGCTTCTAGAACGGTAAGTGGCATCCAAACCAGGTAGTGATCACTGCTGTCTCGCATTTCCAAAAACGGGTAAGCCACTCTGCTCTCGGGTGTAGGGGCGGATAGGAGATATGTTGATTGCGTTCTAATTCTACGCTTCCTTCCGAGATCCTGGGGCGTATGGAGAGGGATTTGTTGCCAAAGCAACAATCCACTAAGCGGGAGTGCAGAATCCTATTTGCATGATGCACCCGCCCCGGTACTGGTATGAATCTTGCATCAGTCTAATTCATGACTTTCCCCCATGACTCGGGGAACTCTGCGAGGACGCCGGGAATTCGCCAAAGCTAATGCTCGCTTTCTCGTCTCTTGGAATCGGAACAAACGAAAACAAAAAAGGCTCGTGGGGAGTCGAGCTCTTTTACTCTCGGAATTGAATTCCTGTGCTGTGGGGATGAGGTCGTAGTCTTGGTCTAGTCCCGGCGCTACCGTAGGACTCGTCGGGCAGTACGCACATTTGCATTTTAAAGGATTCTTGGTAACCTTTCCAACCTCAAGCCAGCAAACAAAGCGAGGGGCAGAGAATGCAGAGGACGAATTTGACCACAAAATATCCCACCAGAGAGCCTCTCAAGACAACCGTGTCGCACAAACACACACACAGAGTCCCTGGGAGTGTTTTATCGTACCGATCGTACCGTTTAAAAGGCACATCCAAAGGCAAAACATGCAGTACATTTTGGATGAAGTCCCGGAGCCTGGAACGCCTCTTAAAGAATGTGGCCAGTGTTCCAATAACGAGATGCATATGCACCCAGCAAGCATACGAAATGGCCGGACGGACGGAAGCCATCGCGCTCTCCAGCAGCACACGCGACCACACCGCAAAGCCCACCGGCGTCACCGGCGTCGGTTGGGTTGGATTTAATTTCATTAATTTTTCAATCGCCATGATATACGCCTTTTTCCTCGTTCCGCACTCGTTCCAGCCCCTCCTCGTTTGCACGTTTAACTTTCAATTCTTCGCATAATAAACCATCCCAAGCCATCCTTTCACCACCCGTTTGCATCCTTTTAAGCCCCGCTTCGTTGGTTGACCACAAATAAGGGTTACGTTTTTGAGCCACACCACCACCACCACCCTCTGGAGGTGCATATTATTTTTGTGCAACGAACCACGGATTTATTCCACCCGTTTGCCTGCGTTTGCGCCCTCCAGTTCTGAGGGTGGGGGGAGGGATTTATTTCCTTCCTTACCGTGGATTAACCGACACAAAAGTGAATGCAGCAAACGGTGCACTTCACTGCGGGATAGGGGGCAAAAGTTAATACATACAAAGAGCTTACTGTTGCGAACTGTTTCTCGAAGCGAATCAAAGCTCAGACCCATCCTCCGGGGTGGAGTATTCCACTGGCAGTTGAAGAATTGTGCAGCACTGGGATGGAAGGATTTCGAAAGGGTCGAAAGTTAAAAATGTGGTTGTTTGTTGTTCTTATTCCTACAGCGCTGGTTCGAGGGGGAAAGTTGTGAAGTTCCTAAAGCGATTCATTTCAGTTGCGGGATGAAGGATGAAGGGCTTCTACTTCAAAAGCTCCCACAGCTCTGGGCCAAATGCTTGACAGAAAGCTTTCCTTCCACTCGAGCTTCATTCAGACGTGCAAACTCCTCTTAAATTCATTTTCAATTTGTATATTGAAATTGCATTTTAAAAGCGACAGCCGGTATGCGCCTTCGACCGTCCCTGCTTTTTAAGCGTCCTTCCTTGCGTCTATTTATTCATGATTTAACTGTGCTGCTGCTGCTAATCCCGGGGAAATCCAATAAAACGTACATCAAATTCGAACGAGCCTGGTAAGCGACGACTGATGAAGTCCTCTTAATCTTGCCAGCCACTCGCACCGTTCTTATCGGCAGCTACCAAGCAGCAATGCTAAACGAACCTCAAATGGGGCTGCTGTCCAGCTGCTTTGTTTCTGAGTTTTATGGTTATCGATTGGCTCTCTGGTGCTTCAACAGCATGGCAACGGCACGGGGACAAAAACGGTCTCCTGGACCGTTCGATTTTACAGAAAGTGCTGGCCCCAGTACACTTGTTGGTGGTGGACCCCCACCACTCCCCCCTTCTCCTCTCGTGGCAAATGTTTGTCAATTTCGTAAAACGGCAAAACCAATCAACGGATAATGTACGACGGAGAAGTAATGCGGAGGGAAAGAGAGAGAGAGAGAGAGAGAGAGAGAGTGCGCGCATCCCGAAGTAAGGGACTGGAAACGCTGGACGTTTCATTAATGAAAACATAAAAAATGCATACATTTTGCTCGGTGCCGGTACCGGGATGTAATCGATTTCCGTTCCCGGGAAAACCGGTTTTGCAAAAACGTGCTTAGACGAAGGTGGAAATGGATGAGTGAGCAAAATGTTCAAACGGAAAACAGCGAGAACGAGCGAGAGAGAATGAGAGGAAAAACAACAACAGCATCACACACACACACAGAGAACAGCCATAAGCCCAGAGAAAAGATAGATGAAACTCGCCGGGTGACGTGACTGGGAAATGAAATCGAAATGCTCACCGCCCTCCTCCTCCTCCTCCCCCTCGCGCCTCACCCGTTGTTTTGGCAAGTTTTTCGGCCCCTGGATGGACGAGGAGGAGGGCAGTCGGCTTCAGCTGTGCTTCTGTGCGTGATTATCAAGCTTAAAGCAGTTCCGATTGGCCATTGGCTCTCCCGGGGCCAACGAATGAATTTAATTATTTTTATTTACATTTACTCTTAGCATTCCGGGAACCACCGCCACCACCGGGACCACCTTCGGCCTCTCTGGCGGTAATCTGTGTGATCCGATGTACGTTTTTCGGTTCGTTTGTTTGTTTGCACGGGGATGGCTGAGGCTTTTTTTGCCGGACGATGTGAAACGTGTTAAGGTAACGTGCAGTTTTTGTAAATTAAAATTCGATCCCGTGGAAAGCGTGTCTCGCACGGGCCATAAATTATCCCTTCGGAAAATGGTTACACCGTTGCGGGGGAGGGGCAAACCAACAGTACAGTGAGAAGAAACACAACATCAATTAAAGGAAAGAAGAAGAAAAAAACAGACAGCAAACAGCACAAGTAACATGAACAGAGAACAAAAGTCAACTAACGAACAACATTCAACGCAACACAGGAAAGTGATAGTGAAAGAGACAGTGTAGAGAATAGAGAGAAAGAGAGAGAGAGTATGACAGAAAGAGAGAGAGAGAACGACAGAGAGAGAGAGTGCATCTTTGCTAGACAAAGAGACAGACAGATGAGAAAGTTTTGTACCAAAACGAAATGTGATAGTTTTGAAAACTTAATATGAACAGGAGCACAGTACTTGTTCTCTTCCCTGAGAAAGAAAAAAACAACAGCGAAATGGGAATGAATAGAAAACATAGGAAAGCTACACACACACAAGGCGAAGTATGCGCGTACGGGAGATGGCGGTCGATGGAAGTTTCATGTGATCGAAATGGCCAAATAATGGAGGCAATGGAGAAAGAAAAGCAGGACAACAACTAAACGAACCAAACAAAAACAAAAAAAACACTATTTGACTCAAACGATGACAAAATGACGGTCAAGTGACGTGGCTACTTCGTGTGTTTGTGTCCTTTTTTTGCCGTATAGCCACAGCTGACACGAAATAGATGTCGATGGATGATAAAAGATGAACGAACCAGCGTCCGCGCTTTTTTGGAGGGCGATGAAACGTGTTAAAAACGTACAGCAACGAGGCAAAAGAAACAAAAAACAGGGAGAAAAAGATACCGGGAAATGGGGAAAAAATCACAAGAGAAAACGCAAAAACGGGCCAACGACAATTTTGAACAATAACGATACAGCGCACTCCCCTCCAAGGGTGTGTCCCTAGGAGGCGCGCAAAGAGTGTGTCATCGATGCGCGATGTGCTATGAGCGCTGAAAAGGTCCATCGAACGTTGGACGGCCTTGTTGTGTGTGTGTGTATGGCCAAATGGTGGTCGGAAAATATTGCTTTTGTTAAATTTTGAGGGCGTTGTTGGTCCGCTTGGGGACCACCACAACAACAATTTTGAGCGGGCCTCTCGTCTTTCGAGGTACCATTTTCAGTGTTTCGGTCGAACAGTGAAGTGTGTGATGGTATCGGAGAGTTTTGAGCATTTTCTCTACACAGAGACAGATACTAACGGAAGCTGTTGTATGGGATAGAGATCGTGATGGTGTTTCAATGCCTGGTTTTTGGCATGGATGGAGCTGTGGGTGTAAATATGAACCTGACAGGTGTCATCATCGCTGTCACAGTGTCTCACAAAACACCATTGAGCCACTCCAAACAAACGCTGCTTGGTTGGTCAATATTGTGACAGCTGTCAAATGGTATTTTATGGTGATTGTTGTGACCTTCAGGTTCATATATACACCCAACGTTTGTCGTAAATGTAGATGAGTTTGAAAACTATCCAACTTTTAACTAAAACAGTTTTTGATGATTCTAATACTATAATGACATTCTAGAGTGCAATACCCAACCCCAAATGTGTGAAATGCAGTAGTAGAACAGAACAAAAAATCCATTATCCCTGAAATCAATGAAACGATAATCAATCGAAATTTCGTCCCACAATGATCCCCTTCGAATTGCCCCAAAATACGAAAAAAAAGAAAATTCAAATATTTTCATGATATTGCGCATCCCAAAGAAGAAAAATTGAAAACAAGAAACACACACGCCCTGGTACTCACTCGATAAGCAATTGACGTAATGATTCCGCATCCTCCCCATCGCAGCGATCGCTCTTGCGTGAGCCGAGAGAACCGGTACCGTCTCCTATGTACCTTGTCCGCTTAAGTCCACTGCCGGGCGAATGACGCGTCCCGGTTGACGAACGCCCATCGTCTACGCCACTGCTCCGTTGCGAATCGATCGACTGGGAACGGTAGACTGGCGGGCCGGCATGGCGGAAAGGAAGATACACTTTTAGGTACGCGGGGTTAGAAGATGATGGTTAGACTAATGGTTATCCAGTGCTGTGCAGAATAATGCAAAATCATCGTGTCGTGGTGGTGGTGGTGGAGGAGGGGATATGCGGGTTTGGAATGTTTGGGTCCATAATCTCCGCATTGGGGATCCACCAGTCGCGGGATCAGGTGGCTTTGGCGGAAGGTGGTTATACATTTTATAATGGTTTCGATATAAAAATAAAACGATTCCAGGGCAGCGCCCAAACATGGGAAAGGTCAATATGAGCTAAAGATTAAAATGAAACAGCGTGTTACGGCATGGGGGGGGGGGGGGGGAAACAAAGGCAAAAGATGAAATTCAAAACCAAATCATCCTTCGTCCGGTGGCCGAGCAAAAACAAAACCCCCTGAAACTAAACGAGTAACGATTCCATAAAAATGAATGAACGCGCAAAAGCTCGACCGCTCGGAAACGGTCGTCTTGGTGAGGCGGCTATCACGCGTTCACGCTCTGGTGTGCACTGCAGTCGTAACAATAAAATCGAATGTGATAAGGGATGGAGGGGGGGGGGCCGGCTTCTAATCACCTGCGTGAAGACATTTCAATTTAGCTTCCGGTTTGTAAATGTATTTGCGTTTTCTTTGGGCCAAGAGTGCAAGAACAAGATGAAAAAGGGCCAACAAAAAAGGTAAAATCTTCTTTTTAATCTCAATAAAACTGTTCTGCCTACCTGTACGAACCGTTTTCTATTGTGGAATCTGTTTGGAGTTTGGTGCTGTCCATGAAGTCTACACTTTTGGACGTCTTAAGTGATCAAAGTTATTGCAATCGCCTACATAAGCTACGAACAACACTTATTTAATGATTTCGCCTCAATTTATGCATTGCGCAGCACAAAACACCTAAAGTTATACAATTTGTATGACCCCTGCTAGCCCATTGCAAGCGCACCTAATACCCTATTCTACACTTTCCAAGCGCAACTGTTACCGTGGTTCGTACCCAAAGCAGGCAGCGAGGTAACGATGAAATTTAAAACTGCACAAGACACCCTCCGTTCACGGTTCAATTATCACGTCACGGAAATGGCAACGAGATGATAATGTTTGCAGAAATACATTTCACCAGCGAATCAATGGTCCGTGTTACGATGCCGTTGCCGGGGCGAAACAGGTGCAAACTCCCTTGCAGTAGCTAGGAAGTAGGTACGAATTGTTCCGGACGTATGATATTAATGGAAAATCAACTTCCAGAACCTTCCGTAAAGGTTGTAGCCGCCTTGTTGCGACCTAACTAAGGTAGTTCTAGCTGCCCCAAAGTCCTGACCATCTGGCTAGAAGTACCTTTACACACATACAAAAGATGGAAGAAGCAAAAAAACAGGAAGCCGTACTGAGCAGGACCGGGGGAGAGGCTCATTTCCGAGTTTTCTCAAGCAAAGGGGAGAAGACACCCTGGGTCTATTTCCGTTAGATGTATCTTCCTCGAATCAATTCGAATCGAATTGCCACTACTGATGGCGTCAATTTCCACGAATTCGATTTCATTCCTGTCTAAGTCGTCCCTGCATGCCCCCCCCCTCCCCCCTTTTGCCCATTGCTCTCCAGCGTCAATTGAAGAACCATCGTTTGATGAGTGAAGAAATGTATTCCTTCCTCAACGACACACACTTGCCCGCGCCGTTCGGCACATTCGACAGGGCGGTGACTATTGGAGTTTCATTTCCTATCACAAGGGTTCAGAGTTGCACAGGGAGAAAGGAGGGGGGAGGGGTGGTGAGAAAGGCTCTAATCAATCTGCACATTCGATCCGATTACCACCGCATGAAGCGATGCCGGAAAGCTTCTTACCCATTCTTACCGGCACCACCGCTCGGCTCTTCGTCTTGTGGGGGGGTGTGCTTTACACTTCGAATTTCGAATTCCCCTGAGCTAAGCTTCTTTTGAAGCTACGAAGCGTCGAGGGCGGGGGTGGGCAATGGTTTCGCAGCGTCGCCGCCTCCAGAAAAGGATCGAAAGACTGCCAAGTAAAGGGTGCAGGGCGAAACGGAGCAGGAAACGACCCGGAGAAGAGAATTTTAATTTAAATTAGTTAACGGACTAGCAGCGTCCGACAATGAAATATTCAGTGCAGTGCAGCATACGCTTCGAAATCTAGGCAAAAGGTTCAGTGGGTTTTCGTTTCTTTCCGTCTTCCCTTTCAGGCGGGAGAAATCGATCGATCGAACTTTTTCGACTCGACTCTCAAACAGGATCACCACGTGCACAGAATTCCCAGGCTCTCAAGGCTCTGAAGGGTGGTTTTGGACGTGTGCCGGAGCAAAGGGAAATGAAAGAATTAAACATACCCTCGCCCGAAAGGTTCATTACATACGTATGGCTCTCGAAGGATTGATTTTAGCCGTAGAAATGAAGAAGGATGTGCGCTATCTTCTGGCACCTACTTTTTAACAAAGCTCCTCCCATTCTTCTTCCTAGTCTTCTTCTCACTCAGATTTCCTGGAAGGCATCTCCTTCATCACATTCATTCGGCAGAATGCACAATGAATGGGCCAACGGAGCATTGAGACGCAACGAGTTGATCGGCCAGCTTGTGGAAGATGAACGCTTCTTGCTAACAAGAAGAATCTAAATCAATCCTTCACACCAAACGGACGACCACGGTCCATTGAGCTGATGGAGTTTTGGTTTGGAGTTGTCGATAATCTTTTACCTTGACCAATGACCCCCGCCCCCACATAATGGGAAGAAATCGGTTCTTTATCACTAAGTTAAGCTCCGGGTCCATTTCTCGAAATGGACCATAATAAATTTCAATTCGATCGAGTCCGGCTAGAGGAAGGATGATTTTCGTCTGATGGATCTACCTGTACGAGTTGCGTGTGTGTCTGTGTATGTTACCATAGCCTTGACGACTTCAATTAGATTGAGCAAATCAATTCCACACATGTCAACGACTCGAGGCGAGGTGAGAATCATCAGCAGCGGAAGGTGTACCAGGATATAAATAATCAAGCAACAGGAATCAATGACAAGGTGCAGGCTGTTAGGGATGGAGTGAGGGCATTCGGAATGTCTCGTTTTGCTCGTTATCGATGTCGATAACGAGACGCCATTTGCTTACTTACCGTCCGGGCGCACTCGTACTGGAGGTGAGGTCAGCTTGAGCGTTGATGACAGGGCCTGTGAATCCAGGGGCCCACTAAAGACATAATCATACGTTCCTTCCTGACTCAATGTTGACACTGAGGTTCGGAGTGCGTGCATCAGTGCGTTGTTGTTGTTTATCCAGTTGTCCAGTGTTGGGCATAGGAAGGACAAAGGAACAAGCAAATAAAGCTTTCATTAGTATGATTATCTGCCGTTGCTGTGGTGCTGTGGTACACAACGATTACTTACATGCCAGTGAAACATATTGATTAACAGGGTGTGCAAATAAAGCAAAACGAACGGAAATCACTGTAATAACACACCACCAAACTAAAACGCGCACATAATAAACAAAGAACGCTGAAAGGTGACAAAACCCGTTCATGCATAACGAAAGAGGCTGACTAAAGGTGGCCAAGTGTGTCTAAGCAACAGCAACATAAAAATCAACATTTCAAGCAAACGAGAACTAAAGGCTGAGAAGATGCAACGAACACCAATAACGTTTGATCAATCAGATTAGGCGTACATGGGATGGCGGCAAACGCACCTGGATACACGCACAGTGGTTGCAGCACTTGGGTTGATCTTAATGGTGGTGGTAATGGTGGCAGTTGAGGCTCGGGGCCGTTCGAAATGGAAGACGGAGGAGAGATCATCGAAGGGTCGCCGTTTGTCGCCATAACATGGAGACGGCCGGCTATGTGTGTGTAAGTGTGTGTGTGGGTTTTTTTACGACGACGAGCCCCAAGATTTTGTGGTCGAATTAACCGAGGAGTCGTTGGTCGTATGGTAACGAGGATGTAGTTATCACACATTTGACGACCAATGGTTAGTAGCGTAGAAAGAAAAGAGAGAGAAAGAACAAGCAAGAAAAGGTTAGTGGTTAGTGGCCAGTGTTGTCAACGGACAGAAAACCGGTACTCATTTATTTTTATAACACTACACATGTTATGACACTGTCGTTCCTTTATGTAAAACCATTATTGGCGTCCGGCACAGACGACCTAGGACCTAGGCCGCTGTTTAATAATCCAATTCCACCGCAACGACCATCCTTTTACCTTTCGATCGGTGAGAACCCATATTTCCGTGTGATCATAACCTTTCGCTACTTCAATCAACGGACAGAGAAATGAAGTGATACGAAACCGCACAAATCCTTCCTGCCCGCAACGCACATTGTTGTTCGGTAAATACAAAAGTTACAGCACCATCGATAGTACCCAATTCCCTCCACAGCGCAGCCGACACAGCCGACGAAGCAATAAACAAACGAAATGTCTTCTAGGCCCAACTCAAGGCCCGAACCGACCGAAGGAAGCGCTCGAGAGTGGCCGACTTTTATCACAATTGGACTTAGTTCCGCCTGTCCCTGTCCGTCCACTTCCGAGTATCATCCGGAGACAATCTGGTGTTGCGTTGGAGGTTTATTTTTCCTTTCCTTTGTTTTAGTAGTTGTGCGATTGTCGTCTCTCTTTTTTTGCGCTCACTTCGCTCACTGTCCGAAGAGCCCCCAACAAACCAAAGTTTCCATCCAATTGAACGTCACAACACGCCACACAGCCGAGCCATAGTTACGCCCCTGCTAATATGCTGCAACTTCCTGTTCCTGTTTCCCTTTTCCTTCCGGCGATCCGGTTGCTGCTTGGCACACTCGGCACACGAATTGAAGGATTGGTACCACCGCAAGCTACTCACATTTTGATGAAGTCACGTGAACCGCCATGTCATGCCAAAGACACAACGGTATCAAGGTTGAAAATGGAAGCAAAGGGGTGGGGGGAGGGGGGCTGTAAGTAAAGGCACACGGATATCAGCCCACAGGCACGACCACTGCCACGTTCAGTACACAGACTGTTTGCTACTAAGGCGCAAGGTTTGCATACCTTTGGTAACGTACCCGCCCAGCCGAACGTCTTGCTTGGGCGGAGGCTTGGGCACGATGTCCCCGTTCCAATGGCACCGACGTAGAAGTGCACACACTCTTCTTGCCACCGTCCCCGACGGCTCGTCTCTGTGACCATGTGTATGCAAATAATGCCTCTCCCTGAGACCGATACTTCCTGCCAGTGGCTCGGTGCCTCGGTGGTGGTCGTGTGAGCATTAGTTCCTTCAGGTGGATGAATTCTGTTGCCATACGTGATACTTGGGCAGCAGTTCGTTCGTTCTTCTTCATCATCTCCCGAGTGTATGAGGGCCATTCAGATGGTCTGCACAGACACACATTGACCAAGCATTCCAGCAGCGGCCTCCGGAATGGAAAACGTGAATAAGTAAATATGCACGATCTAAATAATATTTCACGGCTGGTTGCTTCAAAACACAGAGAGCCGTGAGAGGGTTTGATGGGGTTGGAGTAGACAGTGTGCAGGCACACATACACACACACGTACACTCATATCCTCAGTACTGCTCGATTACATCGGAGTTTGCTGCCTCCCTTTGGTTAGTGCGCTTCTTACCGGCGGAGTTTGGTAGAGTTTGCGTCTAGAAGGGCACCGTAAGCAAGGAAAGAGGACGAATGAAAGAGCTCCTCGCTACACGCACACACTCTCTCCCAATCACACCAAGACCGACCCGAATCCCGGATGGCGCAAGATGTAGAGCTCGTTAGGTACAAAACGGATGATGGGCATCCCAGCGGGGAATTGGAGCTCAGTTGCAAGTCAGCAGATCAGTGGCAGCCACCACCAGCAGTAGAGAGACACACCAGCGGAGAGCAGGAGACGTACGATGTTTTTCCACCGACCGGCTGCCCTCCTTAAACCCCCCCACCCCCACCCACACACCCACCCACCCACCCATCCAAACTGAAAGTATTGCGCTCCAGCTTCCCTTTTGTGTCGAATCAGTAGTTTATGAAATTATGGTTTCTGCGATAATCTTTGAACCGGATGTGGCAGACTCCACCACCAGCACACACACAAGCACACACCACAAAACTACTACAACCCCGTTTACGCCAGCCTCTAGCTCCTAGTCTCTGGCAGCTACACCAAGCAGCGGAATGGAACAGGGGCCTTATAAACGAGCACCACAATATGGCTACTTTCGCGTAGCTCCATCGCTCCATTGGATTGGCAGAGGCCTTTGGGAGAGGGAATGATGCTGTACCGACGGCATGGAAAGGAATTAGTTTACCGGAAGATTGTGCGAAGCTCGGTACGATTTCGACGCGGCTGAGTGAACCGTTGATTCATGCGTGATCTGCCGAAGATGATGCTGCCGTTGAGCATGACGGCGAGAACGAAGGAGATGCGTAGGCCAACAGAGGCCACCGGGGAACAAACGGGCGGAAAATCAATTGTTGTGAACGAACGAGCCGAGGCGTGTAAGATGCGCAATCTCGGCTAATGGCCAGTCTAAAGGTCAGCCTGTCATCGGGTACGGGTACGGCCATCCTAACTCCACGAATTGCTCGCTGGAGGTTAGGAGATTGTAATAATTGCAAATGATCGACAGGTTGGGTGAGCAAGCGGGAGAAAGGGGACAGTATAATCGAAATTGCGCCGTTAGACGATGATACTCCGCTTGCATTGTGCGGACGTCAATCTGGACAATTGGCGGGATATAATTATTGTTAGCATAAGCGGCAGGGGGGAGGCAAATGTTACTAATTCCGACGCCGGAATGATATGCAATATTCTCGTCCGCTACAATGTAAGCCCGAAATTGGTTCAGAGCAATTCCGGAGTAATTCCTTACACAGGCATACAGGCATTTGTGTTCATTGAATTGAGCTAAAAGCACTTTTGGGAGCACTTTTTTTCGTTAACTAACTACTAATAGATTAGTCAATTGAAGATATTGCAACAAACTTTCAGCTATCATAGTGTAAGAAATATTTTGAACTCATTTTTGTGTCTCGTAGATGGCCTACTTTTAGGCTGAAGTCTTTTTCTACTGGTAACTGCTTTCACAATCCCAAAACGCCCATATTTATGCAAAATATGCAACAAAATTGCTTTAATTGAGTATTGTTGCTGTTTAGAAGAAATTATAGCTCTAGTTTGATGTAAAAAATCGTTGAAAATGATACAAACCTACAAAATTACAGCATGATGCATCATACCATCAAATCAAATTAAAAACAGCCCTGTCAAAATGGAAAACAGAACAGAGCCGCTGCTAAGTAAGGCGTTTCGTGCGAGCCCTTGCAAGAGTTCAAAGAAATGAACCTAATTGTACCCGTTACTGTTGTATATTGATCCAAAAGCGGCCCTTCGGCATTCCAATTTCTGCCCACCCACCTCGTCCGATTGTGCATTCCAATTGTGAAAGCAACAATTCCTTTCGCACGCAAAGAATGTTACAACGAACCATCGGTAGCGTTCCATTGCTCGGGGTGTGTGTGTGTGTATGTCTGCGTTAGGGACAAACGAACGATATTTGCCATTTCCGGCCAGCAAGCTCGACCACTCACCAGCCCGCACGCTCTGTGGTTAGACGAGTTAAGCTTCGGAACTTTCGGGAAACCATTTCCCGCACACAAGAGTTACATGTGTGTATGTGCGTGGGGCTATTATTTGCAATTATTCTCAGACCTGTCAGGTGTGTTGCTGGCTGGCTGGCTAGTACCATTCAGGGCACCATATAAGCCCAATGATGCAATGCGTCCGCCTCCTTTTTTGCGTACCTGTACTACATTCCCGGGAGGCGGCCACTTTTTACTGCGAACCGTGAGGAGGTGGGGATTGAGGCCGGTCAAACAATCACAGTCAGAAACGCACACTAAATGCCACTTTCAATTGCGTTTTACAAGCCAATCGTGTGGCCGGTAAGAGGGCAACACCAGGCCCAGCAAGAATGCAGCAATCGGGAAACGTTTCAAAGACATTCATTTGAATTGTTTTGTGAAAATGCAGAGAGAAGTGTGGTGGTGAGAAGGGACAAACAAGGAGAATTGGGTGAAGGAGGTAACGTTATGGGTGATATTATTTTTCCTTTCGAGCGATAGCAAACCCTTTTTCTTTGGCCACTTTTCGAAAAACAAAGCAATAAAATGCGTGCTTGCAAAGGGACAACAAGAAAGGAAGCGAGTGCGCAGGAAGAGAAGGAATTCGGGTTCGTTTGTTGTGAAATTGAGTTCACACACACACACACTCATATCTCTCACCCATTCGCTGAGGTTGAAGGACGGAGTGGAAGAAAATGTAAATTAATCTAAACCAACCAACACGCAAACCATGACCATTCCCTTCGCATTCCACGTTGGCGATGGCGCGTTGCACACACACACATCCCGGCCCATGGCTGAAGAAAACTCATAAAGACTCAATCATCCATCAAGCCGAGTCCGGAGGGCGTGACATGTTGGTCCAACCTAGCCCAACCGCCCATGGGGGCACACCGGGGTGGAAAACGTGAAAGTAATCAGCTTCATCAGCTCGCCCGGGCCGGGGTTGTGTGGCGTTTCGAGCACACAAACAACCCCTTCCCGGTTTAAACTCCCGGCTGACGGTCGAAACCCGGGTTTTGAGACTTCTATCCTTCGTCGGTCGGCCAGCTTGTCAGCTTTCGCTTCATGCCATCGGTCCATTTGGCAGACGGCAATCGATAATTTATGAGCCAAATCTAGGTTAACTTTTGTTTTCCACGAAAACTCATTTAAAACTCCTTCTCGCTTCCCATCCCACTTGGTAGCTTCCCCCTTTTCCAGCTTCTTGCTACTGCCTGCCCCGTATGTAGCGCGTTTGTTTGTGCGCCTTTCCGAAGGGAAGTGGAACTCCCTTCCCCTTTCTCTGTCTACCGCGTTTCCCCCTAAATGGAAGGACAATTGTGGCAAATTGTCGTCGCCGAAGCACATGTGGCAACAAAAACCGGGACGTTGCAGCGTTTCGATTGCTCGGCAAATGGCCCACGGGGTGGTTATTTTTTCAAAGGAGCGTCTGTTTACAATCTGTACGGTATAGGTACATCTGGGGGGCAGGTCGCTGGAAATCGCTTCCTCAGCCGCCACATTGTGAGACGTGGGGCAGGTCGCCATCATAAATCGGCCCCGGGTTTTTAAAGCCCCGCTGGAGGAATTTATTCTTGTGTTGCCAAATAATAACACATAAATAAAGACTGCCCCAGGACCGGACGCGCCACCATCACCGCTTCTTTTTAGAGGCGGCTTCGGCCAACGAGTTTGCGAACCCATTATGGCATGTATTTTGCCAATGTGGGCCGTTTGCCTCACTCCTCCTCCTGTGTGACGAACGAAAGTCCGGCACGGAAACCGTCAATGGAGGACAGAGCCTGAGACACTTCAGGCAGAAAAAAGGGAGGGAAACCACAACAAAAAATACATCCAAAATGTCATAAATATTATGGCTGCCGATGTTGGAAACCTCTAGAATGGACACACACACAAATACAGCTGCTTGCGGACGCTTGAGGAAGATGGAAAGGATCACTTCCCCATCCATCCATGGGGTTGGAGGGGAGGAGTTTGGCGACGTTTGAGAAATATGTTTCCCGGACATTCATGGCATAACCTTGTGGAAATGATACCCCGTCAGCAAAAGGACGGTTGGCACAGGGCAGGCAGCCCACCCCAGTGGCCTGTGAAAATGTGAACTTCTCCGAGGCCAACCCGGCTCGGAAACCATCGCAACGCAAGCCAACCCGAGTGTGCGAGTGTGATCAGAGAGCATTCCGGATGTGCACAATAAAACATACATACATTTATAACGACCCTTCAGAAAGCCATTAAGGACATTAAATGGAAATAAACTGTTGGACACCTCATAAATCACGACCACCGGGCCACAGTAATGAACGGGGCCACAAACTCGGAGCAATCCGACCGTCCTTCTCGCTCTCCGCTTCCCCCCCCCCCCCCCCCCCCCCGCGTTGGGTTGCACACAGCCGGCCAGGGCGTCGCTATTTTCGGCAGGCAAATAATATACCATTCGAATGCACCCAACACAGCCCGGCCTGCTGCAAGAGGGCTGCCCGGGAGGAATGGATGCTTTTGAGATGAGACTGAAATGGTTGCTGTGCTCAAACTAATGATCCTTTCAGAGTTTGGTCTGCCTGCACCGCGCGGCAAAGGGGGTGGGAAATCCGGACCGTGGTATTCGAGTTATGAGTTTCGCTCCTGCCCGGAATGTCCGGTGTATCTCTGGGAGTGCCATGGGAGTTCAAGATGGATGCATTTGAAGCAGCTTTCGGTACAGTTTTGGGTGGCCGGTTGAGAAGCGCTTCAAATGCACTTAAAAATTGTCATGATACAATGGTGGGGATAAAGCGATTCATTGGACGCAGCGGTTGAAATGGTGCTTGGAAAATGGTGCTCAATCCTTTTGTGAGCTGGTGTCGAACTGGGAAGGATGAGCTTTGGAGTTAAGAGCAGAGAAATAAGCTCCTAAGAAGGGGTTTCTAACACTATATTGCGGTTAGGGATGGCATGAATGTACGTAATTTTTCCACGATACAAGGTCTAGAAATACAAAATCTAGAATATTTCAATAAATAAATCAACAACTAAATCCCTGCAGAAGTAGTCCCTATATCCCTGTATCCCTCGTCTGTACATAGCATACCTTCAGGGGCATATGAGCTTTCGACAGTGTCTTTCAGTAGCTGTATAAGTAGGCTTTGCTTATATAAAGCATACCTTCAGGGGCACAAGAGCTGATGGCAATGTCTTTCAACGAGCCTTTCAATAATTTAAATTAAACTTGAAGCGTGAAACAACACAACATTACCAAGATTTTCGATTGCTGACAGGTTGTTTGTCAGTATCAATCACTAAATCTCGCCCAAGAGAAGGGTTTAAGTGAGTGCGTACCGGTACAAAGTGGAAACCCACATTTCTCGCATTGAATCGCCTCACTTTACATGACAAAAGCTGCTCGGAGAGATTAACTGTTCACCCATTGTTTCATTCCTTCCACAACGAGACGGACGAGACAAAAAACTTCTTACCATTGAATCTTCTTTTCTACGCCCAATTGTCCATTTTCCGGCAGATTTTTGGTCTGTTTGGCTCTTCCTGCAGACCTTTGGAACATAAATAATGTATTGTGCAGCGGGGAAAGTGCGTGCGAGTGTGTTTAAGTAGCGTAGTATCGGTCAGAAAGCAGATGCAGAACCGAAACAAACCCCGAGAGCGCGTCAAACTGATAAAGTGATAAATGATTCATAAATTTAGTCTTCGCACAGCTCGACCGACCGTACCTCGGGTTCGGCGTTCGGGGTTGGGGGGGTGAAAACTTTTCCGGAAAGCTCGTTTCAAGTACCATTGAAGTTGTCGGTGCGTAGGCCTTGCCCGTTTTTCCCCGGGAGTGGGAGTAGTCGGGGCTGCTTATTTGTGACCATTTACCAGGGCTGCCTGGGCTGCCTGGGCCGTTCGCTTGTGCACCGAACAAAGAGGTCAATATGTTGCAAACAATGGTACATACTGGGGGATGGGGAGGCGAAAACACCACCGTTTCGCAGAAGGTTAACAACAGCTTGCACCACCTTTCTGATTGATAGCGTGGGAATCCTCACACCATCATCGGCCGTGTCCGACCTCCCGTGTGTGTATGTATGTGACCTTTTGCGGTGGTGTGGCTAGCGCGCACGTTGTGCGTTACTGTGTCGATGATTGATAGCACCTGATTGGAAACGCGCCCTGAACGAACCGGGCCTGAGTAAGGACCAACCCCCTCCGGTACTTGCCCGAAACGGATAAAAGGTAATCATTCACTCACGTTTCCATTATGGAGGACGCCAGCCCATAGTAGGACTTGTCCCTGCGGTTGTTGTTGTTGTTGTTGTGGTCGGTAACTAAAAGGGGGAAAAACTCCAAAAGGTCCTTCTGTTCCTGACGCCAGGTAAAGGTGGGAGAGCTCATTTTCTCACCTACGCCCCCGAGACTTGGATGCGTAGGGGGAGGAAAAAATGAATGCCAACAATGGAACCGAGGCACTCACCCCACTGCACGATGCGTGTAATGGTGAACGAGAACGTGCGTGTGTGTGTGTGTTTGTGTTGAGTCGGTTCGCGTGTCGAGTGACAGTCAAATTAACGAACGTCGGATGTGTGTGTCTATCGATACGATTATTATTTGTGATCGTTCCTGTCCGGTCCGGAGCGGCATCATTTATCAAATTCCAATATTGAACACAGGCCCGACCGACATACCCATACACGGGCGCACGCAAGTGGACCTCCCCCTGCTCCTCCCTCCCTTATGCGAATGGGTTTGGGAAATGACAAGAAATCACTCAATTACCCTTCTCGCAGGACACGTGCGTACTGCGGGCACAGGGCAACAACAAAAGCCCCGCCAAAATAAATGATCTACACCCATGGAGGGGTTTGATTGAAAGGTGTGTGTGTGTGTGTGTGTGACGAGGTGATAGTGGAAAGTATCACTTGCGCCTACACTGCGGGTACTTCTTTCAACGCGTAGCACTTCAAATGGGAGGTGATGGGTGATCACGATAGTGGCACCGGAAGAGCAAAGCAGCAAGGACCTGTCAGTATAAATGATCGCTTTATCAAAGGTGTTGTGTGTATGGCGAGGTTTCCGGATGCGATTGTTGATGACAGTTTCGTGTGACGTGGTTTTTTGTTGCTGTTGTTGTTTGACGTAGTGGAAGATTAAGCAAGGATAACCCGAGTCGAAGATAAATGATGGTTTTTGTGAAGAGTTAAGGATTTGGTTGGAGGAGAATGGATGTTTTATGTTGCAAAAGTATAATATGCTCCAATGATGAACCTTAAGAAAAACGAGCGGAAAGTACCATCAGATGAAGAATGTAAGTCCAAACAAAGAGTTTAGAACAATTCTTGAAATTGGATGAAACAAAGGATCAAGTCCTATAACAACATTCTTCATTTATTGAAATAGCTCTTTGTGTAGCTTCTTCAGCCCAATCATCACTTTCCCTTCATTAAATTCACCCTTCCAACAGCAATCGAAACGCACACGAGGCAGCTTAAAGCATCTCCCAACAGCTAACTCCATCAATCCCGACTGCTCAACTCAACGGCCAGTTAGTGCTTCACGGTCCATAGAGCAGTGCTCCCTGGGAACCGACAGGCAGTTCCCCTTCCACTGGCTTTTGAGACCACCGGTTCCAGGCGACCAACGTTCCAGTGGAATCACACAGTCACATCCTTTTTCCATCGACAAACATGCACACACACACATCCAGACATGAGAGATCGTACTACTTCTTTGGAGATCGATCCCAGGTGGCTGCTGCTACTTCTCCACCGACAGCAGCGCCGGATTGCGCGCGTTGAGGTGGAAAATGAGATTTTGAATTTTTCAACAGTCGCTAGTAGAGTGCTACCTGCTGCCGTCGTCGTCGTCCAGATCCACCAGCAAAACCCGTGCCCGTAGCAGCAGCGTGAGGAGCTAGTTTTACTTGCTCTACCCCATCATCGTGGGTTCCGTCGTAGAGTGAGTGAGGGTTCTTCGTTTATCACGTCGCATCGAATTCGCCGGCTGTGTGCGAGTGTGGGATGAATGATAAGCGAACGTAATAGATAATAGTGATGGAATGTAGCATGGATATTAGTTGGACTATTCCAACCATTCTCAGAACAAATTTTGCAATTGGCGTGCGATGAATTTTCTTTGCCAAAAATGTACTTATTCATCTTCTCCGATAAGTACTCCCATTCCTTGCACTTATCAACGCGCTTATCAGCTTCATATTGACATCCTCATATTCCCACAGGATGTCACCTCCTTCTCATCGCATGAAGTGGTAAGGTTTTTATAGCTTTATGAATTATTTGCCAGTATTTTGTTTACGACCCGTCGGACCCAATCCTCTAACCTCATCACACAAACGGTCGCGCAGCCCTTTTGATTCTCATTTGGAGCGCTTGGTTTTGCGCGCGAGAGGTATGGTGCGATCCCTTCATTACACCGAACAGAGCGTACACCAAAAAGGGTTTTAGTCCTGCCCTTCGCTCTCTTGCTCCCCTGTTGCAGCAATCCCATCTGTTCCCAAGCTGGCGCGCAAAGTAGCATCAACAGCAATCGTCACAACCGCATCGGACTGACTTTTAGCAACACGGGATCGAGGGAAAGAGCTCCAAAAAGGAACACACAGCTACACACACCCACACAACCCAGCGAGCCAGTCCTGGTCGGGTGATGAAAACGTGACGGAAGCGTGGCCACAGCAGCACAGCAACTCCGGGCGAATGTCGGGGAATGAATAATTTAGTTTTAAAACAGTTGTCAACAAGGGCTTAAATATTGGATGATGAAAATTTCGAGTACCTTTCCGGGGGAGGGAGCCTTGCTCGCGGCCGGGTGATGATGTGTTTTTGCGGACCAATGGAACGATGCAGGCCTTCAACAGTTTCCCCCAGTTTAGTGCTAGAGAGCGCGAACGTTTCGAATGTAGCGATGAAATCCGCTTTTCCCGGTGGCGAAATGATGTGTAAAATGGTCAAATCCGGCCGTTATTTTTTCCACCCCCAGGATTAGGTGTACAATTTCTTTGCCAATATATCAGCACAGCGAGCAAACTCGTATCGGATTGTTTGTTTCAAGCCCTCCCCCGAAAAACACTCCAAAACAAGGGAACAAAGCGGCAGCATTTGAATCGTATTCACGGCCCAACTCACAAAGCTGTGCATTTAAAATGGGAACTCGTGTGCAAACTCCGCTTACAAAAAGCTATCGAAAAGAGGTGCACGAATGCACGATATTTGGTGTTAAAATATTCAACTTGGAATCGGAATCGGCCATTCCACTTGCCGAGAATCAAACAAAACAAAAGCTCTCGCTTTTTGCCGAAAGCCGAAAGTATTGAAAGTACATTGTAATGGAACAGCAGGAGTGGTTTGTTGCAATTTTTGCCGATCTATAATGTTTGCTAAACGTGCAGTTCGTTTGTTTAGCGTTCCGCGAAAAGAAAAAAAAAACGAACACCCACTCAAACAAATACTCATTCACCGTGTGTAAAGCGTCTTTTTTTTAACTTCAAAGCTGAAAGCAGGCGCGGGAGAGGGGGAGCATGATGGAATAAAATTGCACAACTACCAGGCGCAACAAGATATAATGACATCGTTTCGACATCATTCGCATCAAGTGAAACAAAATAAAAGCACCAATCCGAACAGACAAAACAAAACAAAAAAACAAACACGCATCCAATTCTACCAACACATCGATTCGGAAGGGTGTAAAGGGATGGAAAACACCGACCGTTTGTTCGCCATCAGCCCGCACATAAATGGGTGGAAAATGCGACATTGGAATTGAAAAGTATCTCCGGCACAACAATAAACGCGACGCAGATAGCGATCGTTAGACGTTGTGCGAACAACCGGGTGGTGTTGGTGGTGGTGGTTTGTGAGCACGCCATTGAGATGTGCTAGTTAAAATTGAACATTGCTTTTCCGCTGGCGTGTGTGTGTTTCTTTTCCTTCCATCTCTTGTTGTATATTTTTTCTGAGTAAAAACAACCGAATTGTGAAATGTGTAAATTGAAAAACGAGATGCGAAATTGCAGCCGAACGCTTTTCGGGAAGCAAACATCCAATGTTCTCTTTTCCAAGCACAAAACACACACACACATACACACAACGGGTTTCAGTGTGAGCAGTGCGAGAAGAAGGTGATAAAATGAAGCGGATGTAATTGGGTATTGCCAACTTTACAACCCAACTATCAATTTCACTTCACTCCATTTTCACACTCGCTCCCCCTGTCCGCGTGATGTGGTGTCTCTGTGCCCGTAAGTGTGCGGAAATGTTGGCTGCCGGCAAACCCTTCTTACGAATGTAAATGCAATCGTTTGAAATGAGAAAACATGTACTTGGCAGAAGCATGAACGGAAGTAATAACAGAAGCTCTGCCACACATACGCACGCTGTTTTATGATCACGCTAGGGTAATGTCGGTAGCATTCGATGTGGCCCAAAAAAGGATGGCGAGTGATTTGAAACGTATGTTCTCTTACTTTTGAGTTTAAAAGAACGAAAGAAACGATTGGGCTTATTTCATGGAGTATAACTTTAGACAAGACCCTATAAAGCATTGTAGGAGATAGCTTTAAACAGGGTTTGGTTCATTGGATATTTGTTCTCATGAGAAGCATGTTGAGACAAGCAATTTGTTTAATGTAAACGTTCATAACTGCAGTCTTACGAGCGTTACGTACTTCATGGATGATCCCCATATACTCCAGATTTTAAATACAGTGGAGCGCCGCTTATCCGGGCTCATCGGGACTCGACATCGCCCGGATAGGCGAATAACACGGATAATGAGTCAAATGATATATTTAATTACAAATTCTTCATTTTTTGTTGAAGTTTATCTTGTGTTTTGATAAAAAATACCCAGTTCTTATTAACTTTATGTTTTTTCAATGATATTATTTGGAATTTGCCATGAATTAGCCTGTTTTTGTAATGCCAAAGTGCTCTGATAACCTTTGTTTTTTTACAAATATCCTCCTCAAAACGCATTGTCACCTTTGTATTGAACTGTCATTCTTCAACAGCACGGATAAACGGACAGCCGGATAAAAGGTACCCGTATAAACGGCGCTCCACTGTATTTTTACCAATATAAACGATCAAGACACGAAAAAGATGTTTTGAACGTCATAAAGATACAAGTCACGAAAGGATCTTACTGACAAAGGAATGCTGTAACCAATGCACGCATCTCACACAGCATCTCGATGAGTGTGTAGCTTCTGTTCTGATTTGATGTGTGTGATGCATTGTTCCTCCCTTCCACAAACTATTCCAATACCTGTCGACTTTCGCCATCAACGTTACAATACACTTTTATAGCTCCTAAAAGCAAAAATCCAACTGACAGACCGCGAAATGCATTGCTGGTGAGCAAGCGGAGCGCAGAAGAAGCAACATAATTTATCCACTAGATGGCCTTCACACACACACACACACACAATGTTGCACCGAAACCCATCATCGAAACAACCCGTGATCCGTGGCTCCGCTCTTTTGCTACATCGTATTGGATTTTATTATCCGAGACAGCTCCGAACAGCAGCAGTTTCGTGATGACGCGCAGTTAGCAAGGACGTTCGCTCGAACCCGCCCCATGGGAGACTGGCTGGCTACGACATAAGGGGCAAGGCGGGGCGAATGGGGAGGAAAATTGGAAAAACTGGGTCCCACAAGCAGCACAACCCTGCTTACTCCTCCCGAGCCGTCAGTGTACTTTGTCCAACTGCGGTTGATGAGGGAATTCGGAAGTGCACAGTATCCAGTGCCGGTCCATCACCAACGGTTGCCAACCAAAGTTCGATTTATTTGGCTCCGATTGAGTCGGGCCGAAAGCTCCCGGGAAATTAGGATGCGGGAGAGGGCGGCTTCGGGACGCTTTTGTGACCATTTGCTGTGCCTTTTTTTCCTCTGTTAAAAGGGGTAAGCCCAGGGAGGACAAAAAGAAGCAAGCAACATTCAGCAACTGCAAACTGAAAACTGTTTCCAAACGGGTGCTTCTTGTCTTACGCTTTCAAGCTCTGTAGCTGTCGTTTAGACATACACACACACACACACACACACACACACACACACACACACACACACACACACACACACACACAGAGCCACATCATCGGTGGTCGGTGCCCACCTCAGAATCAAGGCATTTTTTCTTCTTCTTCTGTAAGCTTCAGCGCTTCTCGGTGTCTCGGATTGAAAACCGAAGCATTTCGTTCGCAAATGCGGAAGTCGTCGTTATGTATTCTCCAAGGAGTGTCGGCGAGTATACTAAGGACTGTATCCCTCCTGCTTGGATCGGGGTGCGGCAATGGACCGGGGCAAGTGGAAGGTGAACCCTACCGGGAACGGGGTTGACGTTGGAAAATTGAAATCGACTGCCGTCCCGACTGCTGCCTGTCGAACTTGATTACACTTCCGAAATGGCGTACCGAACGGCGCAGCAGGAGCAGTAAGACGATCTTTTACGGTCTAGCGTCTTACAGGTCTAAAGCTCCCGCTCCCGGTGCACAATAAAATTGATAAGATATGTTAGACTGTCACGGTTTTATTGACACTCTCACATGCACCCAAACCGTCTTGCAAAGTGCGCTGAAACGGGGGAGGGCCATAGAACTGGCGTCGGGACGTCGGTGCGGTACCCGAAACTTTGCAAAACTCACCCCGAACAATGGAAAGCTACAAACAAAACTCACGATGGTAGAGATAAATAATTTAATGGACGCTTTCGCTCGCTCGCTCGCACGCACAACTTCCGGTAAGCCCGTCACTGCCGGATGAAACCGGATGAGCAAGATTTAATTATGATAAGTGACAGGTTCTGACGATGGCAGCGCTTTGTTTGGCAGGCAGAAATGGGGGCTCTTATCGCGCCTTTCCTATCGCGCCGTCTTACACGCGTTCAATCTTCACGATCAGCACACGTTCTTACGTTCTGACGGATGGACGGACGTACGGACGGAGTTGTACTTTAAATGCTAACTCGATTAGCCGTCCCACCGACAGGGTGAATTGAATAATTATTAAAGTCGGTTTTTTGACGTATGAAAGGTATTCTCCAGATTGACCGACAGTTAAAGGTTCGTTGATCTGTGTGGGCAGGTGGAGGGGGTGAGAGTTGCAGGATGTCATTAAATGAAATTGAATTCAACTCGAGCACCACCTTGATTCAATTACACTTCATGTCGCTCTAATGAGTCTTTGCGACTGCTTGAGCAGTAATAGAGTTTGAGGGGGAGGGGGGCTCTTTTTTTCGAGCAGTCTTCCTTAGGGCTGTAAATTAATACACGACACTTGAAGTGAAGGAAACCGAAAAGCCACTCACATATTAAATATTCATGTGCCGTGAAGACCGTGTATCTTTTCTCATTTCGTTACCAACCACCAAACAATGTTAAAGTACCGCACTCACAGCACACAATCAACGAACCGTGGCCTGTAAAGAGCGTGCTTCAGATTCCCGGTCGTACACAACAAGCGACAAACCCTGACCTGGGGTGAAAAGCGGCACGAACCAAATGCCACAAGCAGGCTCACACACTGCCCCGAAAATCCGGACTGGCGCAGCTCATTGAGATATATTAGCAATTCAAAACAAAGTATCCGCAACGAAAGTGCGATTGAACCTCGCCAAACGAGCTGACCACACTCGTTGGCGGTGTGCTGCTCTCTCTCTCTCTCTCTCTATCATGTGGTTTATGTGACTTGGAGGAAAGAGGTGCAACACTCCCTAATATAATGATTGAGAAAAATTAGTCTCAACCGAGCAATTCATAAGACGGTACGAGATTGTGCAGCCCACCGGACACCAAAGCAGCTTTGATCCCCGCAATTTGGTTAGAAGTGCCCTTCAATCCCTTTCTTTTTCATTTTCGCTCTCTCTCTCTCCCCGGGGGAGATTGTTGAGGGGCAAACGAGGGGTGAAACAAAATCACACAGGACAATTCCTAACCGACAAACGACCGACTCCAGACATTAAGCCTCACCGGGCGAATGGGGAGGGAAAAGAAAGAAATATACCAAACAATCCGATGATTAATTCGTCCCCTAAGTACAGTTTAAGTCGGTAATTATGTGCTAATGTAGGTTTTCCACCGTTCTGCTCAGCTGAATGCACACATGCTCTCCTAGCAGCAGCGTAGTTGTGTTGAGCGGGAAGGGAAAACTCGATCCAGTTCACTTCTCTCCCTCACAGTGCTCGCAGTGTGTCCCTGACCTCTGCCCGCAAAACAATGGCGGTAGCGATGAATTTAGATTAGTGAGCGAAATGAGCAAGCAAACCGGTCCCAAAACACGGCCCCTTGTGCTCGAGAACGGAACTTTTCGGACTCCGGGATGAGGGTAATAAAAGGACAACACCTACTGGGAGCCTTTGTGCAGGACAGTGGGACAGGGAGAGGTCTTTCAATGCGATGCGCGCACACATTTTGAATGAAAAGCAAAAATAAATAATGCAACCTTCTCCGAGAGCTCCGATCCGGAGTTTCGGGGCTCATTTCGGGGCAATAGGGCTCGTTTCCGGCTTAATACCTGTATGTATGTGTGTGTGTGTCTGCGCGTGTGTGCCTTTTTGTTGTCGTTTGTCACCGAAGGACTATGTGTTTTTTTTTGCCACTTTTTGGGGAAGGTTTATCGAGCAGCCGGAAAGTTCGAAGCAGGAAAGAAAAATAACCCAACCTTCCCGGGGTTGGGCCAAACACAAACAGGCACAAAACGTCCACCAAACGGCCCCGGGAGCGGTCCGCAAAAGTGCGGCAGAGGATCGATAAGACGGTGGACCGAAAGTTGTTTGTCGTGGCATCGAGTGAGATATGCCATCTGCATGTGTGTGTGTGTGCGGTCTGAGAGGAAGAGTGGCTCATAATCCTCTTCAGGTAAGTGCCTGCCGGTTCCGAAAATGGATGGCATTATTTTCGTGTTGCTCTTGCTGCTGCTGTTATGCTGCTATGTGCCAAAAACCTCTTTCGCTCGTTGTTCTTAAGGGCTGCATCGCGGGATACAAAGACTTATCGTGCTCGGAACGGCGAAGCCTTGAGCAAGTTGTTTCACAAGGCTAAAGCAGCAGTTACGCTTTATTAACAGCTTTGATGGTGCTGTTAAAATGTGCCGTGAATTCGCAGTGAGACGGAGGAGGAAGGGAGGGGGTTGGGAGGGATCGGGGTTAGTGAATTAATTACCGAACACAAAATGCCTGTTCGAGAGCAGGTAGGTTTATCTCTTTATCGATCGGCCCATCAGGTGAAACGCCTGCAGGTAGGCTAAGCCTAAGCGCTGCGGCCACGGTAGGCTGTTTTGTGGTACAAATTGCATACTTTCGGGCGTTTTAGCACAAGCATAAAGTTGTTAACGGGCATGTTGTGCATATTTTGCTCGTTATGGTTCTGTTTAAAGTTTTAACACTATTCAACGGCCAGTCAAGGTAAATATTATCATCACAAAGTTTAATGTACAGCAATTCCAACAGTATTAACCGAATTTGGGGGACAAAAACGAGCTGATCTCGTTTTTAACATTCTACTTAGAGACAAAAGTTGATTCCTAACATCATTCCCGAAAGGAATGGAAAGAACCTTTCGGCGAACCAATCTTTTGGCAAGCCGAATCGATTACATTGTACCCGCTTTTTACCCTTTCCGAAAAGCTCAGTAAAGTAGAGTGTAATCCTTTCCAGCTGGCAGCTTTTACCCCTTTGAAAACACACAAAAAGAATCCTCCTTCCCACCGAAGCTTGTGCGACGTTGCAAAAATTGCGAAAAGCGCCACAAAAAAAAAACAAAAGCACCAGAAAGACTAAACCAAACAAAACAACACAACAAAATTACAATCTCGCAAATGAAATTTGCACCCCAAAAAGAACGTGAAACACGAGGATTTGATCACGGCCAGCCGTGACAGATACAAGAGGAATTGGCAACAAAACAATTTCCCACCGTGGCAGCGGTAGGACACACGGCGGGCTAAGAACTGTTTCAAAGCAAAAGATACTACAAGCACCGGGGAGGGAGCGGGAGGGTAAAAACAACCAAACAAACTGCAACGAAAAACATCATCTGCAAAATGTAACCCCAAAAAGGGACCCCGCAGCGCACGTTTCACTGCCGTCGGTGCGCGCTCATTGGGAAGTCCAACGAAACGCCACACAGCACAAACAAACGATGGCAGGCAAAGAGAAGTACACAGCACAGGGGGGAGAAGAACAAGAAAGAAAGAAAAAAAAACGCAGACAGACCTACACGGTAACCGCTCAAATTCCAACATCTACTTTAGATGATAGAGCCTGACCGTGCACCAGCGAACGATAGAGATACGGGCTATATCCGCGCCCCGCCCTGCCCCCGAGAACGAGCAGCCAACACAGCGAAAGCAGCGTGGTAAAACAACGGACGCGCAACAGCAGCAGCAGCAAAAAACACATCAAACCCGAACCCGAAACATTGGCCAACATTAGCTGGCGCATCGTACTCACCAGTCCAGGCTGGCCAATGATCGAAGCGCGGAAAGCAAGAGGGAGAAGGAGGTGGATGAGAAGGAAAATGTCCTGGTTGTAAAAACGAAGACAGACTGGACCGATATGCCGGGAGAATGTTACGGCCCGTAAACGAGGTTGAGAGGGGACCGAGAGTCGCTCCTTGCTAATGTCCTTTTTCCAAAACCGTTCCGAGCTTCGTTTGCTTGTGCTCGAACTGCAGCGAAGGAAGGAAGGTGCAAGGAGAGCGTGGCGTGGCTTCTATTGTGCCTGTGCATGATGGCACGATTTTCCAACAGGACGAGTATGGCGTGCCCTGCGTTGCAGACTGGCGAGGTTAGCCCGAAAAAAGCGACACTGGCACAAAAAGAACACGACAACGCAGAACGCCCGAAAATGCCATCCACACGAAGACGGGCAGCGTTGATGGAGGTGAGATGCAGTGAGTAAATCCCTGGCAGTAAATCCAGGTCAGAGCACGCCGCCGCTGCCCGCTTTTTCGGTCTCCATAATGCTTTCGAGCGACACAGGGACACACACACACACATATACGAGCGATGTGGAATGCGTTTTGCGACTGTTCGACCTGTTCGACACACAGCACACTGTCCACGTGCACATGCGTCCGCAACAATGGTCCTTCGAGCCGGAAAGGAGGCTCCAATGGAGGCGCCTGGTCGCTCGATCGACTAAAGCGGAAAGATAAACCCCAAAAATCCTACACCAATGGATGTCGTACGCAGTGCGATCCCCCGCACTTTCTATCCTCAAGCATTGGACCCGATTTTTCCATCGTTGGGTGGGTGTGAAGCGTAAACAGTGCTACACAACAGTCAGGCTGTCCGGGGTTCCGGGGATTTACGAGCGAACAGCAAAAGGAGAAACAACGCAAGGTACCGCACGGTCGGTTTGATAAACGGCATTGTCTCTTGCAATGCGACAGTTTGTAGCCACTGCATCCGCTTTGGGTCGGGTTGGTTGGAAAGGAAGCCCAGGATGCGCGTTTATACGCCAACCCAGAGACGGAGGACCCCTTTTCTGAATCCCCTCCCCTGCCTTTGACTGTAATGAGGAAAGTGGCCACCACCACCACCACCATCACGATGGCCACCGGGTCCTCTGTTGCGGTGTTGTTTACACTTCGCTGCTCCTTTCAATCTTCACAAATCACGAATTGTGGCCGACACACTGTTGGCGAACGGCGTGTCAAATTGTTTTTGGGGAGGAGTACGTACTCCTCACACTGACACTGACAAGCCATTTTATCCTCGGCCATCCACGGGCTTTTGAGGGTTTGTCACGGCTGTGCTCTTTTTTGTTTTATTACCCGTGGTTGTTCGTGGTCGTCCTAATCTTAATCGTCCGGTTTTACAATCCCGGAACCCCTCCACCCCGACCAAGTGCACGCTGAAGCTGAATCGTTCCGATCCGATAAGAAGCTTTTTCGGGGACGTTGGGATGGTGCATGCAAAACAGGGCATGATGCTTGAGAGCCCCTTGACCCACGGCACGGTCGGCTGATTTGCACACAAATTTGCTGCCACGAAAATGCAACGGCCCGGGCCGGGTTGGATGACATTTTGTAAATTCAAATTACGACCGAACGAACGAGGGTGCAGTGGATCGCGGCCGGAATGAGGGAAGAGGCGACACTAACCAGCGTTGATGATAAACATGCTCGTAACTTGTGGCCGACGACGTCAGCCGTTGAAGGAGACTTTCATCTTTGCTGGTTGTGGTTGACTGGGAAGCTTCTTTTTGACAGGATAAAGGACACAGTGGTTTAGGGCTTGTTTTATAGCGCTGTACAAGTATAATGAAATGTTTTAAATTACAATGTTTATAGCTGGTAGTGGATAACTAGTCGACTAGTCGCAAGGCACTCTAAAAACCACGAAGAAACTGCAGAATACCAAATCCGTAGAGAAAACTGCTCCACAAGGTGCCGTCAGCGCTGTTTGTTCGATTATGAACTCCTTTCTCCATCTGTATAAAAGAATAATTTTGAACGCTTCCCTTCGATGTCCCCGCTCTTACCTTAATTGTCAGTCCAGCCATTTCGGGCATCCACTAGTAGGTTGAAATTTTGTTTCCGCACACGTTCGGAAATGCTACTGCTGCTGGCTACTGCTGCTACAACGATGGGTTCTTGCTTCCTTCAACTTCAATGTACAACCTTCCGATGTTGCCTTGCTGGAGAAACTCGCTGTTTAGACACTTTAATATCTTCAAACGAACAAACAAACACGCACACACTCACTCACACAGCACAGCAAAACACTTTTCGAAGCGGTTCATTCCATTCGCCAACACTTTGTTTTCCGTTTTCGGGGCGTCCTTTGCTTTACTCGCGCGAATCGTTTCTACACGCACACACACTTTGCAACCACCGAGACCGAATCAATTATATCAGAGGACACAAAGAGAGGATTTTCGCACCGAAACACCTTAAATCGCGCCGTGGGATAAGGGAAATATGGGACAAAGGGAAATGTCCTTTGTTTTCTAATTTTTCACACCCACCACGTCATGTCACGGAACACGCGCAAGCACTGGGATGATTTTGCTCGGGGTAAGCACACTCCTAACACCAAACTGTATCTTTACCACCCGCCGCTTCGTCCGCCCTTCGCACTTTATGCTACAGTGTTTATGCTACAGCTCAACCTAATCGTACACTTTTCACCATTTTACACATTTTTTCATTAAACTTTCAATCCACTTACTCACATCAAAGTGAAGCGATTGATACGCTCACACCTGGAAAAAGGAAAGAGGTTGTAGAGTATTGAACATCAAGAGGTAAAAGAAACATCAACAAAGGATATTTAACGTCGTCGTTACATGATAAAAAGGAGTGACTGTCGGCAAACAAATGGGGATAAACCGAACGACAAAAGAGCACCCGATAATGCTCGAAAAGTGCAAACGTCATTGCTTGAGCACCACTGTCAGCTCCGCCGATTGTTCCACTTGGACCGACGACACACAACCACACACCGCCTGTCACACTGTCACACCGACTGTGAAAAGCGTTCCCACTTTGGTCAGCCACGCCACGCCGAGTGACAAGTGGAAAAACTATTTATCACCCCGATCCGGCACCCCCAGCATTCTCCTTTTCCCCCGTTGTTCTGCTGCGTTAAAGTTTTATTTCAACTGTTTGCACTTTTCAATCCTCCTTCGTCAGTTATAGTGTACCACGCTCGTGCACTGACTCGTTTGATCATTGTTACATTGTCCCTGCGAATGCTGCCACTCCCTGCGGGTGTAGATCGCCCTCTTCGCCCCCTTTCTTTTGAGGACGTATTTTTGTCCCAGCACAACAGGGCCTTCCACGAGAGACACACGAACAGGCGAACGATAAAAGGAACATCAAATTCTCTGCCCGATCTTGTCCCACTCTCCGACGACTCTCTTCTTAACAGGCGCTGCTGCTGCTGCCTTGACTGACCGACGATAGCAAATCTACCATGCCGAAAGCAATGCACACCGACACAAACAGACACACACACACACACACAGAGCTTGCTCGCGATCGATGCCATTCATTTCCGTCCGTCTCGAAAAGGGTCGTCCCCGCAGCTGTCAGTTTGCAGCGCTGGCAGCACTTCCGGCCAGCAACCGGACAATGCCGATTCCAGGGAGTTTGATCTTTTTACTGCCGTCCACACTGGTACCCGAGCGTTGTCGGTGTCTCGGTGCGTGTGAGTGTCAGTGTGCTTCGAGTTAACAGCATCATCCCCCGGAGGGCGCGCGCACAGGACACGGACGAACGTCAGACGACGAATCGTATCACCGTTATCGGAGCCTTATCTTCTTATCGTTCGAGCGGAATGGGTTGAAAATGGAAAATCCTTCCGGCCAAAAGCGTTTTCCCCACTGTCCCTCTCTCTCGCGCTCTCTTTCTCTCCTGGCCTGGCCGTTTGCGTTGCGTTGTGTGTTATTGTTTCGTATTTTATTATCCTCCCACCGCCATTCGGTTGCTGTCTTCGTTTCGCTGCAGCTTTGGGATAAAGTTTCTTATCCCAACTCTCTCCCTCTCATTCTCATTTTCCCTCAGGATGCCTGCAAAGCTGGTCCACAGACCACCCAAAAGGTTCAGGTTCGTTTGTTTGAAGTGTTTTCTTATGTCGCTTTTGTTGCCGTGTGCTCGGGAGGCACAATCACTGCACCAAGATTGTGTCGTGACCGGTCCGTGGGGGGGAGAGGAGGGCGAGGCAAAATAAATAGTTTTTACTCCCCAATCCCCAGCAACGGGAGGGAGGGTCTGTCAGGCCAATTGTCGGATTGAATTGTACGAAGAAGGATTTTGTGCTCTGCTGCAACGGAATGTTGTCGTCCTTAAGTACGTTTAATCATGTCTCGCGATCACGAGGCGAAATCCTTTTCCCAGCAGCCTTGGCGGTGGATTGATTTTCTGTGAAAGAGAGAGAGTGGAAAACCGAAAGAAGATTGTTAGTAAATATACGGTACAATATAGTCAGCTTCGCCTCCTCGCAACGCTATCTGCACTATCTTAGATGAAGCGATTTTACAAGGAAAGCAGCGAATTAATATACCATCGCACAACCGGGGGAGAAACGATAATGGAGTGGCTCACTTCCCGTTTGATGTTAAATGCTCACTTTGAGTGATATTTCCGCTGCCGACAATGGCAATGGGCGCACAATCGAGCCACTTAGATGGGACGGAGAGCGAAAACAATGGCACGATTGGAAATTGGATTGCAAAATAATGATCGATGCATAAATGCAATTACACTGATGGAATCTGAGCATCCATTCTCATAGGGAAGCCAGACCAAGATAAGGATAAAACTGTTTGATAGATGATAGCAACTGCTGCAACGAAGATGTCTCTATTGAAAGAAATAAAGCGATGCAAATTGATGCTTCTATGATTTGCAATACGTCATGCGGAAAATATCTTGCAATTATTTAAAATTAATGTAATTGTACAGTGCTGCGAATTGGATGCTTTACCTTTGCTTTATTTTATGCTGCGGATTGTCTAACTTCAGGCGTTTTGCACTTCATCGCTAAGTAAATGAAATTGTCTAGAAGGCTGCAATCCGCATGACAGAGAGTGCTTTCGATTAATAACTCCATCGCATTACACCGTAAGTACACAATTACACTTTACTCAACAATTTCACCAACTTTACCCACTGGAAAGCCATTCAAGAATGAAAATCACTTTGCTAACTACACTTTTGCAAGCATCCCGATGCCCGATTGTACCCCCGGAAGGGGAGTGAGAGAGGTCAAGCAGAACCGGACTCATCAGGCTGCCCCCGGAAATCATTCGGAAGGTAAAATGGTGAAAAGCAAGTTTGGAATGCTTCCAACGGCTTTCAACGACCCGGTCCGCGTGGCCACTGGATGCTGTTAAAATAGCATTGCTTAAATTATTCGCTATCAGCTATGACCGCACACCCCTCCCACCCCAACCCCTTTCCGCGCCCCTCATACACAGTGTCAAAAGTTGCACTGTCCATGGTCTATGGACTGGACGGTGTTGCTATATTATGCTGTGCTGTGTGGGGCCCACATTGCAAAGCCCTCGAAACAAGATAATTCACCTCGAAAAATCCAACGATCCACCCGGATGCGCCCAGAGGACCCGGGATGCCGGGGGAGAGGGTCTTTCCGAGAAGCGAGAGAAATATTTCTGCGCGCTGTGTAAATTGTGCATCGCACTGTTAATGATAAGTTATTTATGGACGGTATTTGCACTGGAGTTGTTTTATTTTATTTGCAACTCTCGCTCGCTCTCTCTCTCTCTCTCTCATTGCCGTGCGAGTGAAAGCTTTCGGTTTTAGAACTAAACACTGTGCACCGGAGCACCCGAAAGGGGCATATAATGCTAACCACCCGGTGGAAACCTGATCCTGATCCTGCGAGCTGCGCGTTTACGGAGTCACGAACGCGCGGAAACCACGCTGGAAGGTGTGGAGAGATTAAGTGTCCGGTTCAGTGGGCTGTCGGGTGTGAATGATGGCGTGTAAAATTTGCCCACTCAGTAATGGTACCGGTCCGATATGCCCTGAATGTTTCGAGTTGTGGTTGACGGGCGCAAATAAATGCACACTGGTACCGGGGATTTTGGCTGAACGGCTGAGATGAGATTCAGCGTTTCGTGCGTACAGTGGAATTGTGCTCGAAAACAAAGAAAACAACTCTTCCGAAACAAACTCCACAAAAGCTAATCGCTATGCTAAACAGCTTGCCTAATTTCAGGCGCTTTCGGTTGCTAAGCACGGACACGAAATTACCTCCAAGTATGCAATCCACATGACAACGGTTCATTATTTGCAGCATTTCAAATGGAAGTTACACGCTTTTAGGGATGTTTTACAAAAAGGATGCTCATTGCGCTCGTTTCTGCTCGTACAATCCACCAGCTCCCATAACACTTTGTGCCCCGCAGACAATGGCTCATCACATTGTGTGTGGGTGCCAGCTGCGTTCTTTTCAAACCGTTAGAATACGCGTTCTTTCGCCCCATCAGCACACAGGCAGCGCCGAAACAACCTCCCAATCAGAGTTGCTATTGGACAAATTTCAATGCCAATGGCGTGACTTTTCACACACAAAAGACCACCCCACGGAACACTGATTTCTTTCGCTTACCCAAGCATTCCGTCTTCGGCAGGCACTTTGAATGAGGCGTCGATTAAAACCGTCGATTCTTCACTTCGCACTGACGAGATTTGCTTGCTTCACTGGGTTCCTCCATTGGATTGCTTTATTCAAACTTGTACTGGTACTGGTGCGGTGGGAGGACTGATCGATGGAAAAAAGAGCCAACCGAAACCCCAGGCGCCTGCCGTTCGACAAATTACTCGACACAAAGTCAACGCACGTTCCGTTCATCACTCACGCGACCGTGTAAAGTGTGAGAGCGAGAGTAGTGTCCTCCGTGTCCTTCGTGAGCTAAGCGTGTAATCCACCGTGTATTTCCATGCCCAGGACTCCGAGCGCACTAACTAACTTCATTGAAGCTTGCAAGAAAGTTGGCCCGCAAGCACTATCGCCGACCAGAAAATGAAGCGAAGGATGAAAAAACAAGGCAAAGTTTTAGCTTTTATCCGCGTAGATAATTGCTCGAGAGGGTGGAGAGCCCCGCAAGGGTGTGTGTGTGTATTCCACTGGATCGCGAGATCACGGACGAGATGTCCTTTGTGTCCTAGCCGTTGGGGAATTGGACCATTCGCATGCGTTCCGTGTAGGTCACGTACCAGAAATCTCTCCAGCTCCACTGTCTCCTATCCAGGCAGGCAAGGCTTCTTATCTTCCAGAGGGCCGCAAACGTGTAAAAAATCACACACAAAAAACTCAATCGTGACACAAAATCACTCTTCCCAGATAAGGAAAACCCGCACAGGGAGAAAAAAACACCTTACGTGACCGCCACCAGTCCTGTGGGCCTTCCCTGAGATGTCTAAATGGCACAATCAATTCTACCTCGTGTTTTTGGGATCCGGAACTCAGCCACACAATCGCGCACAATCTGCTTTCTATCTCGTCTCCAAGACCACTAATAAATCGCCCAGCCCAGGTCGGTCGGCCATTGCGTTTAAGCCCATAATCACCTACGCTGGGCCATGTCGCAAGACCTCCCCGATCAGGACACAATGATCCCGAATCGGCAAAGATTGGTTTCGTGTTTATCTAGAGTTAACATTGTCCGCCCGTTGTCCCCCTGTCGAATGGTCGGCGCAAACCAGGGACACACGTCCAATTATTCTTGAGGCTTAATTGTGAAAAATGTTCCCCGGTGACTCCAAAACAGCCTAACAAGAAGGGAAAGAAACAGTAACGTTGTGCCACACTCATTATGTGGCTACGGCTAGTTCGGGACTTCGGGAGTGCTCTGTTCATTCTCTCTTTCTTTCCATATTAGCAACGTTGTTTACTTCCGGTAACGCCAACAGCCCAAAAAGAAAGTGGTTGTTGTGTCGTACCGTACACTAATTGGCCCATCCACAGGACACTCGAAGCAACTGATGGTAGGATTTTTTGTTCAACGATAACTCGCGATAAGCCGCACGGGAAGACGTGTTTTCTGTTGAACAGTAAAGCACAAGCCCTGTTTGCCCTTTTGGGGGACATTTCAGCAGGGAGAAAAGGGCACCCAAAACCTAATTAGGTCCTGAGTTACATGGTCCTGCCGCTCGGAGAGCTCCTAGATATCCTTGGCGTGTGGTAGTCACATTTTTAACTCATAATTACTTCCTCGTCCACCCTAAAGAGGGGCATCATTACGTGTTTAGCGGAAAGGTCGTGCGCCAGGGTGGTAGTTTGATTGAAAATTATTATTGACTGTGATTGATTCTGACATTTACTCCAAACAATCAGTTGATTGAACGATAAACAAACCGTTCAAAGGCGAAGTTTAATTTCATTCGAGATCACGCACAGAAACAAACAATCCCCCCATCATGTTTAACTCTTTAAAAATGGATTCATTAAACAAAACAACAAAAAAGGCTTTCCACAAAGATAGCTTCCCTTTTGTATTTGTTTGCTCTGCTTGTTTGTGCACCCAATCAATCACAGTTGCAAACGCCACGAAGAGCACTTTAAATGAGCCGCATTTTAAATGCTGCAATGCGATATTTAACTTGCACCGCGCGGGGACAAAGAAAGGATGGATGGCATTATCGGTAAAGTGTATGTTTGCACACACAAACATACACACACAAACGCACGTATCATATGACATGTGCGCGATACAGCGACAATCGTATGCCGCGCGGCTTGTGAATGACACATTTTTAGTGCTCATTAAAAAATGCACAACTCATTTCACTCCCGCACCGGCCGGAGTAGATCAATTACTATTCTATGCATAATGCAAACCCCCCCCCCACGCTGCCTTCCCTTACCACCCTTCTCGAGCCACTCATTTGCTACCGTTGGTCGCAGTCACATCTGTTACGGTTTGTCTTCGTGTGTGTCCCGTTTAATGATTGAAGCACTGCAAATTACCTTTCTCAACAATGCGACAGCGAGAGCGAGAGAGAGAGAGAGAGAGAGAGAGAGAGAGAGAGAGAGAGAAAAAGGGACAGAAGGGTAAAAAAGGTAGCCAAAGTGTCCGTTCCGCTGAACATGTTCCGGGTCATCGCTACGGTATTGCATCGAATCGCTGACCGATTGAGATGAAAGAAAAATAAAGTGTTTGTTAATTGTTGCCATTATCTCACGCAGCAACGGAACAATCGCGTGGTAGCAGGGGGGAGGGGGGAGGGTAGGGTGAGGAAAGAAGCATTCAATATCTTTCCAATTTGGCCCGGAAGCTACGTTTTAATTTCGGATATCTGATTTCATATGGGAATTCGGCGATGAATAAGGTCTGCAACAGAGTTTGCATCGTGTTTTGTGTTGTAGATTTCAAATGCTTTTGCTTTAAATTAATTGTGTTAACAAAACATAAGCGCCATCCGCCTACAGGTATGCAATATCACTACAATTGAGGATTTTTAAATTATAAAATACAATAAAACCAAAACTGCTTGCTATTTATAAACCGAAACAACCTGTACAGTACAACACAGAGTAAACAAAAGCACTGCTGCACACTTTCCCACAGGTTTGCACAAACATTGGTCAGACGAGGGGGCCTACAAACGGAGGTCTACCGAACATCGAGGATTTGTGGCACAATCTGTGGGGCTACCGCCCGGGTGCAAAAGGTGCAACGGACTCAGGGTGCCAGTGATTCAACCCCCTTTTTCACTATTTATTTATTCGCCCGGCCACTGCCGTACAGCAGCTGCTGCTGAAACAAATAAATAAATAAACACTACAACAACGTTTTGCGACAACAATCGAGGAGCACTGTCCCTCCTCCCGTTGTGTGGTGCTTGCATGATCATAATGATGATGCTGTTGGAGTTTAAATTTCATTCCGTTTTAATGTTGTTTGTCGCATTCACCACAATTTCCATGCGATTGCATCGCGTGCACACACACACACACACACACACACACACACACACATACACTGGAGTTTTTGTGTGGTGCAGTTTTTGCAAGGGCTTTTCTTCCGTGTCCCGTGTTCTAGCGGGGAACGTTATCAGCGATAAACTCATCAATGTTGACCAGCGTGTGCTTGGAGGTTCTGAACTGAAACTTTTATTGAACAAACAAGGTTTCACACTAATGAAAATAGCGCTCGAAACCATGCAAGTGACCCTTTGGTATGCACAACAAACAAACACCATGCAAAAAAGAAACAGACAACTATCCGCCCACCTAACCTGTTTGTGGTGAATAAGGCCCCCGATTAAAAAGCAATATTGAAACTCTAGAATCAACAACCTAGCTGTCCCCATGCTACGTGAGCAATCTGCTGCATCGTCCAGCACATTATCCTACAAAAATACCAAGACCAACTTTGATTCGGTAGCTTAGAGAAACAGTTTTCCACTCCATCTCCACCAGTGCCCGTTATCAGATGCTCTAACCTCTAGCTCGATTGATTACAAACTCATCCCTCCGTCAAAGCGACAAGCACGCAACCGCTCTAGCCCCACGTAATGGTTTGGAAACTGTTTCAATTATTTCTGCATCTACCTGGACGGTGCAAACAGTGCATCAATTTCTGATTACAAAACACAAACTCAAACCACAACCATTCCCTTTTGCGTGGACAGCATCTTTCACTTTCCCACTAGTCTGTTGGCGGAATTGTGTTAATAGTTTGTCCACCAGCAGCAGTATTCCTTCGAAGGGTCAGATTTACTGTCTGCAGTCACAATTTCCGCAACTTATCGGTGCATTATTTGCACAATTCTTGCCCGCCAGCAGTTTCATTTCCTGCTCCCAAAACGTGCTCGAACCGAAGAAGAATAACTTCGCTAACCGAGGGACGGTGTAAGTTCATTTGTGCGAGGATGTTGTCGGTCTGCCCGGCTGACCAGACCGTTTGGCCAGATGCCGGACGATACCTGAGTTCGTGCCATATTTCTCGGTATGTCCATTACGTGGTTCGCACAATCGTCAGCGTGGTTTATTGCCCGTACCTGGAGAAGCACTTTAAGCGTTGTACGATCTGCCACACAAGTATTTGACCGACTTTAAAGTCTTGAAATTGAAAGCGTTTGCGATAAATTACGCCCAAGAGTATGCAATTCTGTGAACAAAATCACATTACAACGCTTGATGTATCAATTGATATGGACGGTAAACAATTCAAATCTCGAAAACGCCTAAAAGTATGCAATTCTATAGAGAATTTGTTGTTGTTTAATATCACAGCAAGATTTTAGCCAATTTTGTAACAGTCATTACGTATGATCCGTTTACCATTTGCTACGCACAATTCATCCTGAAATATCCCAAACAAATCTACTCAAATAGTGTAGATCGAAAGAAAAAAGAACCATGCCCCAAATCCAACGACAACAGTATAAATCATGTCAAAACGATCGGCATAAACACTTACCCGGATTAGCCGGACGGCCCAATAAAGTAGCCGGTGTCGACACGGCGGTATGTCTCAATTTATTTAATCGTGTGGATTAATCCCCAAACGGCCACTTAATGGTTCTTCAAATTTGCCAAAACCCATCGGACGGAAAAGATAGAGAAGCAGAGGAGACACCAAGAGCAAAAAAACTAAACACCCATCGACAAGACAATTTGTCTGCAACGGGCATCCGGTACATCCACACAGGGAGATAGAGCAGCATAAACGAGCGCAAAACCATAAATCATCAAATAAATGCATAACCACCGCACCCGATGGACGGACGGCTGAGATGCGAAATGCGATCGTTTTTAAGCACTTTGCCAGATCAAGAACATGCTCACGACTCATCCATATTTTACAGCGCACCAAGCACCAAGGCACGGGTAGATAAGGGAATGGATGGCACGGGCATGATACGAGTGTCAGTAAAGGTTGTTGTTGCTGTTGTTGTTGTTGTTGTTTGTATATTTTATCACCCATGGCTTTGCCATCACCACCACCGCCGCCCAAGTGTCGTTGCGCAAAAGGACAAACAAATGGTCTCCAGAAGAATGTTTACTGTACACACCGGCAGTGCACGCCGCGTATTGGTCCGTCGTTTGTGCAGAATGGAGCGACATATCCTGTGGAGTAAACATCATTCAGTGTGGCCATAACTCCGCCGTCTCCCAGGTTCCACCACCACCCAGCGATCATCGCATGCCGGAATATGGCACTCATGCTCTCAACGACTCAAGCTTCCCGTGGTGGTGGTGGTAAATGCATGGGAACAAGTATGTCACCGTACCGCTTTTGGTTTCGGGTTGGGCATGGGAGGAAGCAGCCGGGGGATGCCTTTTAGAACGCGGAATGTCTCGCGGAGAGGAAGCAAAAAAGTCTCCCTCCCCCCTTAAAGGACCGACTTCCTTCCGTTTCGGTACGCGGTTCGATTTAAAACATTTCATCTTAATGCCTTTTTCACTTCGTCGATTCTTTCGCGGTTCTACCCTTACGTAGCACCACCCATCGCGTATGGGTGAATGGCTGTTTGTGTGTGTGTGTTTCGATGGATGAGTGTGAGCAACATATTCTTATGGCTTTTAGTAAAGACCCACTCCTGGGCGATGAAGGCTCTTGGAGTGCGAGCCAGCTTCGAATGGGGATTGCTTGAGCTGGGGTTTTTTGCCTTCCACACGTCCGGAGGTTCCTGTTATGATCATTATGGTTGGTATTGCTATTGCTTCTACTGTCTGTTATGTGCGGCTTCCGGCAGCCTTTAGCAGCATGGGTCGATGGGATGGAGATGGTGCGGCCATTAGCATCATTTTGATGATATGAAGCAATTGCTTGCTTGCTGAATACGGCACAAGAACACGAAGCAGAGCGCGACGGAGACGAAGAGGAGCATTGAGAGCATTAAAATGGCCGCTTGTCAGACGCCGGTTGTGGCTAATGTCATCGCGGTGTACCATGGCTCGAGGATCCCTCGATAGATGCACATCCACACATTTATCTTCTTGACTTTCCCGAAGACGGTTTGCTGGTCTTCTTTCCGGGACAGCAGAAGGCAGTAAGAATGCACCACCAGCATCATCACCGGTCCTTTCCCCTAATGCAGTTACCATTTGCTCGTCAAGCGTCTGGTCAAACGAGGGGACAGCGGGTAAAGGAAAGTAATTGAGCAGAAATTGAGAACGCTTTCTCCCATCCACAACCAGAACCGATATGAAGCACTTCGGACGCAACTGTACCGTAAACGGCGTCCACAGCCAGGCGCAGCTTGGAAGGATTGGCATTGGCAGAGCGCACACCGGCTGCCAAGCGCCGATCCATGACTCGCCTCGACACGGCCGTATGATGAAGCCCGAATCCTACGAATAACTGCCGGCGAGGGCTGTCTGCAGCAGGCATGGAACCGGCCCGGCGGATGTACACTTCAATTTCACTAATTTATGGCCATTTCTGCCCATTTCTGGTGGTGCTGCTGCTTCCGACCATTCCGACCGGGCGGCCAACCAATCGATCGGGTGCCCACGGACCCGGGCCACGTGCAATGGACGGGCTTGCTTCGCCGACGGTTTGGGGCGTAGCAAATATATCTTATTTTAATCAGTTTTGCTCCTCGCGCGCGAACTCAATGATTCCCCGCGTGCCGGTGCCTGCGCTGGCGGGAAGGAATAGACGGGGTTGGTCCTGGGCCATGGCAAGCTGGAAACAACATTTCCAATATTGTTTTCGACATTTCCCTTCCCATATATCAATTGGAGCGGCGCGTTTCGACCGGGGATCGGCCGTGAGCTGTCGTCCTGCAGTTTGCTTTTATTTTCGGGCAGCTTCACCACTTGGGGGAGGACGAGCAGAAGCGCCGTGTAAAGATCCAGGAGCAGGAACAATTTCCGAACCAAGCTTAGCTCTTCCGGAGGAAAACGGCATCCGAAAGCTTTGGATTGGGAGGTGTGTGTGTGTGTGTGTGGAATCGCTTTATGCTTTGCTTTGGAGTGCGTTGCGAGTGAAAGGATTCATTGAGCAAACGGATATAAATGGTAATGGAAGTGATTGTCCTGATGCGAGGAGACGCTCAATGGGTGTCTTAATGATGGTGACGATGATTCCATTCTTTCGGTCAGCAGATGAGCTCCAAGAAGTCGTAAGGTGAAGCTCCAAGACGATTACTCATTTTGGTAGGAAGAAAGCTTAATTCAAACAAATGATTTGAGGCGATCCAACGACTTCAAGGACAAGAAGCATTTTTTGTGTGTAGAGCATCCTTAAATGTTGGCTGATTTTTTCTTCCTTCAGCACACACACACAAAATAATCTTATTAGCCGCAGTGTCAAATAAAGAAAATGCCTGACAATTGAAAATAGATTTTAAGCTCACAAAGAGAGGAACCAAAAGTGATCGTTTTTCTACGTGCTGCGTATCATCTACGCCTGCGAGAGGAGCATTTTCGGCGCAAAAGCTTGTTCCATATTCAGCTCACTTCCAAAAAAAGCTGAATTTCCGCCCTGCCTTCCGGTCAATGGGAAAGTCATAGAATAAAATGGAAGATATCTTTTCTGCCTGTGCTAAGCTTCCTGCTTCATTTGGTATTCATAAAGGAAGGAACCAAGCCCACAGTACTGTCCCTGTGTGCGACTGTGGCCCGGGAAAGTCCGATAATAAGCTTTTCCTACCAATTTCAAACAAACCCGTACAGCCACAGCCTTTCCGGCTGCCGCAGCATTCGCGAGATTGCATCGCCCATTGTGACCGTTTCCCCGGTGGCGTACCAAAGCGGACTACAAAATAGGAACCCCACGGAGCATTTCTACCACTTTTCTTTAAGCGGTTTTAGGCAACCAGAACAAAAGAAAAATACAACAACAAAAAGCCAAAGATGCTGCTGCAGATCTTATTTCAAATCTTTTTGGCCCCTCATTCCGCCCCAACTTATGACAGCTGGAGGGTGAAAATGTCATAGCAACCACGCTGCTCCGAACACTCAAGCAAAGGAAATGCGCCTAGAAGTATGCAAGCGTACGCCAAACGCTCACCGTGTGGCGAATGATTTTACCCTTAAAGCAGCAGTGGCGCAAACGAAACACGACTTTCTGACTCTTATCCCTCGCCTTCTACACCAACACCAATGTTACTGTAAGTCTTCAAAGGGCAAGTTCTTTTTTTCGGGCTACGGCTTTCCGCCCACTTCCGGTAGCGATTGTTTGCATAGGTCGACCAAAGCCGGGCATTACTAGCTGTTTCCGGAGCTTTCCCTGGTGTTTCGCTTCTACGCCGGACGGTCGCTACACGTTTGTGTGGGTTGGATTCACCTGCCCAGGGAAGAGAGTCGTTGCTTCGGCTGAGAGCTAAAGCCACGTGCTAGCGATAAGAGGGGTTAGTTGTGCCGAGGGGGGGGGGGGGAGGGCCGCCGGCCTATAATAAAATAATAATGTATGTAATTCCCGAAAAAGGGTTTTGTTCTGATGCGCGCCGATAAATAAAGTGGCTCATTGTTGTGCCTTTCCTCCGCCAAGGAGGAAACCTCACACACGAGGACGCAACCACCAAGTACAAGTGCTTCCTCTTTTAATAAAGATATCGTCCACCCGAGCCGGACTGCAATTATGCTGAAAGGGTACTAAACTTTTCCGCTCCGTTGCGCTTGCTCGAATTGAGGCAACAGCGCGTGTATTGAAATGTTATCAATTACGCTAATAGGCGAGCGCATCTTCGCCCGCGCCACTTCCACCAGTGGATTGAAGGTAATAATTCTTTTCTTGTACTTTTCTTTCGCTCTCTCGTATCCCAAAAAAAAAAAAAAACAACCCAACCGCTGCCCTTAACTGTCGGGTGGTTAAATGTGGCCATAAACAACAGACCGCTCATGCTTAAAATGGCCAGATAAGAAACTTTACACCGTGCTTCCACAGGACCACACAAACACAGACACAAACAGCCATTGGTAAGCACTAGTTTTGCTACCTATTTATTACGAACCATTAGCGCCGTGAGCCCCTTTTCCTCGCTCTCTCCCAGTTGTTGCTGTCTGTTTTTCGGGTGGAGAGGAGGACCTGCAGCATTCGTAACCGATCATCGGCAAACGATTTCGAGCACCGGCACCACACTTCGAGCCAGAGTCGTTAGCAAAGTCGTAAACACTAAGAATCGTTGAGCAGCGTCTACCTTTCTTCCATCCCTCTCCGCCACAACCGAGGGGCATAAAATTTAAAGGCTACAGACATTATTGATAGGACGAAAACAGTCGTCCTTCCAACGGGGACTCCAAGTGCGGAACTGTGTAAGGAGGGAAATTCTGCGAAAGGGAAAATCAGTCCCAACGCATTGGAATTTTCTATCGTTGTTGTGATAAACATTGCAATGTTATTTTACATTCCATCAACACTGACCTATTAAAAAAAAAATTATCTTGTATTTTTCCAATAAACACATGCCCCACCTGCCAACAGAGTTCCAACATTTATGCAAACTATCCTAATGGGTGGTAAAAAGGTCATGCCAGCAATTTCGATCCAGTACATATTCATTGGAATGTTTTTCACCTGCAAACGGCTTCCGGGAAAAATTTGTAACTCATACAATTGAATTAACAAAGCCAATTGATGGTGCAAAATCTCCCGTTTTGATGATTCACTTCATGTAAGTCCCATATGACATGCAAATAAATGCATTCTTGTCCGTTTTATTGCTATTTGGTGTTAAATTTTCATCATGTAAATCATTTCACCGTTGGTTATAGTTCGCAGAATCTTTAAAACACAACAACTACGACCATCTCCCCCCCCCCACCAAATGTGTGCAATCAGCACGAGAGCAACAGCAAACAATTCGCTATTGATTTGTAGGCATTTTGCTGCGAGGGGGGGAGTGAAAATATTCACAAAATCCACCCTCGTAAAATTCGCTTACCAAAACCACGATAACTCACTTTTCCATCGACTCGGTACCGACACAAAAACACGCTACGTGGCCTGTGTGAGTGTGTGTGTGTGTGTGTGTGTGTGTGTACGTACGGTAATTGGAAGTGATCGGAGTGGTAATTGGACCGAAGTGGCAACCGAGAAGATACTTAATTCGAAAGTCATTATCGTATGCACATAAAATTTGCGCCCGGCAGTCGGCTTAAACGGTGCAGCACTGAAGGGAGGTGGTAGGTGTGTCAGGTGCCGCTTGTAATGAGGCTCCCATCGGAAGTTCCTAAGCACTTCCGCCGTTGAGCACGGTTTGATCGGGCAGGATACGCCAAAATCTGCCCTGTGTTGTGGGGCTGGCATTCAGGAGGCAACGGATTGGGAGGAAACTAACACACCCACACACACACACTGACATACATCTGCAGTGTCACAAATGCCGTGGGAAATTAACCACACGCTCCAGCGTTGAGCCTTGGAGCGAAAAACAGCTCGCCGGGGGGGAAATGCGCTACAACAGCGCGAGCGGAAATTTCATTCGAAGCAATAAATTACTGAATTCGAAGTAAATAAAGCTTAAGTGAAATAATTTCTACCCCTCCCTCGTGACACACACACACACACACTATCTAATTCGGAATTATTTCCATCACTCGGGAGCCCCTTTTCGCTCCGCACGCGCACCAACTGTAATCACGCGAATAAATAGAAATTATTCTAACACAAATTCGGTTCGCGCAAAAACTTTGCCCGCAGCCCCCGTATGGCGTACGTTTCGTGCGCTGCTAAGCGTGGGCCTTTACACTGCAGGACCCTGTTACACCCAACGGCTCCAAAGCTGCACGTGAGAGCTTCACTAATCAATAATTTCTGCCGGTTTTGTAGCTTGCATCGGGCTCGGTCGGTCGGTCTATCAGCCACGCGCTCCAAACTCCCGCGTTCAATGATCAGGCCTGTGTGTGTGTTTGTGTGTTGGAAGCAGCGTACCAACCGAAAAGCCGCTTTTCCGAACAGCCGCCACCGCCGGAAGCCGCATAATTTTAATTCAATCTAGCGACCCGGGGCGATGGGTATGGTGAAGCGGTCGGGAAAGATTGCAGAATTTCCCCCCATTCCAGGGCGGGAGCACACAACACACACAGGGGATGCTGGCGCAAAAGATGGCGACAAGCCAGTCGACCTGCACAATTTAGCGACTACCTCGATAAATAATTAAACATGCTAATAAACTTTTCCAATAATTCGACAGCAGCAGCAGAGGCAACCGGCACGGGATCGTCAAGGGCCCCGAGAAACAGACTGTGCCCGCCGCCTTGTGTTAAATATCGACCACCTGTTTTCGGGGAAAATTTGCCAACCACCACCGCCTACTTAGCTGCACGTTCCTTCGAAGGGCTAATCGAACGGGCGGATGATGGAAAAGTTATTACCCCCCGTCGGATGTTATGGATTTCATAAAGAGAGAGGAAGAGAGAAAAAACCAAGAACGAGAGGGAAGCTTTGAAAATTTTGAATGATTTCGTTCGAAACACATTTGCATTTTGCAGTCCAAACGTTTGGCAAAACGTTGCAAAAGATGGTGACAATAAAATTAATATCGCTCTGTGCACTTCGATTTTTGTCGCGATGTGTGCCTGGGAGCGGCGGGGCCGGAAAATTAACGACCGACTAAACAGCAACCGATAATGAAGGGCACACATTTGTCACATTATTATTAGGGTGGACAGTTCATGCACACAGGATGCATTATTTAGCTGTTTTTTCCTCGTTTCGCGCAATAAATGCATCAACGCGTTTAATGGAGCGCAATTAAAGATACTCGCTCGATGATAAATTGGTAACAAAAAAGTGCAAAGAAACCTGACAATGAGTATTGCTCATTAAGATGGCAGTAATAGATTGTGCTCGTTTAAGTAATTAAATTTACTTTAAATGATACAATTTGTTAGTGTGTACTTCTCTCCATTCTTCTCACCCAACTTCTCGCTGTAACTGAAACTCGACTCGTTATCGTTGCACAAGTTCACGGTCGCTTCTACATCCGCCGCTCTCGAACGATCAACGCGCTTCCATCTTTAGACAAATCGTGTGACACAATCTTCCCCATGTCCATTGTTGTTTGTTGATACGGAATGGTGGCTTGGGCTTGGGACACGTGCTCGCTGTGTAGTAATCGCCCATCCATCATTATCGTACCGGCCCCGTGTGTCGGCGGCAGATAATTTCAAGTGTCTTTCTTACTACTACTTGCACCATGCCCCATCATGTACCCCGATTGCTTAATTAGTGCAACATCAAACGCAGAATGATCGCTTCTATCAAACGGGGTAGTTGTTAGATTGTGTGAGTACTTTGTCGTTATCGTTTAAGCGACGACCAGCATAATGCATTGGTGCATGTTAATGATGTTATCAGCGAGTAGCGTGCCGATTTATTTACAGATTACAGACTTATTAAATTGTATCGTTTAGTAAGTTATAACTTGATTATGTGGCTGTTTAACAAAGAGTGGGGTTTCCCAACAAATAAACAAAGCGCATAAATCATTCTCACCTAAAATTAGACCGACAAATCGCTTCTTTGCTCATACTGCAACGTTCACAAGGGAATGAGATTTTGCTCTTCTCACAAGTATCTCATCAAAACTCTGTCTCGTACAGCAATAGATAATGTGATAATGAGCCGCTTGTTGCCCTCAATGATGATGCTAATTCGACGCCTCTTGGTATTGCGATAAGATGAAGGCTAGTGTGGTACACTGTGAGTCACATCACGCCCACGTGCTTCTGTGAAGAATGTTATAATCTACACTGCAAATTCCGCTCCCCCAGATCGGTTTGTGTAATGTGATGCAACAATTCACATTTACGGAGTGCATTTGCGGGCAAAAGCAAAAACACAAACACGAGAAAGCCATATGATCGTCACACACCAACGAGCACTGTACAAAAAACACATAAAAACGCTCACAAAAACACGCACACATGAGGTTCGATCGCGAATAGCTCGTCAAACCGGTCTACGGTCACGCACACACACGCTCTCGCGCGCAGCAAACAATCGATCAAAACACAACACACGCACGCATTTCGATTCGTTCGCCACACGCACGCCACGCAAACACGGTTTGACCTACAAAGCTTCTAGAAAGATGCTACTCCGTAGGACGATTTAAGACAAGCAAAATGCGCATTTTTGTTTACGGCCTTCTACCTTTGCTTTCGTACACTTTTACTACGCAAAGACAGTCGAAATAAACCGATCGAACGAAGAAGTATGGGACACAAACATCTAACGCCAACAACACACCGCGGATGCTGATCGCGAAGTGACAGGTGAGATGCTTACCGCGTAAACAAGTGAGACAGAGAGAGCGAGCGAGCGAGCTACGCCGCTCTCTGAGCGAACGATTTTGAGCCGCTCACGCGCGCGCTCCTGCTGTATTGCTCTCTCGCTTGCTCCCACAGTCAGCTGCTGGTGGCGTTTGAAATGTCATGTAAAATCCATCCCCTCCACCCCTCCCCCAGGGGGGACCGTTAGTGGAACTATGGGATCATTTCATCAACGAGCGTGGTTTAATAGGAATTGTCGCTTCATGACGATCCGGACATCCGAAGCACCGAAAATAAGAAAAATATCGTTAGCGAAACTCATCTCACCAACCACGGAGTGGGGGGGGGGGCGTTCTGGGACGGGGGCGGCAGTCGTAATGATTATACGGTGCGTGGTGATTCTAGTGACGGTCCCTAAGACTCTGTTATCACCCGCCACTGCTCGCGACTTGTAATAAATGTGCTTCATTATTTCGGTTACGTTTTTATGGCCGCGAAAACGAGCCAACAAAATCTTGCTACACGCGCACGCAGATAGAACACAGAACACCACCACCAAAACGACGCATCAACGCAAAGTGTCGAGTTGTTAGTTTTATTTTTACGACATCTCAACCCCGAAATAGGCGCGCGTCATCTGCCTTCGCCGTGGACGAGCTGAACCTACACCGAAAAAAGTACTCAAAAATCGTCCTGCGCGTGTGTTTGTGTGTGTAGGTAAGTCAAATTGGTACACGGGACAGTACGACACTGATAAGAACGATTGTGTTTTGTCTTTTCCCGCTACAAACAGCTCTCTAATCATCTCGACTTTGTTTTCTTCTATCTACCTTGTCACGGGTTGACAGTTGTCTCATTTGTCAGTGTTTGAGTAGGCTTTGTCAATCGAATAGTGCGTGCGTCTGGAAAGTAGGAAAAATCGCTGTCCTGAAAAGAAGTTTCCCGTTGTTTGTGGGTCAACAACCCGTACGTGAGTATTGTTTCAGTGCGCTAATGGGATAGTGCCCCGAAAAAGAAAAACAATCTTTTTTAACACGATTATGTGCTGTACTTTTTACGCCTTACAGATTTGGGCAGATGATTCCGGTTTACTAAAAATTGCACCCGGCACTGTTCTGCTTTGGAGAGACGCAAAAAAGCGACGTGAGTTGGAAAAGAAATTTCGAGTCCTTGTTGACGGATGTGCGCGCAATCAAAACAAACCCAACTCGGTCGGCTGCAGGCAGGTTTGATTTTAATCTAATAAAATTGCCGCTTGCCCGAGCACATCCCCACGGGGGCATCCGACACGGGTTGGCTGGTGTGACCGACACACGCAGTGTATTTATTCCTGTTTTTTTTGTTGCTTTCTAGCCCAAAACCTGTCACCAACAGTGAGATCCCGGACGGAAGGACCAGCCGTACTGCAAGCAGCACAATAATACATCGGTCCACTCGGCTCTCTACAGCCCAATCACAACCACTTCCAGGACAAACGCCCAACGCAGGCATAATGAACCCGAACTATGTGAAAAAGTGTGCCGACTTTTTGCAAAACATACCGGCCCACAAGCTGGCCGCAACCAATATTGCTGCTACCGGTGTTGCTGCGGTTGCTTCAACCGATCCTTCCTGTCCCGCCGCCGGTGCCCCGCAGCAACCGCAATCGAAGCCCGAATCGATCGGCAACAGAGCTTTTGGGGCTAGAAAAACGCCCCAAAGACCGGGTGGTGGTGGTGCCGTGGGGATGACGAAGCGTCCCGTTTGGCGTCACCCCGCAGCCGGTCCGGTGGCTCCCTTTCCCCGCCCCCAGCAGCCAGCGCACGCAAGCGAGCAGCAAAAGTTCGTGCGGAGCTGCTGTCCGTCACGCCGGCCCGATACGTCGGCCCGCCCGGGACGGGCACGGGTGGATTGTCGGTGGGACGCGCAGGGTGGGAAACATACTCCAACCCCGCTGCCCACTTTACCGCCCACCGGTGAGATGAGTGCCGGCCCGATACGGGAAGGTCGGGGCGACGCAGATAACGTCAATCACCGGGACGGCATTGGACAGACGAGCGTGGAATGCCAGGACCGTCAACCGCCGTCCTGGTCCGGAATGCTGTCCCAGGCTCATCCTCTCCCGGCTGTCAGCGGACAGCGGAAGGTAAGGCTCCCGCATCCTTACCGGTGCGATTATTCTTTCCACTAACTTTGCAGCCGCCCCAAAAACTAGCCGATAGGGAGGGCAGACGAGCGGGCGTCCAAAAATGTCGCCCCGGTCTGTAACGAGATAACGATGATTTCGTTAACTGTTATTTGGGTAACACAGGGTTTTGCGCAAAAGCGACTCGAGGATACCTGGCGTACCTTCATCGAAAAGGATGATGCTTTTTTTTACCTTGTTTGCCAAATTTTTACCACCACTCCGCTTTGGTGTTTCGGTCTGTCCCTTTCTTTAGAATGTTTTTCCAATTTTCACATTCCAATACGCAGGCAGGAAGGGGGAAGGCGTTTTGAGGGAAAACCCCCAGCAGGAATAGAATCTATGCGCCTGGCGAAAGGGATTAGCCGTGTTTGCTGAGGGATGAGCTAATGTTTTTAGTGCGACACGGGCATACACACACAAATAATTCTCCTTTTTGTCGGTGGAGATGGTTTTGCCATCGACCTCGGAACGAAAACTAATCCACACCATCAATCTGCGTTGACTATTTTTATTTGTTTTCGTTGCGTAGCCACTGCAGAGTTTGCTCTTACACGGGACTAATCGTCTTTTTCTCTTTATTACTCCTCAGGATCGACAACCAGCTAGAGAGTGTGACGAGTTTACCGATTGCTCTTCCGTCGATAACAACAACGGGCTACATGCAGAGGATGAAGCATCGAACCGAAAGGCAGACAGTAAACTGTTTCAATTCCATCCACTAAGAACGGTACAATTTCTCTGTCTGGAGTTGACGAACAAACTTCGAGCGCTGGGACCAGGTAAGCTGATACGTTCGCTGGCGGCTACTTATTGGGCGCACCTACATTTTTAATGTCCAACTCATCACAGACCAAGGTGTGAAGGTAGCCTTCATACCCATCATCATCAATCGTGGAACAACCGGTGTTAGTGTCAGCCAGTTCCTTCCCGAATTTTATCCAAAACCCCGCCTGACAGGTGACATTAATCGATGTCAATATCTGTCTTACCACCAAAAAAGTATTCGGGTTCAAGCCCTTCTCGACTGGGTGAACTGCCACCCGCTACACTTCATCCGTGGGCCACCGTGACCCAACCACGATTAAGCGATGCAACAACCCTACAAAAATGACAGCATTATTCATAATAATAATAATGAAAAATATTTACGCTCGCCTTACCCTCCCGGTGACCAAAGAGGGTCTTAGAGGCAAGGCCATCGCAACGACGATATTCGCCGGGTGCTAGCCTGCTAGCGACAGACGATGATGGCTTCATTTTGGAGGCCCTGGTACCCGCAATTAACATCGGTCACGGTCGGAAGGTTAATAATAATGCCTACTTAGTCCGGTCCGCGTGCGTTCGGTTGGAAAAACATTGAGCCCGGGGGGAGGGAAGTGAAATTCCACTAAAAAGCACTCGCAGGCCGGGTTCGGGAAACTCAATTTCCCGGAATTGCGTGAAAGTTAGAAGGACAATGAATTGCACCACTACGCTTCGAACGCGATCATTAATTTTGTGTTGTCTGGGTACGGGGCTCCGTAGTTGTTTTTTTGGTTCTTAATATTATTTTTCGGTATCATTATAGTTAAAAACAATGGGCCCATCTGCGGGACCCAGTGGGTTTGAGGGTAAACCTCAGCAAAATAGTCACCTAATCGACTTGCGGCAAACGAACGAAAAAGAGAGAAAAAAAAAACAACAACATGGTTTGGGTGTATCCTTCGGGTTGACAACGACAAATAGTTGCTCGGAGGGAGAGTCCTCGCCGTTGCTCAACAGTTTTCCGTCGCTATCGGGGCGTTTTGATCAATCGAAAGTCATGCCCGGAAGGAGAGAAGCTCGGTCACGGTTCCAGGCGAAAGGGTTGCATGGAAATAACTATTAATTTCCGTTTCATTGCTTGTTACACAAAGGCTAATGGAGTTTTTAGCTTTGTTTATTTAGCGCTTGGTGTGAAACCGTTCTTAGTGTTTCCTTTTTTTTTGGCGGGGAAAATGCTTTTAAACCGATTTAAGTCGATGTTTTTATGCTGTACAAATTGTATTAACTTGATCAGTTAGCTTATTATAACTTCTTTTCGATGTTAAAGCCAGACATCCGTGTCTAAATGTCCTGGTCCTTTTTGTTTGTGCCCAAAGGCGTTTGGGCAGCCTTTGCAGACAAATTGTGGTCGAGTTTAAAACAATTCTTAACCGATCAGCACCGCAACCCGTTCCATTTCCCCCGTACAAACCCCTTTCTTCGCTGGCCACAGTGAGGCAAACGGGGGCAGCAAAATGGCGTGCAGTGTGCAAAATAATGAAAAAATAATTATATTGATTTCAATTTTCATTATAATATGCAAATCGCCCGCATCCGGCTCGTTCGGGTCCGGGTTTTGGGGTCGTTCGATCCGCTTCGGCTGTGTGTAGCTTCCGTGTGTAGCGGGTGTCGGGCTGGCTGAGTGGCCACCGTACACAGACACTCAACTTCAACAATGCCGCACTATGCTTGTGTCCTTGTGTCCGACCCGTCTTCTGAGCCCGGGCACATTGTCGGTCCACTCGGAACGGTCGCAAAAACGCACCTCCAGCAAAAGGTTAGAGCGCATCATCCCGTCGACTTCGGTCCGGGTAAACCACATCCAACCTAACCAACCAACCAGCTAACAACGGCTTGCCCTGCTGGACCCTTCCCTCATCCCCCACCCACCGCTGCCTAATGAGCGATGGATAATGCTTCAAGGCTTTAATTAGAGTTTAATGCAAGAATAACATCCATTCCCGTGAGTGGAACTTCACCTCCCCCCACCCCCTCCCTCGCTGTGTGGCACCTCGGGAAACACACCGGGACACAGAAGTGGTTTATACTGTGACCGCGCTAACACACCGGACTGCGGAGCATGCGGTTCAGTTGACGGGGTTATACTTTCGACCATTTTGCCATTTTGCTCACCAACTCCACTACCTTTTTGTCCTCCCCTTCCCACGCGAGATGACCTGTGAAAGACAACATGCCGCCCGCGTGAAACGAGCGAGAAAATTAGTTCCTCCGGTAAAAAGCGGGAAACCCATTTTCGAGCACAATTTACTCGCGACACTTACGACGACGCCCTCGTGCGGAGACCGTCGTGACCAACCTTTTAGCATCCTGACGGGAGTCGAGTTGCCCGTTGCATTAGCAATGAGACAAACATGACGATGTCGTCCACAGTGCAGGTGGCGATGTGGTGATGTGGAGTGGATTTAATTTCACTCTTTCCCGATATTTAAATGCAGTTGGTGATTAACACTTCGCCTGTCCGTCTGCCTGTTGGATCTCCTTTTGAGTGACTTTTGTTATCGTTTTTTGCACTTTCAGAGCATCGCTCGCTGTACAAAATAGGCAAGGAGCTGTCGATTGTGGTTCGGTTCTTATCGCACCAGCAGCAAACGGATCCACCGGAAGCGACTGTTAAGGTAAGTGGGAAGGGTGATTGCTCGTTTGCTTATTTGCCCGTCAAGCTTCTCGGCAGCTAATTGAGCAGCAAACGGGATACAACAATCGGATGTTTTAGTTTAAGTGCTGCTAGAAAACGGTGGTCGGGGCTCAGCCAATTCAATTCACCGAAAGGGCAACACCATTAAAAGACTCTAGTCTGCAGTTTTCACACCTTACAACATAATCAAACTTAAAAGTGTACCTTGTTGAGCGAATCCTTCCCAAGCGCTAAACGGTGATTATTGATGCAATTTCCATTCCTGCCTTTTATGAGACCCACATTTATGGAGGGAAATAAAACTGCGCTTCCTGATTCCATATTTGCTCTCCGATTTATAGCATTCCAAAGCCTTTAAAGCCTCAGCCTCAGGTTGGGCACACCCTCCAATACAAGGTTGAAATTTATCATCAAAATCAGGCTAAAATTGGGTCGGGTTGGTTTATGGGCTAAGTTTCGGTGGCAACCATTCCCTGGGGACGATCGATTGTTCGCAGTCAGTGTAATTAAAAGCTTAAGCAGCATTTAAAAATGGGCCCGGCGCGGAATGCTCATGCCTTCCGCGGTCGCTTGCGGAGCTCATAAAATTGAAGAAACATTTGCTCGTATATTTCCCGCACGGTGGTGTGCTGTTCATCTTTCATTTCCGCTTCCTCATTCCAGAGAACCCTTTAAAATCTTATTTTCGTGCCATTCGTTTTCAGCAGCGTCCCCCCGTTTGCGACGCTTTGATGGGAGAATGTAAAAATACATAAAACAAACCACTAACTAACACCTCATGTCACGCAGGCAAAGTAAGGTGGAACGGTGGGGACGTGTGTTGGTTGTGACTGTGTACTCCCCCTGCCCCCGTTCGATCGAGAATGCAGATTAGTGGAAGGGGAAGAACAAGGGAGGACTGTCGCTAAATCGCTAAACTTTCTCCGCACCATTTTGCGACAGCCAAGGCGTGGCACATAAACTGAACCACACACACACACCGACATGTCCCCTGTTCTCCTCTCCCCGCACGCGTGTGTGTTTGTGTGCATCCAAGGACACTTGCCAGAGGGCTCACCCGTGGTAGCTACGCGCAGGGAGGCAGCAAGTCAGAGAGCAAAAGTCAATTCTAATTAATTTTATGATTTTATTAAGCCTCGGTTAACTTCTACACCATTAACGAGAGTGAACAAGCGCGGGAATGGGAGAGCGGGAGACAGTGAAAGTTTTTACTGTCTCTCCAGCCAAACCCCTTTTCGTCCCTGCAGTTCTGTGCTGTTCTCCTGGGGGGAAGGAGGCACAGAATTGTAGCATTGTAGCTTGGCCTCGTTTTGCAGTATTCGGGATGACTGTGTATAGGTAACAGTTTAATAGCAAATCTCAGTGCCAGTGTGTGTGTGTGTGTCTTCATGCTAACCCAGGGGCATGGTGATGCGTGTGCTTCCTCCCATTAAGTGGTGCCCGGGTTTTATCACCTTCGTGTAATACGGTTACGAAAGTCATCAGGAGCAGTAGTAACAGGCAGCGCCATCTGGTTGAGTAGTTACTTTTAGCAGTGCTTCGCAGTGGCACTTGGTAAAGATGGTTTTTGTACCGGATTCCTTTATTTTCTCATTTTGCCATCTTTCTGCAATTGATTTCCCTTTTTGCTTGCTTTTGCAAACTTCATGCAAACTATGGAAAAATATAATTACCCTTCCTATTCTTTTTGCACTCGCTAACGCCTTCCCTTTGGCGATTTAAAAGTATTTCCCTTTGCAATATCATTAAAAGAAGAAAAAAAAACAGAAACCAACCCAGAACAAAAGAAAGAAACTATAAATTAAATGAGCAAAACTTATGCTCTGCTTTCTCTCTGTCTCTCTCTCTCTCTCTCACTCACACGCAAACAAATAATGATGCAAAACGTAAACTCCGCCCTTGTGCGGTGGAGCGGCGCGTGACTCTAACGTTAAAGAAAGCGCCAAAGTCCAAAGCAAAAATACAATGAAATATTAATTATGTAAAGTAGCTTTCACAAGAATAAATTATTTGTACTTAATCAACGACGGTACGGGACCGTTCCCAGTGGCAGGCGAAAAAAGGAAAGAAACTGACTGGCCAGTGGTCGTCGTTCCGGGAACAACACAAACGGAAAAGGAAACAACAGCGCGCGCACACACACACGCACAGAAAAAGCCAAACACCACATCCTGTCCTTTACGGACGTCCGACAGAAAAGAAAACGCCCACCACCCGACCAGCCGACCCATCGGGGGGCGACCACTGACAAAAATGTATGACCGGTGGATCCCGATGGCGCAAAAAAGTGGACGAAGCGGAGGACGCGAAGGAAGCGATTTTTGTTTTTCAGCTGCCATTTTTCTGTATCTATTTCTTTTGGCCCCTTTCCCCCCACCCCCCCCCCCCCCTTTGCCAACCCATCCCGGGGCGCAGCGTGACCAAACACCGGTGCGATGATAATGAGTGAATGAATTATTAGCAGTTGATGCGCCCGCTGCCTGCTTGGTTTTGTTGTGTTATTTTTAAAGTCTCGCGTTTTACGCTCTTATTTTGCTCGATCGGGAAAGGGCGTGAGGCTCCATTAAACACAGGCCCTCGAATTTAAAGGTTTGGAGGTTTCATGTGGCCTCCCCTTCCCCTTCTTCTGCCCCGTCCGGCCGTCCGGATGTCCGTGTCTTTTCCGTCCGCCTGACCGATCTGACCTCGCGCACCGGACAGGCGGACAGTGTGCTGACGTTTGCGGCTATTAACGTGTCAGCGTAAAAATATGGCTCAGGGGCGTATCCGCACTCTTTCGCTCTTTCCCAGGGCCGCAATTGTGCACGGCGCACGAGGACGTACTAAGGGCTCCCCCATGCTAAGGGGGCCAGAGCGCGAAGAGGACGCGACCGTTTCAAGTGGGCGGCATGGTACTTGATTTGGTAGTTAAAATATTTAAAAATAATTGATTTATCGATTTATCGGTTCACTGACGGTTCGACCCGGGTAGCATCATAATGCGTAGGAGAGAGAGATAGAGAGAGGGAGAGAGAGGGAGCGAGGTGCACCAAATGGGTGGAATCGCTTCGATAGGTTCACTCAATGCTCAACCGTTCTGTGAAATGTCGGAAAAATGTAAAACTCTTTTTTTGTTGTGTTTTGCAAACAACACAGCTCGTTGCGTTCATTTCACGTAAACTTCTACCGAAACAGAACGATGCAACTTTATTCGGGAAGTGTGCGTTGGACAGTAGGGTGGCCTGTGGCTGGTTGGAATACTATATATTGGTCGTTACGGACAAGCTTTCCCCATCGGGCCAAGTACCTGGGATAATATATTTGTAAAGTTTCACGTCAATGGCTAGCATACTCGTGCTGTTTATTGGAGCTTTCAGGCGTTCTACAAGAGCGTGAAATCTGTATGTAAACGCCTAACATTATGCAATCCGCGTTACAGTAACTGCCTCTTAACGTCGTATGGGAGCGTTTTTAAACCCAATCGAACGATCGAGTTTTTTTGCAGACCTGATTGTTTATTTCCGGAATGGCGCAATCTCTGCGCCAATAGATTGTTTAGGCTCGCTCTCAGTGCAGTGCCAAGCGTACGGTTACTTTCACTTTAATGCAGCACCCATTGCTGTGTTGCCGAAGGGCTCAAGTGTATCCGGCATGCTCAACAGTCAATCGATCGATCGAAAACACGAGCCTACAAAAGAAAGAAGCGATTCTCCGCACTCACACACACACACAGACACAAACACGCACCCTGGGGACGTTGTTTCATGTTGGTGCAGTTTTCACGGACCAATCGCCGTTATAAGAGCTGCTGTGTATAAGTGTGTGTGTGTGTGTGTGTATGTACACCCTAGAGGTGTCCTACTGCGCAGAGCCTTGCGAAACTCCCCTGCACCATACATACCCCGGGGTACTAAATTATGTAAACGACTTCAGGAAAACTATTACCATTCCAAAATATGAAACATCCTACTTTTCGGGCGCCGGTTTCGTAGGCAAAGTAATGGGGCAAAAGCTCTCCTTTGATCCACACACACACACACACACACACAAGGTTCGAGCGAAAATCCGGACCACGGCAAATGCCGAACTTGAAACACACCGTTGCCGCCCAAACCGAGCACTAAAGGGGGCTAAACATAGCCCTAAACCCGGGCAGCTAAGTTTGCTTTTGTACGGCCGGCAATCGATAAACATTTATCATCCCTTCGACCGGTGTTCCGGTGGCAAAGTTTGGTTGCTCCGGGACGGCACAACTTCGATACACGCACCCCAGTGCTGGGTGCCTGGTGAAACCGTACCGTACCGAACCCGCAATGCCATCGGTGCCCGTGAGCTCTAAATCAGTCGCTGCTCTTCCGCTCCACTCCAAACCGGAAGCAAGCATCAAGCAGAGAGTACCGCCAACGCCGCGCGCCACACGCTTACTTGCCCCCGAGAGCACATCACTAGAAACGGATCAGCTCTGTTCGGATGGGACAGCATTCCGAAGCAGGGGGATAGGGAGGGGTCCCGTCGCCCCGAAAGCCCCAAGATCTGTTGAGTTGTTTTCTGCGAAAAAGTTATCACTTTGTGTCAATACGGCGCACACGGCCAGGCCCGATCCCATACCAGAACCGAAGGGATAAGAAGGCACACTACATACAGGAGAGGATGCGGCCGTGCACTGGCTACTACTCGTGATTGCACGTGTGTCTCGTGATGGCACTCCAGTACTGAACTCCTTCTTCCACTTTGCCTGCTGGCCTAATCTTCGTCGTTAGAGAGGACTCGTCGGAGCAAGCGCAGGCTGGAGCATGTTTGAACAAAAACACACACGACCCGACTCACTGCCGAAAGGGGTTGGGAGTCCTCTTCAAAACACGCCACGCCGTGTTGCAGCACCGGGCAAGTAAAGTCTCCTGACAAGGTTGTTTACCAGCAGGGGGCGCACACCGCCAATGGGGCGTTGGAGTGCGGCACATCTTCACACATACAGCGCGTGTAGAACAAGGGGGCGCTAGTCGCGCAACGGATAATGGCATCGAGGGCGATTGGTGAAGTTAACAACCTAAATAATGGCAGTAACAGCAAACACCATTTCGCAGCTACAAAACAATTGATCGATACAGACGTGTGTGTGTATGTGTAAGTGGGTGTGTTTGCAGGAACTTTTATGTGTGTGCTCACCGGAGGGGGCATGCTTCAAGGACCCGTTCTGTACTCGAGCCGGTCTTTTTATAAGCCGTCGGATTGTTTGGTAAAGAGCTGCCACTGCTGCTGCTGCTGCTGCTGCTGCGATGGAAAGCTTGTCCGTACTTGAGCAAGTACCGCCGACATACATTCAACATGTCTCCATGGCTCTGTACAAAACCTGTAAAGTTTCGTTGAAGAACTTTCCACTGCCGAGCGAACGAGCCGTTCATTGTACCAAGTTCTACCGAGCCATTTGCAACAAAATGTCCCCGGAACTGGCAAGGGGTTTGCAAGGTGGGGCTTGGATCGAACGGAATAGATTGTTGTGTGAACGTGGTACACTGGTGGACATAAAAATAGGAACTTTTTTCTGTGACCGAAAAACATAGTTCTTGTCGGAAATATTTGGTAGCCCTGAAAAGGATTGTTTAAGTGGTTGTTGGGAGGTGGTGTTGCGGTGTTCCACAGAGCGGAAACATATTCTAACGGTCAATGTGTTGACCGTGATTCGCTATCACTTCCTTAAAAAAACACACAACAACTTTTTTTCCTATCTTTTTGTCCACCAGTGTACCAACGGTAGAGTTTTCACAACTTTTCTGCAGGTAAATCGCTACCGCAAAACGCGCCGAACGGTAGCGGTAGCGCTTCGGAAAGTTGTTCCGAATGGTGCGCGGAACAGCTTGCGGAACGAACGAGTGGTTGTGTACGCATTGTAAGCGAAACTACGCGCGGAAGGCATCTGCCGGTGTGGGTTAGCTTCGAGTGGACTTGAAGCGCCCAACATCGATAGAGCGATGGCAAGTAATCGGTAAGCTCCGGGAGCTTTATAGTTCAACGTGTGTATGTAAAGGGGCCTCACTCTCTACAGCAAATCCTTCATGGTGGCTGGGGGAAAGAGACACAGCGGTGTACTTCACGTGTATGGCTCCCGAGAGGATTCCGAACCCGAAACCGGGTGGTGAGCACGGTCGTCAATATATTAACGGAGGCATATTTTATCCTTTCCAAAGACAGAACGAGAGCAAGAGGAAGGCGGAGTACATGTTCATCGGCTTTTGCCTGCCACTGTACAAGTAGTATTACCATTCTTCACCCGGAACAGGGGCAAATGTGTCCATTTGAACTTTGAAGAAGCTGTGTACACTCGGGGTCTTAAACGATGCGGCACGAAAGGGACGCATAAATTCAATGGCTGCCTTTTTTTCATCGTTGTTGGTGTGTGTGTATGTAGTAGAAAAGGGTCGACTCCTGGAGGGATATTCATGAGCATGTGAGAATATTCCATAATCTCTGCGAAACTACCCTTTTTTACACGACCATCGCCCAAACAGTGAGCGTCCGGAAGGGAACCCAGCTTCGATGATAAGTTTTTATTTTTCGAAGTAAAGTATAGCCGAGAGAGAGAGACAGAGAGACAAGAAGAGTGTATTTCCAGGAGGGAATGGGGGAATCAGCGAGCTACAAAATGGTATTTACAGTCCGTCTTTTTGAAGAGCTAGACCACTTACGGCCTTATTTGCCGCGCCCCTCAAGTGATTTTCCAACAACGCTTCGATAAGGATTCGAAAGCGGGACCCACAGCAAAACCATCCACAGCCGCTTTGCCGTGATGGATTTGGATCAACACATGGCACACCCAACCATTGGCACTCCTGTGCGCTAAGCATTGGATCCGGTCGATGCACGGATTAGGTCGTTCCTAACGAGCGCATGCCAGCTCGGTGACGTACTTGAGTGGCCTGGGCGAGAGAAATATCTACTGCCATAAATCTTTCACTCATTTTGGCATCAATTTCCGACCAGTTTTGGGGGGGGGGGGGGGCAGTGCTTGGAGTTTTGCAGGCACCACACCTTTAGACTACGAATGCGACTTTGATGACTTTGAGAAAGCGCCCTCTACATGCAAACACACCCTCAATAGCCAACGGTAAGCCTCATTACCCTGTCATCCGGACACATCAATCAAACGTGAAATTGTTTGGAAATCAACTGTCGAACGAATTTTGATGTTCGTTCCCGTTGACTTCCCACGCCGAAAACACACACACACACACACTGCTTTCTCCAATACTCTGACGTCTTTGGTTGCGAGCAACAGCAGCCATGGACGTCGTGTACCTGTGCTGTAATGCTTAAGCCCCGGAGACATATGAACCACATCCAGCGGGTGGCATTTTGCACACGGCACAAAGGGAGAAGGCCAAACCGCAACCAGAACCATCCGACCGCGGGGGGTTGCGCTGTGTGTTCCAGAAGTTTTGTAGATTTATGGGCCTCGCACCGCTTGCGCTACTGCTGCACTCCTCGTATTTCCTGGCCGTTCCCAAAAGGGACTCATTATTTTCGGGCATAACAAAACAGCTCACTCTTTCGGGGCAGCCGGAACAGTTGAACAGGGATATTCGATACTCCCCGCTCCCCGGAACACGATGGGAAGAGGGAGCTCGTGAAGGACGCCCCAAAACACCGAAACCGATACCTGTCGTACTGCATACACCCCCTTGAACCTCTCGCACGTGTGTTTTTGTGAACGTGAGATATGAAAAGCTCCAACGCGCTCGTGCGTCCATCTGGACCGGGATATATTTCAAAGACGTGCCTCAATCTTTACTGCCATTCGGGCAGCCTCCTCCTGACCCAGTTGCACGTGGTTCGTAAATGGTTAAAAATGGTACTGAAGTCTGGGCCTGGGTCTGGCAATGAAAACCCAAGAACCAACACCCGAGCATCAAGAATCAAGATCTTCTTACAACGGCAGCAGCATCCCGGGCAAAAAAGGCATATATTATCGTATATATTTTGTCACGGGAATGATCGATGGGAATCCCTTTGCCTCTCACGAACAAGAGCGGCACACACACTCGCACACACGCACAGAGAGAGAAAGGCAATCAAGTCGTTTTGCCGCGTAACGCCCAAATAGCAACCACGGAGCAACATTGCCTGCTTTTTCCCGAGCGCGCCCGTGCGTGCGTGTGTGTGTGTGGGGTGTGATTGTACAATAAATCATGCCACTCCAGGGGCGCCACCACCTGGGCGAGAAGAAGCTGTACACCTGCACACAAGGATCAAAGTGTGTGTAATGCCGGGGTGGCGGGTTGCCGTTGGAAATAAAGCCCTCATGCGATCGTTTCATCCGCAAAAAAGTCGCTTCGCGGGCCTACCTTTTGACGTTATTACCTGTTTTTGCAAGGCTGGGATAGGCTGACGAGAGAGAGAGAGAGAGAGCCTTTTCATGGTTGAGGGTTTTTTTTCCTTTTTTCGAAAAGCCTTTAACGTTTCGCACGAATATAACGACACCCATCCCAAACTAGGATGGGAAGCTTTTAATTGCCTACATTCAGGCGCCGCGCTCAAATCGACACCAGATTGTTTCCGACTGATCCAATCTATTCGTGCTAAATAAATAATTTACGCTTTCTTTTTTTTTTCTTTTTTTTTGCAATGCTCAGGCACACCCACAGGATGGCACGGACCGGACGCAAGACAAACCCGAATGCCCGTAAGTATAATTACCATCAGTTTTCCTTCGATTTTCTACCCACCACCATCGGGGGTCTTTCTTTTCGTTCCAGTTGTGCTACACCGTTGTAGTTTTTGTTCATTTCATCCGCAAATGTACTTTTTTGTTATACTTTCTGGGTGGGCTACGTTGCCCCACCGCCGCCATGGCTCATTAGAGAAGAAGCGCACGGGGCCGGGCGCCATTATTATCTCGCAACCATATCGTCCGCCTTTCGCGCCGGCTCCCAACCGCCAGCGAGAAAGCAAAATTGTACCGATTGGTTCCGCCTTTGCCTTTGCCGAACAAAGCTGCTGGTTGCTCTCTCTATGTGTGTGTGTGTGTGTGTGTGTTTGTCTGATGGGGTGAAACAAATCGTGAAACACGAGAAAGAAGAAAGAAGCGCGCGGGACAGCCGGGACGAATATTAGCAACAATCCAGTGTCCATCGTTATTGTTCGAAGCAGCAATGGTGGTGGTGGTTCGTTCCCTAGGATATTTCATCCGATCATTAAACGGTTCTGTTTGCCACCCACCAATCCCCTCACACCGTTCTGTTCCATCCCCTTCCCCCACACCACAATCCAGTGCGAAGCCATCGTTTAGATGATAGAATGAAAAATCTTTTCCTATGTCTTTTTTCCACTTTTCTTGCGAGCACAAATAAGACCGACTCTGGTCCGCTCGTTCTTGATGCTCGTTCCTTGCTCGTTGTTTACCCCCCCTCCCCTTTTCACCGTCACCCATCCCATTCCTTGCTCGCTCGGTGGAAGGACGCGTGAATGTGAAGGTTTCAAATTAATCGCCAGCATTAAATCATCGTCCATCGTTTTCGTTCGGCGAAGCGCGCAGCTAAATGAATCCTCATTAGATACATCGAAATATCTTATTTACGTTCGCCATTTTCTTTGCAAAAACCGTTTCCCTTCTATCCTTCAGGGGGTTCTTTTTTCTCGATCTCTTTCTCCCTTTTTGTCTCTGTGCTGCGTTTAACGATAACGGGGTGTATTTATAATATTCCCGCACCCGCGAGGGTCCACCAAGCACAAGGGGAATGTGTATGTGGGTTTTCGGACAGAAAGGATCACAGCCAGACAGACAGAGCAGACCGTATTTGCCTTCTCCGCTTCCTCACACACACACACACACACACTGGGAGCACTGGTACTGGTCCCTCAGGTCCCATTTTGTCGTTTTTGCAATTCCCGCAATGGAGTTCCGCTTTCGTCGCCTGCTGACTTGACTGTGTTTGTACTATTTGTCAAAACTCGGCGCCTCCCCCCCTTCCTCGGTCCCGCTGGAACCCCCCGGGACTGGCAGTATTTTGTCCATCCGTTCTGAGCCGCTGCCATACTTACCGGAGGACTAATTCTTAGTAGGAACTGGCGCCAGCCCGCCCGCCCTTCCTAGCCTAGTGTTTGTGTCGTTTCGGTGCTAGCGGTTGTTGCGGGGGGTGTGGGATAAAACTTTTTCGTCACAATCATAATAATTATTTCTTCCGTACCGTTTCTGTCCGCTCTCCCCGTCATTCTCATGCTTCATGCTTCTTCAACTGTCTGTTTTTTGTTTCTCTCTCTCTCTCTCTCTCTTTGCCTTTAGGAACTGTCAGCTGCTGCAGCGAAACTGGCAGGACGATCGGGACCGGCACGCCCAGGAAAGCGCCCAGTTAACGGAGCAGATTAATTATCTTCAGGTAATTAGTTTCTATTAAGGCTCATCGTTCCGCTGCTCTAGTTGCTCTCCCCTCTGTCCAACGGTTTGCTGTCCAACGGTCCAACGGTATTTTTGTCCTGTGTTTATAGAACAGAAGACTTCTTTTTTGCTTCTATGTGTGTGTGGCTTTATCGTTGCCACCCAAGAGAGTACTGCCCGGTACGATTTTAGGTTAGGAAAATTTATCATTTTTCTTTCTTCGTCCAACACTGTTGACCACCGTGAGCTACAGGATGACTCACCGTGAGCTGCGATAGCGTGTGTGTGTTAAGCTGTGTGTTAGAAAGCGAAACGAAAGCGCTTAACCCCGGGATATGGAATCTTCGGGCGCTCTCCTTCCGAAGCTTTAGCAAGTCGCACGGAATGAACACGCTTTTCGGTACGCTTCACGATACTATAAAATTTTATTTCCCCATCACCCCCTTGCAAAGCTACTCTCCTAAGCACTCGCTCCAAACGCTCCACATAGCGGCAAAAGGTCAGGAACGACTTTCGCACCTTTTTTTTTGCTCCCAAAGCGCCGCCAGATCGGGAAGGGCCGCCAACGAGAAAGGCGATACGCTTAAGTTAGCACAATTTATTCATTGTCCGATTATCTGCAACGGGGGGCGCGCGATGGCTTATCTAAAGCCGGCGTTGAACCGTGAGCATAGTTGCCCCCCTGGGTTGTTGCAAAAACCCGTGTACCGTGTAGATGCAATCACTGTCTCGCGGGCTAGCGCTCGGGGCAATCGTTATTGTACGAGGGAGATGGGGGCGTTATGGGGTTGGGAGACGGTGCAAAACTATGGGCGCAACTTTCAGGCTCGATTTGTGTGTGCACGGGAGAGCGGAGATCGGTGCGGGAGGATCGGATGTTGCATTAAAATGGGGCACGGGGCTATAAATTAAACTAGCGGCCATTAATGAAGTTTTGTGCCGCGCTTTACCTTTTACACCTTTTTTGCTTCCTTTCTTGCTTGGTTCGTGTGCATCGTTATTGCGTTTACAGTGCAGGAAGTTCTTGCAGCAAGGATGGAGATGCATTCCTTTGCGAGGAGGTGGTAAAATGTTGATGCTTACCTGTAACAATACAAATTGCAAAGAGGTAAAACCGCGTTAGCCTTTCAATCTATAAGATATTACATTTTTTGTAGATGTTTTTGGATTACAAGATGCTCAATTCTTTTACTTTGTTCAAAATCATTAGAAATCGTTTCAGTGTATTTTTGTTTGAACTTTACCTACAAGATAATCAAAATATTATGCCGCCGAGTAGCGAAATTGTTTAAAAATATAATTTTGTTCTGAAAATTGCATACATTTAGGCGTATTATTTGAACGAAACTTGATGTTCGTGGCATACATTCAAATTGAAAGGTTTTTTTTATTATTTTTTATATACATAGAATAAACACACATTTTCAGTTGAAGTATGATTTTTAACCCCCTTCCCAGCCATTTCCTGTAAACCACAGCCATGCTACTTTACACGGAAGCAAGTTCATCATCCGGCGCGAGGAGCAGCACAACTTCACACACAACTTCACCGTCAGAAACTCGCGAAGGAGGAAATTAATTAATCAATGTTTCAATGTTGTTGCCGAGCCGGGGCAGTTAGTCCCCGGGCAGAATAACCTTCCCGGGCGACCCTTTTCATGGTCTCGCTCGACACGGCGGCCCCGTGATGAATATGTGTTTTCATGGTGTGTTGTTGGTTGCTTTTTTTGTACACTCTGTGTGAAAGAGTTGAGTGTTGATTTTTTCCCTCCCCTTGGCTCGCGGTGGATACTTTTTATCGCGCCTTTCATAAGGAAATTGGAAAAGTTTTATCGAACGCGCTCCGGCCACCCCAGCGCGGTGCGCTGTTGATGAAATCGGGAACAAGGAACAAGCCCCAGCGGTGGTGGAGAGGGAGGAGGAGGAAAACACATCCAAACATTTACGGGTGTATTTTTAAAGGGGTGTTTGTGTTGTAATGGTTTGGTGAAAATACGTTCCTTTCCGCACTGTGATGTAGCACAACACCGAGAATGCTTTATGCAAAACCAATTGATGATTGTAGTCATTACACAGGGACAATAGAACCGCACACAATGCTCTGACCTCTCTGTTACCACGAGCGTCCGAACGGTTCCCTTTGCCTCCTCCTCTAAACAAAACCCCCATTTAAAGTACGGTGATCATTTGCAGTTGTGCAGCAATTGTCTTTGCGGTATGTTCTCTTCCGGACCATTTCTTCGCCTGTACTGGGGGGGAAGGTGGAGAGAATGGTCGTAATACACAATGGTCGTAAGAAAACAACAGTCCACAGACATCGTCCCATATGGCGCTTGTTAGGCGGCACCGCTCGTTGACATCGACCACATTTGCAACGGTAATGCGCACCGGCAACCGCAGGACACGTTCGACTGATAAAACACACATTGATTGATTGTAGTAATTACTCAGCCACAGCCACACACTCCTTCCCGGTATGGACCGGACCCGTTCGGTCGGCCAGCCATACAACCGAGGGACACGTGCCGAAAGGCCGACGGTCACGCAATTACGTTGTCAAATAAGAAAGATCAGCAACTGGACCGACCAACGATCTGAACATCCAAAACATTCCAGCGCCTCATCCAGCGCCCTCTAGCGTTCTGCTGTGAGGCGAAAGGTGTGTTTGTGTGGATACATTTCCCACCGAGCCGTTCATCACGGACACTGGACGTTTGCTGGAGCCTTATCCAAGGTTCCAGGATCCCGGGGTGCGGCTGCTGAGATGCTGCGTCAGTAACGCACTACTCTACCCAGGGTGGTTCCTCCCCGATGCTGTGTTGTCAATAAGACGCCAGATGGCGATAAATTCCTTGTACACGATAGGCGTCTAGGGGCACTAATCTCCTTTTCGCTGCTGTTGTATGGGTGGGTGTCTGCGTGTGGGGGTCTGGTAATGCGTACGTGCGAAATGAGCCTTCCCGGAACTGTTTCATTTCCACACGTTAATCACCCTATCAGACGCATGTCTCAAATCCCTTTTGGCACAGCAAAGCCTTATTTCAATTCCCCTCCCCTGCTGGGGCTGACCAGCAGCAAACCATGGCCCGGCTTCGTTATCGCCTTTTCGCTGTGGCCTGTGTGTTTGTGTGGCCTGTGTGTCGATAAACAGGGCAAACGGAAACGCGCAGAATAATTATCACTTCCTTTTAATTACTAACCTATCGCTCGGTTGTCAAAGCTTGACGTTTCTCTCTCTCTCGCTGTGTGTGTGTATGTATATATTTTTATTTCTCTCTGCTCCATGAAGCCGCACACGGTCTGAAATCGATTTTTTGTTCGCTTTTTTTCTGCAGACACAGCTACGCACGGTCCCGCGGCCGCAAGATGTGGGCGAGCTGGTGCGGGAGCAGTACCGCCGCATGGAGAGCGATATTACGAAATTAAAGCTCGCGGTCGACGAGAAAAACGTCGAGCTGGTGTTGATTAACGATCTGAAACGGAACCTTAAGGAGGCGCTTGCGAGGGCGAAGCGGACCGAGCAGGAGCGGGCGGAGCTGGAAAAACGCTTGCTGGAAGCGCAGATGGAAAACAAGCGACTGGAGGTAGGTACGAAGTGGGTGCGAGCGAACCGTACTTTATGTTAATTTTTAATAAGGTTTCCACATGACCAGAAATTGAGATGCTTTTGTTGTACAGATTGCATACCTTTTGGCGCATGTAGCGCTGAGAGACGGAGAAATACGCCTTAAAGTATGCAATTGGTCGAACAAAATCTCCTTTCAATCAACTTTTCTGTTAAAAGCTCCTACAAAACATTGCACCCGAGGAGCAGGTGTACAGCATCATCATCAGCGTCATCAGAAGAGTAATGATGGATAGAACTTCCACGAAAGCTCGAGATTTTCATCCCCACCATTAAGTTGAGGGATTAAACTTTCCCAGAATGAACCGAATATCTCAAGTGTCACGAGCTTCTCAGAAACGGTGACAATCAATTCTGTAAAAAGCAGCGACTGTTGAACCTTTGCGAGCTCTTCGCTGCTCAAGTGTCGGCGTGGAGTGTAGCTTTACACAGCGATGGTACACACTCAGCATCCGCGCCCGAAACACCTGAGACGATTAAAAGCAGCGATGAATAATGTGATGTTGCGGTTGGGGTACCATCATTCTTTCCTTCACAGTACATTAACTCTCAGCCAACACACACACACTCTCTCTCTCTCCCTTTGTAACTTACCGATCGTTGCTCTTTTCCTTTCGCAGCTCTTCCTGGACACGCAGGCCATTAACTTTCGCAAGGTGAAAAGTGAGCTCAGCCACATCCACCAGCTCTCCAGCCGGCAGATCCAGTATCTGGACGAGCCGATCGATTCGCTGGTGCAGCTGGCGGTCAGTCCACGTCGGCACCATCGCGGCCGTCAGCCATCGTTGCGTAATTATGCATCGACACAGTCGTCGGAGTGTGATACGACTTCCTCCCGTACGCTTCAATCACCTCGCCCGGAGGAGGAGATGGAGGAGGAGCACAATCAGGCAGCGAAATCTTCACCAAACCGGCCCGAGATGGACGTGGCACAGCGAAAAGCTCATTCCAATTGCCGGACCACCACCACTACCACCAGTACGTCGGGCCTCACGCCCGACGAATCAATGCCTTCGTTAGCGGCGTCGCAATCGGATCGGGATAATGCGACCGGGAGTACGCAGTCGTCTACGCCGAGCTGGATTGACCGACCGCGACGACCGGGCGATGACAATGGCAAAGATAACGAACGCCACCGCCAAGTACCGGGCATCAATCGTGGTGCCGATCACGATGACAACCGCATCCGTCACCGGGCGAGCGATTCGGATTACAGCGCCGGGAAGCTGACCGGACGCCCTCTGGACGATGGTGACGCCCAATGGCAGCAATTCGTCGTCGAGCTGGCCGGTGAGTAGTGTGTGCTAGTCTTTGTGTGCAATGCACATCGAAACGTTTTTGTCCCAACCCGGTGTGCCTTCAGTTTGTAAGCTTACTTCCGTGGCGATGCACACGGAAGTGGTTTTAAGGAGTATTTTTTTGTTTCGCTGCGTGCCCGTTTCATCGTGTCCATCAAAATTGCTCGCTGCTGTGGAAGAAGCTCACGCGGTGCTTCTCCCTGTTGTTGTTGTTGTTGTTGGTGCCATTCAGCAATGAATCATTCAGTAACGTCATCTGCTTTCGACGAGCGCTTTTTTCCTTCCGTTTCTTTTCTTCAGTATTGATGTGCACGTCGGCGTGCAATACCGTGATAGTTGCACAAATTAATGAACAGGATGGGACCCGGGACAAATGATGAAATTATTTTTTTATGCACGATAGAGCGCCCCACCGTTGCCAAATGGGCGTTGAGGTGAGAAAAGTAATTGGAACATGTTGATTTTAATAGTACAACGAGCTTACTATAATGAAGCGCTCGATGTTTGGCATTTACACCTACAGTGCAGTGCTCATTAAAACCAGCAGCTTCCACTCGCCACTCCCCATTACATACACTTGCTTACACATTCCGCATTTCACCCATGGGCGTCAGCTGCAACAAATCGTTTCCAACTACATACGGCAGCCACGCTGCAAGAGGTTTGCGTTGAACGAATTTGTACTACATGTCGCCCGGCCTGTTGACGCATACGTCACCCCAGACTGACACGGTGTACCCCCCACCCTCTGCTGCTTCTCAACATCAACAACAGCAACAACATAAACAAAACCAATGCACATCAACCCATCAGCGACAACCGAACTCGCGCGCGCGCCCTCAAAAACTCATCAAACAATTTACTTTATTTATGAAATTAGCTGCCAAACTCGTGCCGTCGCTACATCGGTGCAACAATTTTAACTCGCCTGCCACCTGCCTTGTCTCTTTACCGCTCAGCCCTGGACTATGGAGGCCAGCTTCGGCTCGGATTCGCCAACAGCCGCCGCTCTAATGCGTGGGATCGTGAATAATTCCTTCGCTGTATCGAGGTCGATCGATTGCAGTCGCGCGTGTGTGTGTGTGTGTGTGTGTGTGTGTGTGTGTGTGTGTGTGTGTGCTTGAGCACGATAACAGCAATAACAGCAAACCGCCAGCAACCAGCAGTGGTGAGGGACAGGGTTTCAGGGGGTGGTAGCGAGCAGCAGCAGTAACACCAATGCAACTTTGTAGTTTGCAGCCGGGCGCTTTTAATGGCATCAATAAATAATAGCACAAACGCACCCATGACATTCCATGGCAAGTTTTGTTTGGCTTTTAGTTAGGGTTCCCCACCGGCCGCTGTTCCCTGTCCCCCGGGCGCTGCTTCTCCCATACATGCGCTCAGTGGAACGCCCTTTTGTGTTTGTACGTGCCTGGAAGGAATCACGACACACTCTGACCGCGGGACACAGGCGGCTGGTTGGTGCTCGCCCGCGTATAAATCATTGAACGTATACGTACACACGCGTGCGTATGCACACAAATTTATCGTTTTTGAAACACTAATGTTTCATTAATTATGCTACTTTGGGCAGCTTTTCAGTGGTTTTGTTTGGTTTTGCATTTTGTACTGCTCGGTGTCTGTGCTCTTCACACGCATATGCCGCGAGTGTTGTTGTCCGGGGCCTGTAAAATGAGTGCCGTGATTGAATGTATTTGTTTTACGGTGGCACGTGTGTTATCATCCTGGTCACGGCACCGAAACTGTGCTTCACTAAAACATGTTTTTGTTAATTAAATTTTTCTCAAAAATACAACATTCTTTCCGAGAACGGAGTCACTTCCTCGAACTGCGTAAACAATGTTCGCCTTCGCGTTTGGTACCGGTTTGATTTTTCCGGAAAATGCTCTCACAAATTATGAAGCACCATGCGCCTCCATCGACGTCGACGAAACTTTGCGAAACACGAATAATTGAGCCACCTCATTTTCTGCCGCGCCTTCTTGCCGCAGTCAAAAGCCAGCTTGCCGGCAGCTTACAAGACATAGATGGATTATTTAATTTGCACACGAGCTGCTCTTGGCCTACGGCAACGATCTCAACGGGCGCTTTTGCATCGCTGATCCCTCGGTCCCATCCGCGTTCGGCTTTCGCCTGTGGCATATTATACGTGGAACAATGAACACCCGGTGTGTATGTCTGTGTGTCTGTGTGTGAGGTTTTTTTCCTGCTACTCATAGCCCCGTTTCATCTCCTTGTGCATGTGAGCGTGCTTAATCGAAATGCTTCACTAACCTTTTCAACGATCTACCACCGCCGCCGGGATATAGTTTCTTATTTATGCCAGTCGCTTTTTTCCCTCCTGCATACACCATGTGTGTGTCAGCTACAAGCTACACACGCGCACACAGACACACACAGAATAGCAACTTTGTACGTGCGAACATATTGTGTACGGGTGGAGAAGAGAAAGCTTTCCATAGAGAGTTTTCGCCCGAGCGGAAGAACTTCAAAAAACCCCGGCCATTCGATTTGCCTCAAGGTGAACACAGCCACACACACACGCGTACGCCTCACAGTTTGTGCGAAAACCCATCGGCGCTTTGTTTGGTGCAAGTTTGACTACAACATAGTCTTCACACACACACAGACACAGGCACACATTTACACTTGGTCGGCAACGCACTGGAAAGCGACGGCGAAACAATGATCGATCAAATAATCTCCGTTCCGAATCGCTCATGAATATTCAGTACCGTCGCTTCCGATATGATTTCCTCCCATTTGCCCGCCTCACGTCCTACCGCTTTCCCTCTCCCCCCCTGCCACACACAAGCACACAATGTAAGGATGAAGAAGGCAGGCCGGCACGGAGCCCACACAGCAACGCATCGATGAAATCGTCATCGATCGAAGAATGGCTTCCCGCGTCCGCTACATTACGAGCTTTTAACTTTGTTCGAGTCTCCCCTCTCGCTCGCTCTCTCTCTCTCTCTACCTCTCTCTCTCTCTATTGTGCATCTAGGGGACACAAATCACGTGGTTTTGAGACCCCGCAAGGTACTCGCAAGCGATCCCAGCGGGTAATCGGAAATGACATGACATGGTCATGGATTCGTTTGCCTGCTGCCTAATTACCTGCTGCCGTACCAGGGCAATCGGGAGGAATGGACCAGCAGCTGAATGTAAGAATGTTTTTGAAAAAAAAGAAAATATTCCAAGAAACAAGCAACACATTAAAGGAATGGCTCGATTAGCTCGCCAAGCGCATCCAACCCCTTCAATCGTACACACTTTTCCAGTGAAACACGCTTTGCAAAGGGAGGATTCCTTTGTTGCGAATCGATTGTGCATTCGGACGGTTCTTTGTCTGGCGTTTGAGAGTTTGTGCCGTTGTCTCTGTGTGTCTGTGTGTTTGTTGGCGCTTTTTTGTCCATTTCTTTTTTTCCCATACTCTCGACTGCGAATTGTGCGAACCTTTGTTGAACAATGATGCGATGAAACTGCAAGCACAGAGCCCGGTCCAGACCAGTGGGGAGGCGAAGTGGGCGAATATTCGATAAATGGGTGGGTGGGGCAGTTCGGATCGTTTGGAACCAGCATTTTGTTTTGGTGTACCGGTTGGCAAGTTCAAACACTCCGAAGAGACTCCATTCTGAGCATGTGTGTGTGTGTGTGTGTGTGTACGGCCATGTGAAACCCCCGATAATGGAGGTAATGTGCATCGGCCGGTTCGCTTTGCCGGGTTCGCAAAATGGCAAAAGCAACGATATCTACGTTTGAGCAACTCGAGGACAGCGTATACATTCCGAATTGGAGCGGTGAGGAAGTGGGGCGGACGGTGAGGGTGGAGCGGAACCGTTTGTTGGAAATTTTCCACCCAATGATAGATCCCCGTTTTTCTCGGAATATTTAACTTTCTAGCAATTGGGGGAGGGTGAGCCAGCGGCACACACACACACACACACACAAAGAGCCATAACTCGGCCTCGGTCTTTGTGTGCGCTGTTTGAGTATGTATGAAGCTATCGCGTTTATGCTTGCTCTCGCTCGCTTTTCATGCGTGTGCAAGTGTTACAGTGAGTGGCAAGAAAATGAGCTTGCTTATTTGTTTTTGTAAATTTATTATGTTCTTAACAATTTTTCAACATTTGCAAGCGAAGCAACTCTTCCCCTTAAGTCGATTTTTTGGGATGTTTCCTTGTTTTAGAACATGATATTGTTATTTTTATTCAATATTTATGTATTATTAGTACCCATTTGTCTTTTGCTAGTCCTTTTTATGCAATTCATTAGATGTAAACCAATTAAACTATAAAAAATATCAGAATGGAAACTGATTGCCCAATGTGAGCCTTTTCCCCCTTTTTTTGTGAGCCGAGACGCACTGTGCACAACTCCTCGTGCAGTAAAGCGCACCAGTCCATTTTGCACAAAACTCGAATGCACACACCGCGCCGTCCGATTCAATGCATTCTTTGTCGGCAAACCGTGCGTGCAATTGCGCTTGTGAGTTGTGCGCGCTCGCCTATTTATGTGCTGGTGTATTTTTGTAGAGCCCCCCAAAACAGGGTTGAAATATTTTCCATCCATCCTGCTGGCAGCGCGCTGCTTTGTAGCTTTGTTTTCACCCGACCGAGCGATGTGATTACATTTTCCACCGTTGATTAGAGACCCCCTTTTCCCTTTGCCCCCGTTATGTGTGTGTATATGGGGGAAGAATTTAGCTTCCCAGCAAATACACCTATTGATTTCAGGCATTCGATTTTGGTGGAGCTTTTGAGCGAAGCATCGGTTCACTTTTCGACCGATGTAACTGAACCGCATGCGAATACCATTCCACCCGAATCAATCTCTCGCTTTGAGGTCATCAAATTGGGCATTCTTTGGCTCGGTTTTGGAGCCACGGCAATTATGGACATTCCACACAGGCACACACGCGTCCGACCTGCAAGCACGAACGTTAATCTCGTCCAGAAGCGCCAATCCTTCGCACGAAAATGCCTCAATCACTGCGAGCTTCCCGAGCCCGATGGCTATCGCGCGCTCTAATCACCTGTCCTCTGTCGGTGATGGAAACACGATTTGGGAAAGGCCCATTTCCCGTGCCAACAGCGATGACGACGGTGACGGCCGCCCCGTCCGATCGTATCATTCGGCCCAGCGGAATCAAATTCCAATCCACGGTGGCGGCAATTTCTCTACGGCCGAGGCACACCCCCACACACACTCACATCCCGTTGTTCAGTCCTGTTTTGCCGGCCAGCGCGGAAACAGCGCCGAGAAGCACCCGGTGGGAAAAGGCCGCAATAACCTCGGGGAACTTGGGAGACCACTCCACACACTAACCGAGTACGTCTTGGCAAGCCTTCAAACCGATAATAAAGCAATCTTGCCACCGAGTCGACAATCAGCGCCCGCCACCAAGCCGACGGAAGAAGGTGAACACGACACTTTGACGGTAGCCGAGAGAGAGAGAGAGAGAGAGAGAGAGAGAGAGAGAGAGAGACAGAGAGAGAGAGAGAGAGAGAGAGAGAGAGAGAGAGAGAGAGAGAGAGAGAGAGAGAGAGAGAGAGATCCGATCGGACACGCGCAACCAAACCAAACGACGGCTGGGATGCCGAGGTGCCTTTTAATGGCCACATGCCGCTCGAGGAGGAGGTGGTGGTGCGGCGGTACGGTGTGTGCCGCGATGCTCTCTGATTGTGGTCGGGCTCCGGCGAAACTGCAACACGGGGCTCGGGGTTTATATGAGTGCGCGGGTTCATGATTTGCATACGAAACCCATTTGCCTCAGCCCAGGTCGTTTTTCGATGGACGATAATCATCCTTTCCAGCCGTACATCATGGGATGTGAAGGAGTAGAAGAAGCGGGTTTAGGATGGTTTGCAATGATGTGAGAGTGAAACGAGAAAATGATAGTGATAAAGATAAAGCGTACAGCGTTGAGAGTTGAAGACGGCCACAAATGAGCCTTTGGATGGAAAACACTCGATTTCGGGCTACAATATGGGGGCTGGCAATGATTTTTCTGTCTCCAAGCTCCTCCAAACGTCTTTTCTTGCAATGGTTGAAGCTGTTTTGAATTGCTTTATGTCACATAAATGCATATATTTTGATAACTTATGTATCACTGCGCAAATTGTGCTAAAACGTAAGCCTTCCTAAGCTGAATGAGTTTAGTATCTGTTACAGGAATGGTATAGGTTCAGCATCAGTTTCTGGACTGGTATAGGTTCAGCATTAGATCCAGAACCAGCATGAGGTCATGGTCAGTTCCTGAACCAGTGTGGGTAGTACCGGTATGGGGTTGGTTTTGGTTTTAGGTCTCTTCAGAGGTTGTCCTCAACTCCCCAGTTTAATTTCGTTTCGGCGTTCAGTTCAGAGTAAAGAGGATCCTTCAAATTTCGTTGAGCAGCCCTGTAAACATATCCAAATTCACTTCTTCTTCTTCTTTCTTCTTTGGCACAACAACCGTTGTCGGTCAAGGCCTGCCTGTACCCACTAGTGAAGTGAGCTTGGCTTTCTTTGACTTATTGTTACCATAGCAGGATAGTCAGTCCTACGTATGGGGGCACGGGACGTGAACCCATTACGGGCATGTTGTTACGTCGTACGAGTTGACGACTGTACCACCAGACCGGCCCTGATCCAAATTCACTAGCTTCATGTAAAAGCTCTATTCTGCAACGTGTTTGAAGGACTCACTTCATGCAAGATTTGATTCCACGCCGGGTGCGTTTTAAGCTGTGTTTTTAACAACCTTACCAATGGATTATCTCTGTTAAATACACTGAAATTAAGGGATGTTCTTCTCTCATTTAAAGGCGATAAAAACTGTATGCAAAACCATAGCAACAGCTTAAGTTTCTTCGTGTTTTTGTGCTGCTTTTCATTTGAACCCAGAACAATAAATTATTTCTTTGTCGATCTTCTACTTAACTATTGAAAAATGCTGAGGAATAGATGATTCTTTTTACTGTTTCTGTTACTTTTGATCTTTCATAAATCTTAAACTTTCCCTCCCTATCAATCCATTACCTCCATTCAATGGCCACCACAGCAAAACAGACACAGATATAACTGCCGCTTACCGGAGAGAAGATAGAAAAATGCGTCCATCTCAACCCATCCAAACCTCAAAAAACCACCAACAAAAAGAAGAAACAATTTGCACATTTTTTACTACAAAACAACTTCCGGACGGGGGGCGGGGGAAACCTTCTCATCCCCTTCTACTTCGATAAGCCACAGGAAACATACATACAGCGGCCTCATCCCGCCTAACCCCATCACATCCTCTTCACAAGGGTGGCCGGGCGGGCTATAAAAACGATCTTCCGCTTTCCACGTTTTCCCCACTTTCCAGCGGCATTCATCCTGTTCGGCCCGGGCCAATCCTTCCCGGGGTAAACTTCGTGCCCGGGAAGATTTCGATTCGCCGAAAAGGTAATTTCCTCGATTGATGCCCGAAAGCTTCAAATCTTCATTTTTCAACACAAAGACACACAACTCGGCCAACCCATCTGGAGCTCGCCGCCGTGCTGCGAAATAAACACAAGCACACACACACACACACGCCGATGCAGAGGTAGTCCCACAACTCACCAGCATTCATCCGGCATCATTATCATTATCATCGGCGCGGGCGGGTGGGAGAATGATGCTGCTTTGCGTCTCCTTTCTCCTAGCCGAAAACCTCGGCTTTTCCGGTGGATGGGGCCAAATATCATCTGCATAAAATATGCTCAGTAATCAGGTGGAGATGAGGTGAAGAAACTGGCGAGGCTGGAGCAGGGACGTGCACGGGGGGAGGGAATCGTAAAGTAATGCTGAAAAATCCTACTTGTCGATGTAAAGCCACGGGCTTTCCCCGGGGTTGGTGTGGAAGGAAGCTATTTTTCTTGCAAGTAAAGCCCCGGCCCAGGCCCTTTTTTTGAAGGTGGTGGTGGTGCTGGTGAGGTGGCACAGGGGGGGGGGGGGGGGGGGCGCACCAGCGGAAATGACGAACCAGTTTCCGTTTTTACCAGTAACCCGCGCAGCATGGAAAGGGGTGAAAACTCCTCAGTGGGTTGGGTGGGCAGGGAGACAAGATATTCGTTACTCTAATTTATTCATCCGAACGTGTACTACACAGACAGTTTACAACGAGCTACTTTTTGCGGCAATTTTCCTCTCGCTCTCCCATGCTGCGACCCCCTACCCCCGTCAGGAGTGCACGTGTGTGGGAGGAAAATGGTCCCTCCCCATCCATCGCATTCTCTGCCCCGTTAGTCTCTTTTCGATTTTGGAAAAACGTTCATTTGGAAAATGAAAGCAAAATGTGTGCGAAACGCTTCGTTTCGTCCGCATCACGCACCACTCTCGTGCCCGATCTGTCAATGAGGGATGGGATTTTCTCCTTGCAGGAGGAAAGGAAGGTCGCGAGGAAGGTTCTTCTTGTTCCTTTCAAAGATCGTAAAATGGCAGCATGGAGAAGAAAGCAAAAAAACGCTCTTACATGTATAACACAGCGTAAGCGCACGAATCGGAACAAAGTTACAATCGAGTGATACAGCACTTTGAAACATACACGGCATGCGAGAGGGAACGGTGCGGGAGGTTGGATGATGAGGAGGCCAATTCGTGCGTTTTGGGAGGAAAAGTGTATGCGCTTTCCACACACACACACACACACACACACACACACACACACTGCCATGACGGGTTTTTGTTACTGCCTTTTGCAGGCTGCTTCTCATTTGCCTGGGCCCGGGAGTTCGAAAGCGCCCACGGGGAAAACGCCAAAAGAAATAGCTTGCGACGGACTGCGGGCCGTCGATTGTGGGTGAACTTTTTCTTCAACATTTTATTGTCCCCGGGTTCCGTTCCGGGCCGGGCAAACGGTGTGGAATGAGTTTAATTTCACTTCACTTAAAGGTAATTGAGATAAATGGTGCCATGTCGCGGACTTTCTTACTACGCGTGCGGTGGTGTGGAGGGGGGAGAGGCAGGAAATGGGAAATGCAGTTTGAGTCATAAAATGACGGCTGAGATTTTAAGATTGTGTGTGTGTGTGTATGTGTGTTGCCATTGATGGAATTTGGGGTCGTAAAACTGAAACTAACGCCATATTGACTGGCTTCAATTAACCGCAAAGTCGTTCGTTCCGCAAGCCTGTGTGAATGATGTAACGAGGCAGAAAGAGAGAGATATATACAGACAGAGAGAATGTATTTTATTGAGTTTGCAACTACAGTGCGGGTCGTATCATTGTAACAATTTTGTGTAATGAAGAAAATTCTGCTCACTAAGCGAGCGAAGAAACCAACCAAATTGGAAGTTATGCAACACGTTGAACAAAACGCCTAAAGGTATGCAAACTGTTTATTTGTATTTCGTTACTGTTTTTTTTTTTTACTTTTTAGGCCTTTTTGTGTCACAGTATGCGTTCATAAAACCAAAAAAAACACAATCATCCAATTTATTCTTCAAAGAAAAAAAAACCTTCCCCCACCGTCACGTTCTTTTGCCGACCTTCCCTCAGCCCTCAAGGTCGGGCCAAATTTTAATTTAAACCATAAACTTATGCAAACCAATACTAACACGAACGGGTGGGTGGGTGAAGGCGGCCTTATCTCGGGTCGTTCAGTGTTTTTCCTGCCGGCCCTGGAGCCGCCGCAGCCGAAAGGCGACCGGGGTAAGAGCATTGGACGAGAGCATTAACTAATCTTTTCCACTGGGCGGTACGGGTGTGTGTGTGTGTGTGGGTGTGTGCGAGCGGAAACCAAGATAACCGGATTCGACGGGGTGTGTGTGTGGAGTGTAGGGAAGTAATTGTGGTTTAATTTCGCTGCAACGATCAATTTTGGCGCTGCTTGTTGCCGGTGTGGGTGGTGGAGCTACTGTTGAATAATATTCAAACCTTCACTCGGTCTCGGTCAGACGATTGGAAATATTTAACCTTCCCCCCGGATACTTGGGGTAATGGAAAAGGGGGGAAAGACGAGGGAAAATTCGTTTGAAATTATTTGTATGCCACTCGTTCTCTTTCGCTTTTGCCACAAATTTGCAGCCGGAAGAAATCGTTCTTTTGTGAAAAGCGCTGACTTGGTCCATGGAAATTTATTCTAACTCTCTCTCACACACACACACACACACACAAGGACGAGTTAACGATTGGAGAACGGTGGTTGAAGGGAGGCGGCCCGGGCAACAACAAAAAATCGACCCAGACTCGCTCCTGGCGGGCAACAGATGAAAATAAAACGTGCCACGTAAAATACGCCCTCGCGTTGGAAAATCAATGTACCCCACAGGGTGTGGGAGACAGGGAGGAGGACAGGGGGAAGGGAAACGAGACAATGTCGAACGATGGTCGTTGGCGTCTTCGTCATCGTTGCCGTCGCCGTCATGGTTGGTCGTAGTGTGTGTGTGTGTGCGCGCTAGCACAAATTGAATTTTAAATATTCAATTGAAGGAACATTAATCGTAGCGTAGTGATGCGAATCCCCCCTTTTGCTTGGGAAAGGATGGATGAAGATGGTGGTGTGAAGAGAGGGGAGGGGGGGGGCTGATGATGATGATGGTACAACAATGGGATGGAATCGACTCACCCCGAAAGCTCCTCACGGCTGCCGGAAGTGAGTTTTTGACTTTCCAGGAGTGTGTGTGTGTGTGTACCTGGTGAAAAACACGATCCCTTGCCCTTCTTACAGGGTTACGATAGTGATGGGAGTGATGGTGAATTTTACTTTTTCACCCCCAGCGCACGAAGTGCTGGAGCTGGATAAAAGCAACAGGGGGAAAGCGGGGATTACATTCAGCAAACGAGAAAATCACATTCACGTGCGCACACACCACCACCACCACTCCGCGGGGAGAAATTTGTATGCTTTTGTATGCAAAGTGTGGACACAAAAAAAATCGGTTGGAAAGAATTGTTCCGCACGATACAGAGCGAGTCCACAGCGAGTTGGCAACTGTGTTGTGCGGGGGGAAAGCGTGAATTTAAATCCACCGCCACGATATGGGCACACACAAAAGAAATGTGAGGCTTCACAGTGAGCGGCATAAGTCTCGGTCGAATAATATAAATTTCAATAAATGAACCAAAACCAAACGCGGAAACGGCAAAAGCAAGCAGTGAAATTGAAAGAGCAAAGTGGTTTTGCGGAGCGGAGGAGTGAGCTTTTCCGCCTTGCGGGATGAAGGGAAGCACAGTGCGGCCACGATAATGCTCCTAGTTTTTCTACTACTCTTCTCATCCGACTGTCCTGTGGACTGGCAACAATTCTCGTCGGTTCCTAACAAAACAAAACTGCCAAAGCAAAAATTCCCATTCCCAAGGCAAGGCGCGCAGAAAGCAAAGAGCAGAAATGGAATGACTGGTGTGGGAGGAGGAGTAGCTAAAGTCCTTTGTAGTGGTTTGATGCGCAAGGGAAAAATTCGATACGACGCTGCATGGAAAATGAGTGCGTTTCTTGGCGTTTTCCACCACCTTTTGTGGGCATGGGATCAGATTTCCCTTTGCTGTTGCTTGCCCATTGAGTGATGCTATTAATAAGTATACTGCAGAAAAGCGAAGGAATGTGAAGGTGGGAGATTGAGAGAAAAAGGAAATAAAATGGGTAAATAAGCGAGGGGTCAATGGCTGAGTTCTATGGTGTTTCGTTTATCTCTTTAAGAAGATGGCTACGAAATTCTTTTTTATTGGCGAAGATTTCTCGTTTTGAATTTCTTTGCTTTGCTAAGCGCCTGAAGGTATGCAAAAGGATGCTTGTGATTGCTATACGTTCAGATTTTGGTGGTTGCAAGCTAAATTTCATTAAATAGTGTACGAATAAGAAGTAAATCAACAGCTTTAGTTGACCTAATGTGATGAATTACTCCAAAAGAGCGTAAAATCCAGAAAATATTGTCTTTAATATTTTAATCATATCATTGTGCTATGTCGAGAGGACGTATAAGTTAAGACAAATATTGCTCACTTTCGTATCATCTCATAAAGCAAATCCAATAAGCATTATTGCATGACCGTTTCAATTCAACAGCAAACATTACAAAATAAGCAAAACGGACAACTGCCAAAAGAGGGTTTGGGGCTTATTAGAATTATGATTTTTGTCACCAAACAAAGGAAACCGTGAAAGCAGTGTTTTACCTCCCGCTTTTCGTGCAATCTGCTACCGGTCATACAACAACGCGGGACACAGCGCGCACAGCTTAGGAAAATAAGCTCGCGATAATGCCGCGCGATAAGCAAAACCACACCCCCTTCTCCCTCCGCCAGAGTTGCGAACCTTTTGTTTAAAAACTACGCTCCATGCGAGATGTGTGGGTGCGTGGACCAGAGGAAGAGAAAAATTGAATCTGGCAGAAACAATCCGTTCCTTCGTTCGGCGGATTAACTGTGTGTGTGTGTGTGTACAGTTTTTAAAACTGTGCTTTTTTTTGCTGCCGAATTCAACCCACGGTTTCTTTCTTTCGCAAATTTTATCGCACAAAAGCGTTACCGGCGTACGCGGTGCAAACGACGAACCCGTTTCGTCTCACCTTGTTCGGACCGCTGCGCTGTGGTGGTACTCCGTTCCGTACTTTGCACGGTTCCAGCTCCAGTTCAGCAGCATTCGTTGGCTATAAATTAAATAATAAATCCTTTCGTTTCGTTCGTGTAATCCGCTGCTAGCGTAGAGGGGTGGGATGGGGGGGGGGGGGGCGAATCTCTATCCTGAATTCTATAGATGCAACCAATTCGTGTGAGTTTTTTGCTTGCTTTGTCCTGCGCTTCCAAACCGTTCCCCGTTTCGATAGTTAAAGCATCCTCGGGAGATTGAGAAAGAAGCGCTGTTTTTTTTTGGCTCATTGCTGTAGCTACGCTTTTTTACTGCACAACAGGGTAAAAGGTGAAACAGTCTAACGGTATGAAACGGACAAATATTGGAAAATGCTGGAGGAGCAGACCCAAAGACCACAAATAAATACTATCGCATATAAATACTTGCCAGCCGTTTTGGGTTGAAGGTAAAAACGCGACGAGAAAAAGGGGGGGTTGGGGGGAGGGGGAAACGATCCCGAGCTTCATCGGTATTAAAGGATAAGAGGGATGCGAATTTATTGGCACAAAAAAGCTCTCACGCTCTCCCGTCGTCTGATACTGACGGTTGAAGAATATGGAAAACGCGAGGTGCACTGTTGATTAATTTCATTTGTTTCCCTCCCCCCCCCCCCCCCCAGCCCAATGTTTGCCGAACGTTTTCCATCACCTGTCGATGGCATTGAGCGGTCGATGGAATGGAACGATCTCCATCGTGGCAGCAGAGCGTTATTTGCCCGGGCCAGTGCAATTCGTCATCAAAGAGCACAGGTGGCTTTGGCTTTGATTCCCTCCTGCCTTTTGTGCTGTTTTGTTTTTCTCTGATAATCCTGGCAGCCTGGAAATGATTTAAATACACCGAGCAAAAACGGAGCAAAACGAAACTGTAATTACCTTATTTTGTTTCGAGCATGATGATGATGGTGGTGGCTCGGTTACATTGAATGATTCCGATTTATCGCCTCGGGTGTGCCAAAAGCAGCAACAGTAACTGGGTGGATCAAGCGTAAGCCTTTGAATGGGCTGTAAAGAGACAGAGAGAGTTGGTTGGAATGGTTTAATATTCGGTCTGAATCATACATTTAAAGCAATCTAATAGGATTTTTAGCCTTACAAATCATCGACTGCATAAATTCAGGCGCATTGGAGCTTGATTCGAATTCTGCAAAAACACTCCATCGCTTTCTTATTTGTATCACAACAAAGCAAACTTATTTGGACGGTATGTTGGGTTGTTTGATTATATTTTCCTCACACTCAGATTGGTAGTGGCAAACTTCAATCGAATGAAAATTTAATCATGTTTTTTTTTGCTTCTTCCAAAGAACGGTCACAAAATTAATCTTCTGCTTGGTAAACATGATTCGGCGTCTAGTTTTTGGCTCATTATTGCGTTCGCCAAATGGGGCTTTTCTCCCGGCGCAGCACAAAAAGGTCCCGAGGCATTCCCCCCCCCCCCCCCCTCTTTGCCGAAAAGGATTCTTGGGAAATCCGTACCCTTAGCTGGGGGGGTTCCTGTCCCCGGGAGTTGGTGAAGACTAGCAGGCTTTTACCCGAAAATTGAGAGCCCCGGGAAGGTTAAAGCCTCAGCGTACAATTTGCTCAGAGGCAGTTGAGTGGGTGAGCTTTTCGCCCTGAGTCAATCACGTTACGTCGGGAACAGTTTTTCACATACCCAGGCACCTACCTACCAAGCACACACACACACGTACATATGCACACGAGGTTGGGAGAAGATTTTAATTAAATTTACAACCATTATCACGATACTCTCGGGTCTGCCTGCTCGAGAATGTTCACTGGCGTTGGGGCTGTTTCGGAGGTCACCCTCGGGCGGTGTACGAACATACGAACACAAGGCCTCTGATGTGTTGTGGAGCGATGTAGTAGCATATCCGTTACAGCCGTGCCCCTCCAGCAGCTCTCCAGGAATGTTTTGCTCATTACAAGATGGGCGCAGAAAATTATGATGAAAATAATAACGCACCTTTTTTTCCTGCTGAAACGGTAGACGGAAAGATGACGTGTCTTCATTACACACACACACACATGAAGCACAGATGTAATGAGCTCTTCCCTCCCGCTGTGCACGAGCCACAAGGGTATGGAATTTATCTGCACGCGTACACGATTGCCAAAAAGGTTCCACTATGGTTTTACGAAAAGATAAAATTCGATAGCAAAATATTGTCTCATCGAAGAATTTTAATTAAGTTTAAATTTGATGCTCTCGAGCGTGCGTGTGCGAAAACAAAGCACGTACGTATGCGTTTCATGTTGTGCTTTCCCCATTTTTACCAAAACCTTAAATTCGCTCTAGAATCCCGCGCGCACGTTTGTACGTTTTGCCATCGGCGGAGGAAGCTTAGCCCCAGCCAGTATTGCAACGGGTGAACACGATGTAACACGGTGCTGTCATTCGCTTCCGCATTGTAGACTGCGAGCGTTGCGATCTTGGTGCAAACATCCCGGGACTGTGGATGGAAGTTTGCGTTACCGTACCCTCCCGCCAGCGCTGTAATGCTGCCAAGACGACCCAAGCACGAAACTGAAGCACCATCCTCCGTGCTTAATTCTAACCGGAAAAGTTTCATCCAGCAGCAGCAGCAGCAGAAAGCAAGGATTTACCTTTTCTGCGAAAATCAGGTAGCGCCAGGAGAGGATGCCCCCACACACACACTCTTATCGTAGCTTTCGCGGAAAGGGTTTTGCAACCCGGTGGTGGCTCATGGCAATCGCTCCTAATTACCTGCCTTCTCTTGTGGCTGAAACCCGAAAGACCCGAAATCCGCGTGCGAGAATGGAGGAAAGGTGTTGACGATATAGGAATTTTCTCGCGAAACTATGTTTCGTCCCTGCGCTGAGGGCACGGTTGTGTGGGACGTTGCGGGACGCGACACTTCTTCATTCGCGGCAAAACTATTTTCGGAACGCTCGAGCAGACTGGTGTGCTAGAGGATAAGGATAAGAGTAGGGGAAGGTTCCGGTAGTGTGCTAAAATAAATACATTCGAGTTGATTCAGCGTCTTCCAGAACCTTGCCAGGGTTCGAGAAAAGCTAATGTTCGATATGAATGCAAACAAGCAAGCAAGATAGAATTGTACGCGGAAGCGCCCCAAACTATGCAATCTGTACTACCGAACTGCTCTATTTACATTCCTGCACCAATTTCCCAGTTCTTATAAAGCTTATTAAGTGTTTGGGAAAGTTTACCAAAGACCCCCTTTTTGCCAAACCCTGCCCTCGGAAGAGCGGCGTTCCATCATGTGTCCGCCTGACTCCGCTGGATCGCGGTTCGCCAAATTGGGTTCGCACGTTTGACGTGGTTTAAAAGTTTGTCCGCGAATCGTCGTTTTGTCACCACGCGCAAGACTTTCGGCAGAGATTCTTCTTCGCGCATCGCGCGGTGCAAAGTTGTGAGTGATTGCAGCGAGATAAAGTTGTGCGCAGGGATCCACCACAAAAAAAAACAGGCGGGTAAGCGGAATCCCTTGTGCATAGTGTGGCTTGTGGGCACTGGGTGCATCATTCTTCCCGGAACGAATGACAGTTGATTGTTAGCAAAGCTCAGTGGATGGAGTTAGAAAGCAAATCTTAAACACGCTTGCACATGCACTTGTGGGCGCTGGAGTCAAATGTTCCGCGGCAAACGGTGCCGCTGATAGGTTGATTATTGATTTTGGGTGCGAAAATATGTTTGCCAAAGGCATGCGAGAACACCGCTAGCCTCCGGAAGGCGTGGTATAAACTTTAAAATATTCCATTTCCACACACCAGTGTGAAGAGAGAAGATTGAAATGCCTCTCATCGAATGCAATACACGACTATTTGTTTTCCCTGCTTGCAACGCTTTTGGGGAATTGGAAAATAAGCTCTTTCCCCCCGCCGTAAAACCATTCCATTGCAATGCCAATCAAATTCACACCCCCACGACGTTACATTGTGCGGGCTGTGTAATTGGAGAAAGAATGTACATATACACTCAGTCCCAAAAGCAGCAGCCCCCGGTCGAAAAACGGGCTGTGCGAAATCTTTTTTAAATTAAAATCTCTACCCCAGGTTCCCGCCCGAAAATCCCGCTGGACGATGGGCAGCACACAGTGACGCAACGCAGCGCACAGGCCCGGATCACACGTGATCCACCCGTCCATCAGCTGCGTTCGAGTGGATAATGGCCAATCAGTGTTTAATTATTCCACTTAATACACTGCACGTGCAGCAGCAGCAGCAGCAGCAGCAGCAGGCAGTGTGCTTCATTTACCGGACGCCGAAACTACTGGACACCAGCCCAACGCAACGTAATGGCATTATTTTGGGGAAGCGATGTCGTGTTTGCTTCTGCGGGGGATTCTTTCTTTTTTTTTTGTTGTGGCTGTAGCTCCACGCAAAAGTGTCAAAAAGGGTTTTATTTAAACCTTTTGGGGGTTTGCTGCCTTTTCCCTCACTCATTTTCAGCTTTGTTTGCGTTGAAACACAATGAAAGAAATTTAAATTACCGCTCGGGATTGAATTGCATTTTGCGACAATTAAGGCGATAGCTTTGTTCATGCAGTGCGGGTTTCCTCCTGTTTTTGCAGCAATTTAATGTCGATGGATTATTTCCGGAGTGGTCGCTTTATACACTATATGGTAAAAATAATGATAAAGTTGTTCGTAGAGTGATACCAAACGCCTTAAAGTATGCAATTTTCATTACAAACTAACGCTATTCTGGTTCTATTACACCCCAGTGCCGTTCGAGTGCTTTCCATTTCCTTTAAAAATGATAAAAATACACTCCAAATCCAATCGAAAGTGGCGCCCGGGGTGCCACGCTAACTGAATTTAAATGTAATCACCTAAACTTGTTAAGCGAAACAACAACATTCATCGTAAAAGTTCTCCCACTGCTTTGCCGCGCCACCACTCGACCCGGGTGGTCGAGTGCGCCTTTTTTCCAAATTAAATCGGAACATCCAATCCATGCAAAAGCTTGCCGGTGGGAGAGTGAGTGAAGTGCATAAGAAGCCGTCCTCTCGCCAACCTAAAATAGGGAAGATTGTGGGGGAAGAAAAATGAACGCATCACGCTGCATTGCAACACACAGTGATTTCATTTCATCGCGTGACACTCCGACCACATTCATCATACCCGGACCGGGACCGGAGGTTTACAGAGCATCCTATTCAGGTAATGGAAAACTCGGTCCACCCGCGTGACGGATTTGCGCACTCCAGAGCAGCCACGGTGGAGATCTAAACCCATTTTTCCTGCTGTCCTTTCCTCACTCACTCACACTCTCTCTCCTAGTGGGTCAAAACGCGATGTGTGTTCTGTGTATAGCACCCCACCTTCTGAAAGGTTTGCGACTTAATCTCCACCTTTAGCCATGATGCTCTCTCTCTCTCCCTTGCCAAAGGTCCACGCGAGCAAAGCATGCAAATGGCATTTGCTTGTCCTTCGCCTTTTCCAACTCCCTCGAAAAGGGTGTGTGTGTGTGTGTGTGGGACCAGGGGACACAGTTGGAGGTGGTGGGGAAAAAATCATCATAATTTTCCATATCTATCTTTCGCTTCCCTCCCAGCGGCTAACCTAATCTGACTAAGAAAGCGGGCACGCAAATGTTATGCTTCTGCTCCCCGCTTCCTTCGTGCGCGTCTCGCGTGCATTCATAACGCCACTGTCGTACCTGTTTAAGGACACACACACACATACACACGGACACACGGACACAGGAGTCGCGCGAGATGATGGTGATGAAGCTCAAGCATAAAGCACTTTGGTTCCTGCTTCCCAGAAATGGAACGATGTGTATTCAAAGCTTTCTGTTGTACGTTCTAACGTGCGACTCACACACACCGACAGCCGCCGAGCAAAGTGAACTATTACTCGGGTAAAATGGGCCGCAGGATACATATACACCGGCGAGGGGGGGTTGTCGACCATCGTGACAGTGGAGGGCTTCATCCTTCTTCTCCATATCGTCGGCGGATCCTTTCTGTCAGCTTCTTTATGCTGTCCTTTCTTTCCAACTCCAGCACCGAGAGAGGACGGTGAATTGAATCTTTTCTCATTTTTATACCAACCCATACACACACACACACCCGTACGTACGTTTCAACGTGTTTCAATGTGGAGGGGGTGGGCTAAAGTCTCGTTTGCCCCGCGGAGGCTATAGAGAAACCTCACGAACGCAACCTAAAACGCCCCCTTTGAACGCCTTTACCGTAGAGGGGATCTTTGCCTCGCACTAAAATAAAGTCATCAGAATTTTTATCTCCTTTGCCGCGCTTTCCCGCCGTGGCCAGCAACCTATTACTGCGTTCCTTTGCTTTCCTTTTCCCAGTGTGTGTGTGTGGCGCGCTTTTTGTTCGTGACGATCCATCCCCCTCCCTTCGCGCGTATGTGTTGGATGGAAAGGGCGCGCGCGAGCAAAAAAAAAAAAATAATCCCGCGTTGATATTGTTACGTTTTCGTTTTCATTTCCCCCTCGCACCTCCACCAGTCATCCCCAATGTTGCTCCTTCTTAGGAAAAAAAGCTTGGCGCGCGCGCCATCTTCACACTATTTGCAGTTGACTTCGGGACCCTGACGCGATCCTGACAACGACAGCGCGCGTCCAGGAGAAGGTTGGTGTGAGGAATTATGTTTGTGCGAGCCTTTTGCCCAAAGGGGAGCACGGTAGAGAGAGAGGGAGAGAGCGTGCGGGGTGAAAAGAGGTGGATCATTTCATATCTAGTGTTGTCGCATGTGTTTCATCCCAAATCCCACCCGAGATGCTACCGCTACCGACGCTCCCCCAGCGCATCCTTATGCTCCCTTTCCCCCCTGCCGCAGCTGTTCGCAGCTGTTTGTCAATTTTAAATTGAATTTTCTTTAATTTAAAATATTTTTTTTGTGTGTGTGTGTGTCGTTCACTTTCGCATTTTGAACCCCTCCGGGAGTGGATGCGGCCTCGGTACGCGCGAAGAATGCAATGTGTGAGGGGTAGAGAGTGGGAGTAAGGGAAAGGGTGGGGGGGGGAATAAAAACAGGACAAGAAAAACCCGAACTTCGCGCAAATCCCTGTCTCCGGGGGGTGGTTTTCCCTGATTGGCCGTGGCTCGTTGCGGCGAAAGCTCCATCTGAACAACGTACCAAAACAACGCAGCAAAGAGGGCATGAGAGGAGGGGTTGTGTGTGTGTCTGGGACCCGCTGCTGTTGCTGTTGCTTATGTTGCCCGTAACGCTGAGCAGCTTACACACAACGTCATCTGTCGGGGCAGGATTCTTTTTTTTTGCCGTAAAGAGCACCGTGGAGAAGCGCGCTGCAAGAGTCATGCAGGTCACGACGACGACAGCGACTTCGGTCCCATTCCGTCGCTGCAACGCTGCTGGAGGGTGCTTCGTGACACTTTCAACGTTTCCCAACTAGCTCTGACTGGCTCAGGCAGGGACAGGGACAGGGACAGAGGGAGGCAAATTGTTTTAAAAGAAAACGCACCACCACTGCCCAGGCCCAGTATGACTTGTGACTGGAATATTTAGTGGATTGGACGCCGCGCGCACGCTCTGAGGGGTTTTATCTGGGTGAAGTGGCTGTCTCCCATGCTCGCCGTAAGCCACCAACAACAAGGACTACCTCTCCTCCCCGGTGTGTAAGTAGTTCCAGTTGGTTTTTCACTTGATTGAAATTAAGTGAAAACAACACATTCCATGTCACGGGCACTTGGCCGAGAGGAGCGAGCGCGAAATATTAAACTGAAGCCATAATTCCGTCACGTCAAGCGCGCATCATGCAGCGTTTTTGGTACGTGCCGCTTCCCCTGAACGGTCGACTGCAGACTGTGAACGTTGAGCTAGTGAATAGAATAAACCCACTTATCTCTCTCTTTCTCTCTCCGCATGTGTGTGTGCGAAGCGGATGAAGTGGAAAAGAAGGGAAGGGAACACTGTCGCTCATCATGATATGCTGCATGTCTTCAGGAGGAGTCTCTACGCGCTGATGGCTAAAATGAACAAGTAAAATGTAAATTACCCCTAAACTCGTAACACGGAGAGCAGGGAAAGGAAGGAACAAGAGAGCACCCTCAGCTCATGTGTGTGTGTTTCTACTTCTTTTGTAAGCTCACCAGAAGTTGTCAATACCCTTTCACCTCGGCCTTTGCAGTTATATTTTTGTATTCATTGCCCGATTCCTTTCATGCCTTTGCAGAAAACATCACGCTCCCGTCGTCACCGCGCCCGTTCCGGCACAACCTCTCCATTGCGCAGCTATCCGATCTGGACGACTCGTTGATGTCGGATGCAGCAGCAGCACTATCGAAATGCCGTGCCGGTGATGCTACACCATCTTCCCAGGGCAGCAACCTCTGCAACAGCAGCAGCAGCAGCAAATTTACCAAGCAATTACAAACCAAATAACGGAGTGCAGTGTGGAGCAGCGTTCCAGTGGAGCAGAGCAGCAGTTGCTTTGATATTTGCTGCCCTCTGTCCCAGAGGGGGGGGGGGGGGTGTTGGGAGGGGGGTAAGTAGTAGAGACACTCGAGGGTTGGTGTAAGTCGTACATGGCACAAATTAAATTGTTCTCCTTCGTTTGACCGGTTTGCCTTCCAGGACGAGCTCTCACGAGGGCATCGAATCGTGCGCTGATGCTAATTAATTTCACATTTCTAACCCCGGGACGAGCGGAGAAGGGTGGCGAAAGTGCAGGGAAGGACAAATGTGCCAGTGTGACTTTCAATGCTTAAAGCTGAAATAGTTTTGCTAATTGATAAACGATCCTAGAACTTGTACGGTTGGCGTGTTATGGTACGAGTTTAGCATAGGGCAGGATGGACTGATTCACAGTAGTGTGGCATGAGTGCAGGACTATCACACGGGAGACGTGAGTTTGAGTCTCAAAATGGGGAACGAGTCTTTTCAAAATGTTACGATGAGTGTGTTTATTTGCGTATCTTTGTTAAAATATTAATTGACTTTACAAAACTTTGTAACGAAGACATTATGTCACCCTTTGTTTGCACTTTAACGACACTCAAATTCAATCCATTTTAACCTCAAACAAGCAATCAATGCAGCATGAAAATCCCATTTGCTCTGACCACAACTTTCTGAAACCTATTGGAACCCTCTATTCGTACAATAAAACGATAAAAAAATCTCTTTTTCCCCCATTACAAATCGAAAGCCAATCACGAATGGTTTAATATTGAACGTTAAACTCTTGGCCGAGCAGAGTGAGAGGGAGGGGGAAATGACCTCAAAACTAATCATCCTCCTGCCAGCTCCAACCAACCGGCAAACCGAAACTCAGTGCACTTTTACCCCCTTTTTTGTGGCGGCCGTAGCAAACACAGCGACAAAACTGTTTGCCGTAAGAAATCCCATCGCGCTTCGATCGTAAAATCTCGTTTTTACGATCGAAAAACTTTTCGCGCCTTGAAATCTACTTATCTGTCGGCTTTGCCTGCCTGGCTGGCTGGGTGGTTAGTGCATTTGCGAGGGTTTTTTTCCTTCTGTCGGACCAATCTTACATTTTGTCCGAAATTTCTGATGATCCCCTCTTGATGGACCGTCCAGCACCATTGTCTGTCCAGCCCTGAAACAGCCGTAACCCCTAACACGAAAAAGCAATTAGAGTAAATTTTATCACTCACCGGTTTACCAGGCCCCGAACAAAAAACCCGCTAGTATCATAACCGTTGGGGAGTGGAAAGAATTATGGAAACTTTTTTCACGTATGCGAAACAATTTTCTTTGTGAATCTGAACCCATTTCACCGGCACAATTCATTTTTTCCGTAAGTACTTTCGGGCTGAAAGTTCTTATTGCAAACTTTTGTTTCGTTCAACGCCACACGAACAAAAAAACTCGCACCGGCAAAAGTTCCACAATGGCGCCGCTATTGTTGCGCTTGGCGTTGGCAGTGGGAATGAAAATGGAATCAACGTACCGGAACCGAGGCGAGTCGTTAAATTTTTAATCGTCTAGTGGCCACAACAATCGCCAAACAACGGTCCACGGGCTATCGATGTACACATGTCCGATCGCATCACACATCCTTGCGTTCGCTGTAAAGAGCTTTGTCAGAGAGATTTATCAAGGGATTCACTTCACGGGCGAAGTGAAGAAGCAGCCGGGTGGGTTGCCGTGATCTGCCGTGCTGAAAGCAATAATATTTTTCTCCATGTCAATTCCCATTAAAAAGTAATAAAGCTAGACAAAATGGCACGCCCCTTTCCCCAGCGGTTGCTCATATCCGCTTCTCGTGCTGCGTTTGTTTCGCAAAGATATGGGTGGTGAAGTGAATCGAAGTTAAATTTAAAACTTTTCTGAACGGAAATCCACACAAACCCACACACACACACTCGCACGGGTGCGGACAGAACGATAGCGCACAGCGGGAGTAATAAAAAAGATGTCAGATATTGTTGATTTGTTTTGTCGATGCTTGTCAAGTGAGATTGTGCAGGAAATAAGTGCTGTGAGCTGTGTGGTTGAAAACAGAACATGATGTCACGCGGATGGCATAACTTCAGGCGTTATTATATCGACTTTAAAAAGTTGGTACGAAGACGCCTAAAACTATGCAATTTTTGTCTATAAATGTTTCTGTTTAATTTCAAAATCTTGGATGTTTGAAGATGAGCTGGCTATTTTTCGTACAAAAACTGTACGTGGTTATTATCTTTTCCTTCTCTGTTATGTTTTACAACTTTAGCCAGCATCATGAACCATGCTTGATGGATTCAGAGAGATATGAGTTCTGCTTGCTCTCCTGCTTCACGCTCACCCCGAGATGGGGACAAACTTTTAAGTTAATTTGTCTTGATTTATATTAAAACTTAAACCATTCCATCTCCCGAAATGCGTTTCGTCGCACATTTTGATACACTGGCTGACTGATGCTCGCTCACGAACTTCAACCGCTCAACTCTATTATCAAACTTTATCCTTGCGGCAGCATGTCGCCGGCGCATTTTGTTTCTATTGCCCCGTAGACAAGACAAGTCTCTAATTCGCTCCGATCCGTTCCGAGTGCAGCTGATAAATATTGAAAAATGAAAACTTCGTTCACCATCCCGCCTCCCCCATTTGCGGGTGCATGCTTTCTGACAGGGTGCGCTATGTGGACGCTTTAGGAATATTGAAAACGTTTTTCCTTTTCGGTTCTGTCCACACGCTAGCGACGAGTCATCTAAACCATTGGGTACGGAATCGGTAGGATACTAGATGTCTAAACTATCTCGCCGTCGTGCACTCAATTTACTCAGCTCTACCAGTACCGCGTCCCAGACGCGACTCCGGTCCGGGTCCGGTGCAGACCCGAGAACGGCGACGATACACCCAGTGTGTGTGTGTGCAAAAGTGTTGCGATGGAAAAATATTGCCCTTGGCACACATTTATCTGTCTCTCGCGTATCCTTGTCGACGACGGAGTCAGCACGAGTTTTTGGACCCGTTTCAACTTTGTTTATTCGTGCTGCTGCTGCTACTGCTGTTATGGCTTCTTTCTGCCACTGCAAATGTTCGTTTGGGGCCATCCCTTGTGCTTTGGACGTATCTTTGGCGACTTGTAAGCATCCGTACGAAACAGTGCGCAAAGGAAAAAGAAGTCAGTCTTTCAACCCACCCAATTGCCCGGACCCAAGATACTCAGCGAAAGATAGTCGTTTCATATTGTGAATGTCTTTTCCCTATCGCAGCTGCATCTCGATTGGAGAGGATGGTTGTAATTTCGGGCACGGCAACTCCGGGGTACTTGGCCAACGGCACAAACCTACACCTACTCTGTGTGTTTGTGTGTGTGTGGAGTACTGTCCTGTGCAGCAGTTCGGTGCGCTGTGGGCTTCCACGTAAGCTCCCATGTTCAAATTGCGCTCGACGAACTGGCAATAACTGTCATCCCTTCTGTGTTCTTGTTGCGAGATGTGTTTGGGAGTGGCGCAAGCCGAAAAGGAAAAGCGTCTTCGACATGCGAGCAATATTCCAAGAAGGCAACATGTCCTAAACGGCTCTATTTACCAATTTTGGGCGAGGTTTCGAACGATGTTGACTCTTGCTTGGTTGCTTGCTTGCTGCTCGTGCACCGGGAAGGAAAGAACTCAACGAACGGTGAAATTAGGATAACGATATGTAACCTTTTCCCATCGCACTTATTTGACAACTTTTTGTGACTGGCTGTATTTATCCTTCATTTGCAGGCTTGCCAACACTTGGATGCTTGTTACGAATACAAGCAGTGATTTAGTCGTTCAATTTAAATATGAGTCTCTCCCACTTTGACAAAGGATCTCCACCGATTAATCACGGCAAAAATCAGCGTCCTCTCCGTTAACGACAGGCGCACCAATCTGGATCGGATTCGTCATTAATTAACCTCACACAAATCGCACACAAATCTCTTTCGCGCGTCTCTGCCGTAGATTGTTCACAACAAAAAGTTTTTTTTGTTCTGCAGTTCAAGCGATCCACCCCAAAGCGGCCATTGAAATCGCTTCGCCCTTAAATCGATTTGATTCCGCATTCCAAATGCCATTTATTCAAATTTGCTTTTGCCCCCCCGTAAAATACTGTGCTCAGCATTCAAAAACGAAAAACGAAAACAGGAAGGAACAGTTGCGTCCAACCATGGGAAGCAAATGGGGAGAAAGCACCAACAACAACAAAAAAGCATCATTGTGAACGAGATTTTCCACAAACGCTATTTTTTCCCCCAAACACTTCTTTCCTCAATGAGGCGATTTTTTGTTGTTGTTGTTTGCCCCACCAAGGGGAAGAAAGTTTTTCCTCTCATTGGTGTTTAGCAATACCAAAGGAATGCTTTTTTTTTTGTTAAGCTGTATCGTAAGGTTTTCCAGCCTCAGTCTCTTCCTGCTTTGCTTTTGAACCGAAAATTGCATCAAACAGGGGGCGCATCATTTCGCATATTTCCACCATGAATAGCAAGCATTCCGGCGGGTGTGGAGGGGCACAGAAAAAGGAACAGTGAGGGAGAGAGTAAATGGAGAGACAGAAATAGCTCGGACCAAATGCCTCAGCAAGAGGCAAATTACTCCTCCGCTGAGATACGCCAACGTTCGCAAAGTGTCGATAAGCTGGCTTTTGTGTGTGAGTGTGAGTTCGCTGGATATCAGAGACTCATCCGCACAACACCCAAAGAAACTGGCTAGACCCGGTAGGTGACCTTTAAGAATTAAAGTCAACAACAGGAAAACAAATGTTTATTTTACATAATTTCAACGCTCAAACTTCTTTATGACAGAAGTTGGTGAGAGTTTCACATTGTTCAGTACTCAAAATGTTTATAAACAGACATTTGTTGTGCGCATTGCATACTGTTAGGCGTATAATGATCGACAAGGTCCAGTTTGTATGCCATTGGCGTATAAAAAGCATCTGAAGCTGTAAAAATCATTATTTTTTTTTTATTTTATGCCAAAAGCTTAAATCTCACAACAAGATAAATGCCAGCCTAAGCTGTATTGATGCACGACGTCATCGCCGTTTCTTGCTCTGCCTTTGCTCAGAAGCAACAGCGCAAAACTAGCATCAATATTTTGACAGCTCTGTCCCACTAAAAAGAAGCCAAACAACATCTGCGATCAATATCTTCCCTCAAACACACCAAAAACGCGTCCAAACATACTCCTCTACCCCCTCCTGCCCCTTTATTTCCCACGAGTCTGCCAATTTGGTCGCACGGGTTGACGCAAATTTAAGCGAAAAGTTTTGCTCACCCTTCGACGAGATTCGCGCATTTTGTTTGACTTTTCCTTTGCTTCTCTACCTCCCGGCCTGCCCGAGCGAAATTGCTCGCCGCTTCTACGTACAAACGAAGTAATTTCCTTTCGGTTCGAAACTTTTCCCTTTTACGCCAATGAATACAACAACAACAACAAACACACACACATAGAGAGAAAGCGATCCAACCGATTGGGAAAGCATTTATCGCACAATCAGAATGAAGCAAAGTGAGAGCGAGTGAGGCAAAATGGGGCCAACCAGGCACTGTGGATGATGAGGAAAACGGGTCAACTTTTTCCTGCCAAGCTCGCTCAAGTCGTCGTCGCAGTGCAGAGGGCGGCGGGGAGGACGTCCGCACTCGGATAGATTTGTTTCAATTTATCTACTTTATCTACCCGCTTTCGGCAACGGGGTTTGTTTTGCGAGATCGAATAAGTTTTGTTGTGTGTGTGTTTGTTTTCGTTTTCGTCCAACCATCGGGGGGTTGCTGAGACGAGTGACACAGGAAGGAAGAAGTTTTACCTTAAAAACTTTACTCTTTTCCAGCACAAGTTCTCATTACCAATTTTCGGTTGTTTCGGAGAGGAGAAAACAACAACAACAACTCCAATGAGTTTCAAGACGATGGAAAACCTCTAAAAAAAAAGCGGGAGCGATTAATTGATTTGATTACAAAATTGTTCCCATTTCCGGTTGGCGTTTCGTTCTTTTCAAACGAAATACCATGGCCAAGGAGACAAAAAATCATCCTGCAAACAACAACACCAACTCTTCCCGGAAAACCCTAAAGCTTCTTGCCATCCCCAGAAACGGAACGCGTTTTCCAGCTCACTTGCAACCAATTAAATCAGCGCAACAATCAGCTCTCCTCCACAACAGCACAAGACGGACGGCAAGGAAAAACCACAACACGCGAAGACGGGATTGATTGGTGCGTCCCTTTGCCATCCTCTTTAGAGGTGTAATGAGTGGGAAAATTTACTCCCATTTTGTTTGTTGGTCTCACCACACCCAACACACCACAAGGTTCACAAACATCGGTTTCGATATGCATCACGGAACTCAGAGACAGCGAGCGAGAAAAGCGCTCGATTCTTCAATTTGTAAAAAAAAGGAACACATTTACATTTGATTTCCCTTGTTTTTTGCATTCGTTTGCGTGTGTTGTGAATGTGCACGAAACAGCTGAAAGGGGGGCGAGGGGCGTTCTCTTCAAAGCGCGTTTCCTTATGCTTCTCATTATCATTTTTAATTTCCTTTCCATCCCACCGGTACCTTCCCGCTTTTTCCACCCCCTTTGAAACGCGACAAGTGTCAGCGAAAGCGCGAGGGGTAACGGGAAATGGAAAGCAGCTTAATTCGTTCCGCCAACGCACATGGGGACAGCGCAAAGCTGAGATTGAACCTTTCCTGCGGGGCTTGCATGTTGTTGGTTTGCGTACGGTACGCGTCAGCCTCTGTTGCGCTGTGGCAGGCTGGCTGGGCTACCTGCTGTGCGTCGGCACCGAAGGAAAGTTTGCCAAGGACACTTTCTTCCACATTATTTTCACTTTTGTCGCTTCCGGGACACTTTTTCGCTTGTCTTTCCCGTGCCCGTCCTTTACCTTGTGCTCGTGGTGTCGCTCTTTGTTGGCACCATCCAACTGGCAACGGCCAATGGGAATAAAATTGGCACCGCGCCGCTTGGGGGGAAAAGGGACCAGCAGCAGCAGACGGCAGTGTAATTATTATTAAATACATCCCGTCGTTTTCATTTGCGCAGAAAGCAATCAGTCATTCCGTCGCCGGTCCGCAGTCGCACAACCGCAGGGCGACCGCCACCGCCACAGTTTGGTTTGATGCTTTTATGTATGAGTATGCGACAGAGAGAGCGGAGAAAGGACCATAGGATATCATCATGTCATTGGGAGAGAGTGAGGCCAGGTGAAGCAAATTTAAATCCTTCGAAGCTGTGAATCCCAATGCAGGTACGAGCAGCAGCAGCAGCAGGAAACGCCAATTCACACCACTTCGACTAATGGAAATGTGCTTAAGTTTGTGGTGGTGGTGGTGGTGACGGCTTACAAGAAATCATGCGACGAAGATCCCTAGAAAACAGGGAACAAACAAACCAACACACACATACACAGAGCAAAAAAGGGCCCCATTTCTTCTTGCATCCATTTCATTTTCGTTCGTTCGCTTTTGTCATTTACCACGGCGGTGGCGCCACCAGAATTCTGTCCATCTCGTGTCCAAAAACCACCACCACCTCCCCCCAAGGCCATATTCGACCAGGCTTGCCCTTCGTTTGCTCCTTCACTCTCTCTCTCTCTCTCTCTCCTGTTTGGAGCTGTCAAGCTGTTTGGTTGGGCGCGTTATCATGGGCTACTTCCGGTGCGACGACACAGAATCCAGCACAAATCCAACCGCCCAACAGCGGGGGACTGTTTGTCGCCAGCCCCGGCCGTGCGTACCAGGTTTACGTCATTCGTTTGATGAGATTTCTACCCTCATCTGTGCCTTTGCCATTCATTTGTTTGCTTTGGACAAGCGAGCGAGCGAGCGAGAAAGGAAACGCCAAACAATAACTAACAGTCGCGTCGAATGCGGAATGCGGAGAAGCGCGACTGCGTGGGTCCATTATCATCCGGGTCGGGCGAGAGAAAGCAAATCATAATGGGTAAAGGTGCCGAGGCGGGAGAGAATGGTGTGCGAGGGAACACAATTGCTTCGAATATTACTGATATTAAAAAATTACCACCAAGCTTCCGAGAATACTCGACAGAAGCAATGTATTTGCTCGCAAAAAGGGGACCTAAAAGACTGTTACAAATGATTGTTTGTTGGAGCAAACAGTGCAGAAAGATGGGCACCCATTTAGGGCGAGGAAAAAGCGCATTTGGACACGGTAAAAGGTTATTATGAATATTAAAAATCCTAAAGTCGTGGAGTAAATGGATGATTTCGTACTAAACGGTTGCATTCATGGTAAAAACGATTGAGTTTAAACATTAATTATTAATTTACTTTCGTTTGTAGTCGCTTTTGAGCAGATTGTGAGGTTAAAAACTGTTGATTAATTCTCCAATTCCAATGTTATTAGCATAGAAATAGCTAATTGGGTTTAAATATGATATTTCGTACAAATGTTGCATAACTTTAGGCGTTTATATTCCATTTAGCATACCTTTTTCTCCAAACTACAGCAAAAAAGGAACTTTAATATACAAGAATATACACTTACCATACAATTTAAAGACCTTCTAGATGCGATAAGTAAAGATTGCCATCTACCAGCCAAAACCCAAATCTCCCACCATAACACGGCGGATACAAAATCCTGCAAATAGCGTGTAGCGATGTACAGTTCATTTCTTGTACCGCACCACACACACTCAACCGACTTACTCCGAATCACTCTATCGCTCAACCAAAGCGAAGGAATCTACCGGAACAGGGGGAGATGAGCAGCCGCCCAACTATGGCTGCTCTCCAGCTGTTACTGCATTAACTATGGCTATATTACCCAAATATTGCCCGAGCAAATGTACTTCAGTCGCACTCGAGCGCCAAGCGAGCCATCGGTACGGAATGCCGCATGAACCTGGCCCCGGCTGTGGACCAAGATGTATGTTTGTGTGTGTGTGCCTGTGTGTTTGCCGCAGTTATTCGACCACAACTCACCCGGGCTGTAGATATTTCGACCGTAAAATACAACCGATGTTCGAGTCGAGTCCTTGTCGACGTCGTCGTCGTCGTTGTCGTCGTCACCGGAACGAGCTGCGGTGGCGTTGCACGTATGCTGAGTTATGGCCCGAGCAAAACTAGGAAACAAGCAGCAAACTACTAGCAAGGCCGCCCCACTCGCCATCGCCGCACTCCAGGTTTTTGTGCCGCGGGCCCCAGTTCTTGACGCTTGTGTACGCTTCGATACGCCCGAAGCAGCTGTTGCCGGGAGAAACTTCATCCGAAATCTTGGCGAATCCGGCCGAGAAACAAACCGAACAAAAAAAACAGCACACACACACTCCCCACCCCACCCCAGCGCCCGATCTAATGTGAACGTTCATGTGTGGGACCATGTTTTCCCGGCGACCGTGCGGGAGCTGTGCCGTTCCGTGCACAACACCACACGACGCCTCTTCGGTTGAAGGTCGTTCTGTGTGTGCGCGCACTGTATGTTTCGGGCTGGGAGTTCCGATTCCGGGGGGTTTTTTTCCGGCAACCTGCTGTGTAGGTGACTATGTTGCTCAAACCACACAGCGCACTATAGCACCACCCGGCACCATATGTCTCTCAACTCTCGGCATGTAGTTGATGAGCTGGTACGCACTAAAAACGGACCTTTTTACCATTCGCGAGTCATAATATCATAACGAACCGGACGGACGGATGGTTGGGTCTTTTTGTACCAAAAAAGGATGGGAACATCCAGCAACCACCACACAGTGGAACACAAAATGGTTGCCATTATTATTGGTTCGGCATTGTGTAGGTGTGTGTGTGTGTTTGTGGGTGAGTGATATTACGATAACTTTTTTCACACTCACTGATCAAATTCACTTCCATGTCGTGCGCTGTTTTCTCTCTTGTGTCTGCATGTGAGCCATGTTTTCGACAACTTCCGGTCGATATAGCGAGTCATACCGGGGGGATGGAATATAGCAAAGGAGGGAGAACAGTGGTAGTGTACGCTGCTATCAAGTTCCTGGATGGATTTCTTCATCTTTCCAACATCCTGCTCGCTTCAATCGCCGCTGACAGTCGCGTGGGTTTTTATTTGTGTGATTTTTTTCTCCAAGTTTCGGGATAAACGCACCGACCGGATCCTGCATTGGTGGGGGCCGCCAACATTTGTCAGAATCGAACACTTATGTAATGTGGCTACGGCGGAAAGGCGATAGAAACCCATTCCGAGCCGTTTGTTTTTAGTTGTGTCGCCCCGTGCGTTGTTGTTGTTCTTCCAGTCTGTGGTTATGATATGGGAAGGAAATCGATATCAATGTGTGTGTGTGCGGGGCCGCTCATAACAAGCTTCCAAGCGAAGTGAATGTGCCAAGCAAGCACACACACACAAAAAACACATATCATCGTCCGTTGTGCTAAGGGAAAAGATGGAAAACTTCAGTTTTATCATCAGTGTATTTATGTTTAATATTTAGACTGGGCTGGGGCAGGATGATTCATGGCTTTCTTTTTGTTGGTGCCGTTTTTTTTGTATTCTCTTTATGGAAGTCATTGTCAGCGGGGGGTGCGTCGGTACAGTTCTTCATGTATTACGGAATGTGTGTTTCCAAGAAGAAAATAAAACGATACCATGACAAACGTGTTTTAGTTTGTTTTGTTGCACTATCGCCATTATTAGTATTGACAATAAGTGACAGAAAAGAAAACAAAAACAATCATAGTAGTCGGGTTTAGCAGCACAATACAAAAATGTCGCCACTGTGCAGCCACCTCGATTGAGCCTGTGCTGTGCGTGTTGCATACTTTAAGGCGAATATAGTCGTAAAGCACGCGCAACACTGTATTACAATTTGCACAGCAAAGTCGTCGTTCGTTTATGTTCTCATTGCTCTTTTTTGTTCACCATAACAATAGCACTGTAAGGTTTGAAAAAGAATCTGATCTGACGTACATATATATACCCTTTACTCGATTCCTGGTATTTTCCCAATTAAATTTTTATGTCGCTGTCGTGCCACAAAGCTGGGCATATCCTTTTTTACTATTTTTTTTTCTATACCAAATCCTGTACGGCATGAATCGAAACAATGCAGTGGGCTGGTAGTGGGAGGAGTGCAATGAAGCAAAAATATCCAAATCTCTACAGCCATGTACAGTAAGCTTTGTTTCATTATATCTGCATATTTTTGCGGTTGTCGGTTGAAGTTTTCGACATGGGAAATTAACATGCCGTCTATAGAACGTAGAGCGTACAAAACATTCATGAAAAACGTCCCAGCATCCCATTTTTCCTTGTCCAGCCCTTTGATGGCAACAATTTTTTCCCTGCCCGGAACCCATAATTAATGATTCCTTATGGAAACAACATCCGTACAATGTTGGACGCTCCGAGACTGCCTGTAACTCCGAATCCGAATCAATGTCGTGGCCGGCAAAGGGTACAATGTATGAACACACTTTAGTCAGTCCTTCCACCCTTCCGGTGGGGGGAGGGGCTGTGAAACAAAAGGTGTCCGGCTGTGACCTGGCGAATGGGGTATCTTTTGAATTTTATTAGCAACAAACCTTTCCGCCCTGGTTGGGGGGTGGGGGCGCTCGCAGTAAAGTTCAACCAGTTGGATTATGGTTTCTGTTTGATTTCACTCGTGCTCGGTCGTTTCACGTCTGTTTTTTTTTTTTTGTTTGCTTTTCGCTTCGCTCTATGCTAAGCAACCCGTTCTGCTTCTGGATGAAGCTCGTGTTTTTATTTGACATGGGTAAATATCGAAAATAAACCCGAAGCATATGAGGCGAGCTACCGCGCGTTTGCTCCTGCCTGTTTGTGGCATGCGAAGAGTCTGCCGCTCGAAGTGTAATCATCATTGCTACATACACACGGCGCACACACATACAGCTGCAATGTAACCCTCTCGAGCGGACACCGTGATGAAGGTTCCCGTTCTTTTTCTGGCTTCCTTTTGCACAGTGGCCGGATATAAATGTCCGTTATTGCAAACACCGGAAACTGAACCCGGAACAGCGCCGATCCTCGCTATGGCTCTTGCACCCACCCGCAGCTTGTGTTGCAGGGCTGGAACGCATCGATATCCGATGCCCGGAGATTGGATATTGAGCCCCCGGTAAGACAGTGCAGTAATAAACTGTGAATAAGAGCGCATGGCGGGAAACCCCTTTTCGAGGGATTTCAAGCGAGGAATGAGCAAAACACATCCTGGAACACACGCCACGCTGGAACTGGTTGAGGTTGCGGATGATAAATAAAAATTTATCTGCAAAAATGGGAATAAACACGCTCTCTTCTACTGGCTGCATCCTGGGAGCTTGCCGCTTCGTTGCACAAAACGATGTTGAACCCACTTTTTTCCTTCTTCTCCACATCATCTTCCACGAACTTCCTGCAAGGGCAGCTTCTTGTGCTTATTGCTTCCGGCACCAACCAGTGAGCTTCCTTTTTGCACAAATGTAAAACGATGCAAGCGCTCCAGCGGTCTTTTGCTTTTCATCTTACGCCCTGACAAAACGGGTGTGTTGTGCTATTGGGAAAAACGCAACTCTTCGGCGCGGAGCATTCGCCCCATTAAGCCTGCCTGCCACTGTGCGCAACTATCCGATACATGTGCTTAGGATGTGCACAAGGGCCCGGAAAGACACAACATTCGGCATAAACAATCCCCGGCACCGTCCCGTGGAGCGTGTGATTTATTAGACACGCGCGCTCGCGTCCAATCGGCAGCACCGTGGCAGCAAAATACCCGACCCAGACACAGGGCGTGAGTTATGTTTTGGACTGTAAAGTGCGCCTACTTCTGTCGGTACGGCTGCGTACGACCGAGCAGAACCGTTTTCCGGTGCTGTGTGGTGTACACAGTTTTCGCATGCGGTTGCGCCGGACACGGTTGCCATATTAAACTATATATTTTTATTACACATCCAGCTGCGTCGGTCGGGACTGCACTCGAGCACAGCGCCGAAACTGGGTTGCGTGTGCAGTACACCGTTAGGCTTTGACGTGTATCAAGTGACGAACCAAAGTCGTCCTCGTCGTTGGGTCGTCCTGTCCATCACGCGGCCGGCACACTGCAACAGCGCCGACATTGACAACGCCGTGTTGGTCGGCCGTGCGTGACGCGCTATTTGTGACAATCTGTCACTTTTGTTTTGCGGAACCCATCAAATGGGAATTTAATGTACATTTGATCAGTTTGACAGTGCGCGCTGAGTTCGGTTTCGCTGCCGGTCTGCCGGTCGGTCAGACTCTGTCCGTTTTGCTGCCGAGCCGGGCAGGATGGATGGATACACGCCAATGCTGTACCGCAACGCTCTTTGGTATCGGGAGGGGGTAGGGGGCGTTTTTCGGGCGTTTTTGGTTTCGTTTGATGGGTGATGGGTTTACGATTTTACGGCCGAAATGGCCAACCCAACGGAACGATGGCACCCCGGCATCAAAGGCAGTCGGTTTTTCCGAGTATTTGCAGCGCTCAGTTCGGCCATTTCAGCCATTTCAGGTTGGAAGAACCGTACAGTTGGTAGGTTTAGTCCGAAACAGGTGAAGTGTACAACATCCACTTTAAGTTAAATTAATCAGCATGCTTGAAGAGGTTTCTTTTAAAGCATCGTTAAGGTAGTTTAATTGGCAGCTCTCGTGCATTGAAAGCTATGAAAAGCTCGTCGCCCTTTTTCTGCATCCCGAGCCCATACTCTTCATCGGCTGATTTTTAACGATTTTTTCATTTATAAAACTGCTAAGCAATTAATGCCCATTCGCTGAAATGATCGTTTTATCCTGCAATTACGATTTTATCCTTTTCAAATTACCCTTTTCTAACGTTTTAAGAGCGACAGAAGGTCATTTTGTAGTGCCGATTGCATACGGCCCGGCGTGGTTTTATTTGTACGCTCCCAAGCGCCTTAAAGTATGCACAACACAAAGCAACAGTGTAATCGGTTTGGGAAAAAAAAACAAAATCAATCTTAATGTAAATTTGTTCCTCCTCCGATGGAACCGTACTCCTTTTACTGTTTATAATTCATTTTAAAATCCCTCTCGCCTTCCACCACCCTCCCAACGCAAACATCGTCCATTGCGAAAACATCAATCAGCCAGCCTCCACACCGTTCCGATGTGTATAGCAAAACCAGGCAAAACAAAGCTGTCTAACTGCAGATATCGTAAAGTACGGAACAAACCCCTTCTTTCCATCCTTCGGGGCCAAACATTCTGGCTAATTGAACTCGTTCACTCGGTAATGGAGGGTCCCTTGGTTGCACGAGGGTCTGGTTTTGGCTTGACGGGGTTGAAATAAATCGACCGTCGCTCGCTCTCTCTCTTTGATTGGATGGATCGGAACGCAGATCTAACAGACGCAGGATGAATTGATGATGTCGATTTCAGTTCAATCGCGCACTAATCGCACAAAACCATCGACCTCGGAAAGGATGCAAACTTTGAACTGATCGAAAAAGAGCCATTACGCCAACACTTTGAAATTGGCTGTCCCGCCCCGCTTGCATTGAAACAACGCTGCGGGTGTAATTAATTGAAGAAAACCCGATCCCTGATGGATCGCTTGGCATTCTGCTGCTGCTGCTGGTGGTGGTTTTCCCTTATTTGACTAAAAAGCTAAAAAGCTTGGATGATATGCACCACAAAACACCTCGTCGATGTGTAAACGAACGCTTTGTTGCGGGACAGGGACATCTGCAAAAACGGCGCTTGTTTATGGGACATCCGTGGTGTAGGTCCCGTGAGGCTCGGGCTTAATTAAAGTGTTCCCCTTTTTTTCGGCTGTGAACTGCCGCGGCGCGAACTAAATTTATTTGCCCGGTTCCAATTTTTCACGCCACAAACGATGGATATAAATATTTCCCACCACTGTCCACTGTTCGCCAGTTTTTGTTTTGTTATGTCCTCGTGAGTGTAAGAACCAACAAGGGGAAAACGAAGCAGCATTCCCCCTTTTCAAAAAACCACAACATTTTTGCTGACAGAAAACCAGGGTGGCTGAGTGGCCCCGCCGGTCCTACTGTGTTTTTTTTTTTTTTTTGTATAAAGGGCGTTGCATCATACACGCCAAAACAAAAAGAACAACAAAAATCACCGCATTGTACCGGCCTGCCCTCATATCTACATTGTCCACACCTCGGTGAGAAAGCGAATTGTCACACGAAAAGGCTGCATCCATGCGAACCGCGCGCCATACCACCACCAACACCCTTATTTGGCTTTTCTGGACCGCTGCCAGAAATGGTCGATAACAACCGATAACTAATTGCTTGCGCTTCTTCGCCGGATGTGATGGCAAATGCAAATGTACCAATTTCCGTGTCCGGTGTTGCGGGTGGACTTGACTAGCTGGGAGGTGGATGGGAAAATACGGGCTGTTCCACTGTTCGAAGGTGGCCCAACCGTTGCCAACTTCATAACGCTAGCTACCAGATCGCGACAAGATACAGGCGCCCAGCATCGAAAGACTTCTGGGGACCGTTTTCTGCTCCTTGCGCTGTGCGCTGTTGGAATGCTGCTGCTACTCCCTGTATGCCAAGGCATCCAATATAAACCTTATCCTTTTATCGCAAACGCAAAAGAAACAGTGTGACAAAAGAAGAAGAAGAAAAAAAAACGAACTGCACTCGACGACGGTGGGAGCAGAATCCAAATAAACTCCAGATTCAATCACCGATCCGGTGGCAGAGGTCACGATAACTTCGTTCACTGATACCGGGACCGTATTCGGTGAAGACGACGACGACGACGACGGTGACAACTAAAGCCAATTCGCAAACGAGATTCTATTCTATTTGGTTTCCTTCGGGACACACACACATACACACGCGGGTGAATTTTGGGATCCGTTCGCTTGCGGGATTTCGCTTTCGCTCGCTGCCGCAACGGTTTGCATAGATTCAGGCGCGCACACACACTGCACACTGCACAGCAAGCGGCGAACCGTGCCGCCGTAAAATTCCTTTACCCGAGCGAGTATCTCGGTGAAAAGATCTGTGCCCTGGTTTTGGGGCACATCGCTTTTTATTTGATTTTTCCTCCTTCTCGTTCGTTTTGTGTGTCCCGCCAACCCCAAAGTCAGCCCCAAAAATGTATGCCAGGTCAGCTAGGTTCTTCTTCCAGAAGCTGCTGCTAGAACGCTCCAGGGAACGGCTAAAAGCCTTCACAGCCAGCCACGTTCGGTTGCGTTTGCGTTCGCTTGCATTTCATTTCATTTCTATCACTCTCGCTCCTTCTCTTTTTCTTTTTTATGGTAGAAAGAAAAACGAAGTAAAGGCTTAACGCCGCATCCACCGTTGTCTTTGGCGTATGGAGGTTTATCACGTAGAAACACACAAGAAAACCACAGAAGATGACGACACCCGTCCCCAGCCAAGCGTATGGTTGACGATGTGGCCACCAAAGCTACCAAGCCGTGCAAAGAACAGGGGGGGGGGGGGATTTTCCGTGAGTACATTTGCCCAAAAAAAGGCCAAAGAAAGCACATCGCTCAACCTCGATGCACATCGCACCTTCTTGATCGATTGCAGCGACGAACGACAAACAGCACAGACACATTACGCTCGTTCACGATCATTCGACGATTTGCATAAACGTCTTGGCTGTGTCCGACCCGGCTCCCCCCCAAAATGTGCCATTTCGTTTGTGCTTGTTTTAAATTTGCCCATGACAAGCGCAAATCGATGTCTAACCTCTGTTTTCCCAAATCGGGAACAGCTTTTGCTTCCATTGCACTCCGTGCTCGCAGTAGCTCGCTGCGCTCCACTCTGGCTTCATTTTGGGTCGTGTCGTTGCCGCAGGTTGATTTCTTCACACGACAACTCCGCAGAAAGATTCTTGAATAAAATTCGAAACTAAACCCCGTCCCTTCCCTTGTTGGCAGCGAAATAGTATAAAGAAGCATCATAAAACTACGAATCATCACTTAGCCAAAGGGTTGGGGAGCGATACGTTGCGCCCCAAAACGAGACACATCAGACGTGACAGATTGCACACCACAACACCCAACTCACCATAAATAAGATGCATTGCTTTATGACACGAATCTTCCGCTTTGAGCGTCGCTTTGCAACGACGCGCGGAATAGTTTTAATTTACCTAATTGCAACACAAGCAGCAAATGGTGCAGTGCAATGGTGCAGCGCAACCGGGGGGTGGGACAACTTTTTACGGCTTGTGTGATCTGCTTTGGTCCTCTTGTTATGATGCAGGAATCACAAAACATTGGTTGAACTGAGTAAAAGAAAAAGCTTTCCTGTGTACTATGGTCGCTGCTTAAAGTTTGCGCCTTAAAGTATGCAATATGCACCGCACAGAGCGCCTAAAGCTATGCAACTAGCATAATAAAACTGTTCTCTAGTGCGATGATTCTCGAATGAAAAATGCCTTTAACAGATACTCTTTACAAACGATGCTGTGCTATATTTTTCACTAGAAACCAGTTTGCGCTGAGTAATGTAAAAGAAATTATTAGTATCACTCACTTATTTCTTATCAATCTCGAGAGAGCACACACATTCAATTCCGAACGCGAACTTCGAACCCAATAAGCGCTCTTTCACCTCCAATAAGCTCCACTCATCGCGAGCTACTTGAACCGTCAGCAAGTACATATATATATATCGTTACACGGCAGCCTCGGCCACTCGACCCTGAAGGAGCAACTGGAAAATAATTTTCACCCTGCCACCTTGGTGTATGTGCTCGAGTGCTCCGGTGGCTTATAGTTCTCCGGAATCGAAGCTCTTCTTGGTACAATTCCCTATCGGTGAGCGGGTGACTCGCTTGCAAGAAGTGCACTCCAGCAGCTCGGTATTATCATCCCGGTCCACTATCCATTCGCTTCCTTCGTGCCGTGGCGAGGTGTAGAAAGCGATCCGATCCGATTTGCTGTCATCCACGGGCACGGCTGTCTTTGCGGGCTGACCGATTACCAATAAGAGCTGACCATTCGCAGACGCTTCTTTCTCTGGCCGCACCTGAGCCTCAATGCCTTGCCCACTTGAGCTTGTAATCGTAGAATTGGTCTCGATAATGAACGCTGTCTGTGTCGGGTTGGGAAGGATTTTTATCCATTTTTTCTTTCCCGTTTTCCCCGGGCAAAGGTAATCTTGAACTACTCAACGCTCAGGAGCGCCCTCAAGAACCAAAGAAGTTGAAAAAAGGGAAGCTCATGAAGCACGAAGATGCATCCCATCGGAGACTCGGAGACAGTTGAATGAAATCTTGCCCCCATTGACAGAGCTTTGCACAGAGTGCCACAGAGCATAATGCCCGACGCTCTATCAGGCTTATCTGTACAATTCACTACAACACTGCTTGCTCCAGTCCCTCCGCAGCAGAAAAGCTCCAGGCAAATAGTTGCTGATAAAACGAAATTAATAATAGTTCAAAATGGATTTATGGTGCTTGCGTTTGAATTTATTGCACCGTCCGAGCGATTTCGGGGGGTTTGGTTGGGCGCTCACAGCTGTCGACGTCAACGTTTATTACGGTCAACACTCCCGTGTCCTACCGTGTCCAAAGTGTGCCCCGGAACTGTTCAAATATTGGTCAAGCGAGTAAACTTTGAAGTAAGCTTACTTACACTCACACCGTGCCGCTCCAATGCCAGCCAAGTTGGGTGTAACCGCTCGGAACGGGCGGGCGTAAAGGTTTGCCGTTCGCGTTTACTGCCCAATTAATGTGTCAGAAAACGGGTTCCAATCTTAACCTCCACTCCCATCCCCTACATTCTGCTGGTGTAATAGACTTTTTGCTGTGTCGGGGTGTGTGTGTGTGTGAATGCCGAAAAAGGGCAAACGCTATTTTATATCGTTCCCGCAAGCACACACCAGACAAAAAAGCACACAAAGTGTGTCCTGCTGCACGTGAAGTTGAATAAAAACTGAAGACCATCATCATCACCAAGAGGGGAAGGGAAGGTAGCAGTGGGTGGGCAGTGATTTGCCAGTTCAACTCCCCCACTCCCGTGGACCGAGCACATAAATCCCCACCTACGCTACTGGTTGCTGTGCTATTGCCACCAGTTCTCGAATGGTCGACGGTGGTGACGCTGTTGGTTGGTTGGTTGGTCCCGCATTCAAAGAGGTCCCGTTCACCCAAACACACACACACACACACACACACACACACACACACACACACCCACGGAGGAAAAACCACACGTTGTAGCAATTAAGGAGTTTCTTTGCCACTTTTGAAAGGGTCCCTAATTCCCGAAAACCCCACATCACCACACTGTTCGCTTTGTGGTGACAGCAGATCGGTCAGGGTTTGTCACACCGAGCTGGTGTTGGTGGGCGCAACCGCGCAAAGATGGTCCGTAATAAAATTTACACTTTTACGACCGAGTGGTCAAGGGAAGGAGAAGTAGGAGTATTTTCGGGACAATCGGGCCTGTGCTCCACGTTACACATCTTGTTCTATCATTTTCATACGGGTCAGTTGCCATGTCAGGAGGTAGATTGATCCTTCCGAAAAAATGGTTTCAAACACTCCGGTCGAAAAGTGTTACCCTAGCAACTGCCCTTACTGTCAAAAACGTTGATTTTTGTGACAGTTTTGAAGAGTACAAAAAAATGCAAAAGGCATTTGCGTCACTACTAGTCAGTCAATAGGTGGGCTCAAAGCAGTCCCTTTGACCTGTTCCTCCGTCACAAGTGCACCCAACAACGTCCAACCCGATGAATGCATATGGATGGATGAATAACGAGTAGTAGATTTATGCTCCGAGACTCTCTGACACACACACACACACACAGTCCAGAGTGAGCGAGGAAAAAATCCCTCCCAGGCATAATAAAACCCAGGCCTGGCGGCTATCGCTACCGGTAATCGCCGACCACCGAGCACTGTGTGACACACCAGTCGGTCCAATCGTCCCGGGGAATGGTGGAAAGTTAAGCTACATGGCCACTGTGGGACACGGATCCGAAATCTTTCAGTTCGTTACCCATCAAACCGGACAAACGGTCGGCCGGCACTACAAACTAACCCCTAAACCAACAGCCCCACCCCACCGAGCGATGCGGGAACAACGGCTAACAGGCTATTGTAACCCGATGCGAGCCACTCCCGCCTGTCGCCCCGGGAACGATGATGGTGGGATAACATGGGTTTTATATTATTTCTATCTCCCTGCTCGTTGCGCCCACACCAACCCAAGTTCTGGGAAGAAGCGTTAGTGGATGATCTAAATGGAAATGGGACAAAGGTGCACACACACACATACACACACACACATTGCTCCGTTGTCAGGTTGGCCTTGGTTGCATAGTGCGAACGCTGGAGCGTTGGGTTGGATGAAGGCTAAAAATGTACAATTATTTCACAGCATCCAACTCGACCATGGTTATGTCCTCTGCAGAAACTTTAATAATTCAAACCTACTAGTACTGCAGAATGGGATGTGTTCCCATTTCTGTTTCCCGAGCATTACTGTGTTTGTGTGTGTGTGGGGGGGGGGGTTTCCATTTGAGGGAAGAGCTGTTCTGTCAGCTCATATATACACTCGCTGAACCCTTGGAATGGTCAAGTAGGCTCAATCATTCGCTGTATCTAAGCAGCAACCCTTACGTTGGCAGGTCGCTCTGCATGCGCTGTACGGTGTGTGTGTGAGACATGACATGTGCATGAACATTTCTCTCATACACACACACACACACATGGTGTGGGGAGTTAAATGATGAGAAAATGTAACCTGCCTTTCCCTTCAAAACGCTCCCCACACATTCCTTGGAGAGTGGCTTTTTTTTGTTCAGTGTTTCATTTCAGTTCCATTAAAAAAACCCTTATTCTAGGACTGGACCAAAGCGGACTCAGTTGTGTCACGTGGCCTGGTGGCTCCTAACTCCATCGTTGGCATCGTTTTTTTTTTACCACTGCCTGCTCTATTTTAGAACGCAAACAGGCTACGAATGTAATGCAGCTTGCCTAACCAAGGGCGCAAAAGAAATTCGAACGACACAACGCAAGATCTTTCTTCTACGGTGATGTTCACCGAAAACGTTTTAACAGTACGTTTTGCTGCCACATCTACAGTCACACGTGTACGGTAAATAATTTTTTGGTACGGCAAAGTACTAAGGGACTTGGGTGTTGCACCTGGGCACATATGTGGGGCAGAATTAATGGCCTCTGGGAGACGAGTTTTATTGCACCAGCCCGGAATGAACCTCAGGCTAAAAATACGGAGATAACGGAGAATTTTTTTTTTTTGGGAGGCTAATGCAGTGTAGCAGGTGGTACCAAAAGATGATACGATAAGCATGAAAACATCGTAGCAGAATGCTTAAAACCACAGCCCACATGAAACAATGCTTGTTTCATGTTTAGGAAAAATACATTCACTTTATAACATTTTTAAAAACAAAAGCACCATGTACAAGTACTGGAATTATCTTCGATAGATCTATATAGACCGCACGCCTAGACAAAGGATTTCGGTTCGTTTGTAGCAAACATTCTCAACTTCATAAACCGAATCAAATCCAGAGTTGCTCCATGAACGGTTATCTTACAAGTATCCTCGAGGTACACTTTTCATCGATTAGGAGCTTGTGCCTTTTCTTTTTTTGTACAATAGTCTTCTTCATCAATTCCAGTTAAACGAATCCGGGGTACCTTTTGCACGGACTGATGAGTACGCATCCGTTAGTAACCTACAGGTAGCAACGATATCAGCATAACATATCTTCAAACATCCCTCACTCTCGTTCGTTGACCAAATCGGATGGTTAATATTTCGTACGAATCCCCCTTAATCGCACACCGAGGGAAGGATGCGTGATGTTTCCAGCGTGCCTGATACGCCTCAATGAATGGGTGAGATTTCGGTTCTTGGGTGTAATACAGCATGAAAAAGAATAAAGCAGTTGCCTGGTGGGATCTGTTTCATTCGCAAGGAGAAAGTAAGCCTGTCCTCTGTGTGTACCCTTTTGAACTTGGAAGAGTTTCACGGTGGGGATATTGAAGATTATGCTTGTAATAATCATAAGAAGGATGTTTATCAGTGATGTGAATCTGGTGTAGAAGTAACAGAACGCGTTGGCGTTTGAAACTCAACGAAACAACTCCGTTGTATTATGAATTGCATAACTTTAGGCGAACTAGTTTACCATTGCATTCCTTCAGGGGTAAAACAATTTGATTTCAACGTGTTTGATGGTCGCAGCAACCGTAGAATTCGCCACATGCCATCGCAACCCCAAGTACTGCACACCGATGGACATGTGTTTCTCATTTCCAGATAGCTAGTTGGTGTTATCTGACATCCCTCCCCGGTCCCGCACGCGCACCAACTGCTCCACCTGCCGGAATTTCTGCGGTCACTCGATAATGGCGTAAAATTGTCATGCTTTTTAGGATTATCGCGCTTAGATAAACGGTCTAATCGAGCGACTAACACGCACAGAACAGCAGAACGGAAAAGCGGTGCCGTCCTCCCCGGGCTGTATCGAAACGGAAGAACGCCCACCGCGCCGCAAAAACCCACCGGACGCGCGGGCAGGAAGGATGGCAGAA